>NC_058376.1:149017073-149317073 GCF_018350175.1 Felis catus
CACACCCCCTCAGTAACACAAGCCTGCCTTAGTTCTAGCCTGAAGAACAACTCCTTGGGGGGGGGGGGGGTCGTGAGGAAATCCAGCTGGGCGGGAGACAAAGGACTGTCCTGCACTGGTTTTCAATGAAATGGAAACTTCACTGGTGAATATTATATTTTGCACCAGACTGTACTCTCTTTGTTAAAGACCTGGCACTGTTTTGCTCTTTCTCAGGGGCAAAATACCTTGTTTTAAGGCACACAGACGGTATCGACACAACCACTATGTCACAAACAAGTAACGCACATGGTCAATGAGGAGGAGGAGGAGGAGGAGGAGGAGGAGGAGGAGGAGGAGGAGAAGGAGGAGAAGGAGGAGGAGGAGGAGAAGGAGGAGGAGGAGAAGGAGGAGGAGGAGAAGGAGGAGGAGGAGGAGGAGGAGGAGGAGAAGGAGGAGAAGGAGGAGAAGGAGGAGGAGGAGGAGGAGGAGGAGGAGGAGGAGGAGGAGGAGAAGGAGGAGGAGGAGAAGGAGGAGGAGGAGGAAAACAAGATGAGTAAAAGAAGTGCTTTATTCAAATACCAAGTTGGTTCACAAGCAGAGCAGTATTTAACCTGGTTTTATAACTTCTGAGATGTTAAGCAATAAACAGTCTCTGAGACAAGTGTGTGTGTGTGTGTATTTTTTTTAATGCTAAAAGCATAACTGGTATTTTTTGAAACAGAATGTGAGCGGGGGAGGGGCAGAGACAGACAGACAGGCAGACAGGCAGGCAGGCAGACAGACAGACACAGAATCTGAAGCAGGCTCCAGGCTCCCAGCTGTCAGCACAGAGCCCGACGCAGGGCTCGAACCCAGGAACTGGGAGATCATGACCTGAGCTGAAGTCAGACGCTTAACCGACTGAGCCACTTAGGTGCCCCAACTGGCATTTTTGTAAAGCATGTAAGTGCAAACCTTATTTTCCTGAAATTGGGCCTGGTGGGAAAAAAACTGTATTCAAAAACTTTTTTTTTTTTAATTTAATCTATCCTTAGCCAAAAGAAATTAAAAGGATTAGAGAGAACTTTGTTTGCATCTCCACTGACTGGGCAGCCCTACATCATACCAATAGTCCTCTGTGAGAATAAGAGATTTCCACAAAAGTAACTGGCAGCATTCTACTCCCGTGTCTGGAAAATCCCATTTCCCGCAGGAAAGTGGACAGTATTAGAAGCTGAGTGGCCTGCCCATCGTCAAACTCTTGTCCACTCCTGGATTTTCCTGCTGCAAACACCTGAGCTGGACCTTGGCCACAATTCGTCTTGCAACGTCATGTTCCCTCCTTGCACAGCTGGGCGGCCAAGGTCAGAAGCAGCTGTCCACAGCCACCATGAGAGACAGCTGCATTCCAGAGTGATGGCGTCAGCAACATCCTAGAAGGGTGTGGGTTCCCTCCTAAGCCCCAGAGTGAGTGCCAATGGCTGTCACCATTTGGATTGGATGTCCCTTTCCAAAGCGACGTGTACCACTTCAAGAGCTAAGTACTACTGGAAAAAAATGAAAATCCAGGCAACTGGAGGGATGAATGGACCTGCCGCTCTTGATTCAGAAATTAATAAATTAGTACATATCGCTGGTCTTCAGATTCAGAAATTAGATGGGAAAGAAGTGGGATGACTTAGCATTAAGAGAAGCAAAAGCGAACGTTTCCAAATTCTCTTGTATTTGTACTTAAGCAGAATGGAATTCTCACATGATAGCTGGAGTGTCTATATTAAGTATCCCAGGCCAATCTTCTCCTAAATAAAGTTCAAGTGGCACTGAGTTCACATGATACTCCGTGCTCTCCAGACAGCTGATTGTTCCCCCGTATCTCCTGCTTTGGAATCAGAGCTTCGCAGTAGCTCCTTGCCTGCTTTTGCTGCCACCAGAGTCCGTTCTGTACCCAGGAGGTGTGAGTGTCATGAGCTACCAGAGGACTGAGCAGTAACAGTGGCCTCTCCCCATGGGGGGGGGGGGGGGGGTGCACGCATGCGTATTTGCACACAAGCACACACTGCTGAAGGCCAGTGGTCATGTAAGATGCTAACATCGGGGGAAGCTGGGTCAAGAATGTGTGGGAACTCTCCGTACTCTCTTTGCAACTTCTCTGAAAATCTAAAATTATACCATGTAAAGAGTTTTTTAAACAATAAAATAAACTCTAGGTCAACTTGAAGGCCGGAGGGGTGCTTCTAGTTTTCACAGGCTCCTTTTGTGTAAGCCATTAAATCCTCCAGAAGGTCAGTTTGTTTTGCCCTGAAAGGAAGCTCAAGAAATTCCCAAGGGACTGCAAAACATACCAGACAAAAACGTACAAACATTCAACCTTAAGATTCAGGCTCCGCCCCCCACCCCACCCTCACCCCCCCACCCCCCACCCCCTCCCCGAAAGGCTGCAACTACAAGCCAGCCAGACCATTAAGTGAAGTCTGGGGAACAGGCAGCCATCTGCTCATTATGTTATCATCCCACCTGCATTTCTTGCCACCCCATCTCCATCCCCAACAAATGCAAAGAGACAACAAACGTTGAGGTACGGTCCTTTGGTAGCCCTTCAACATTTGAAGGGCATTGAAAACATTTTTTTATTTAGTTTTCAGAGTTGCCTACTACATACTCAAATGAATACTCCAAAAGAGGTCCTATAACACTGACCTCCTCTATTCCTCAAAGCTCTGCATCTTTGTACTTGTTCCCTCTACCTGGAAACTCCCTCCCCCACCAGGTATCCTCATGGCCTTCTCTCTCATCTTTGTTCAGAGCCTACGGCACATCAACCCCTCAGAGAGCCCTTTCCTGACCACCCTGTTTAAAACTGGACTTGTCCCAACACTCACTACTGTATCTTCTTCCCTTTTTTATTTTTCTTCTTAGAAAGTCATTCCTTCTAATATACTATCCTCATTTGTTGAGGGCGCATTTTCCTCAAATGGAAATGAAGCTCCACGTGAGTAGAGTTTCTGTATGTTCCGTTCACTGTTAATGGGGTTTCTTGGAAACCCTCTATGGAGAGATATTCCATGTTCATGGATAGGAAGACTCAGTATTGTCCAGGTGTCACTTCTTCCCAACTTGAGCTATAGATTCAGTGTGTTCCCAATCAAAATCCCAGCAACTTATTTTGTGGAAACTGACAAACTAATTCTAAGGTTTATACAAAGAGGCAAAAAAAAAAAAAAAAAAAACACCTCAGAATAGCCAACACAATACTGAAGGAAAAGAACAAAGTTGGGAGACTGATGTGACCGAGCTTCAGGACCTGCTATAAATATACAGTAACCAACACAATGTGGTACTTGTGAAAGAACAGGCAAACAGATCAATAGAACAGAACAGAGAGCCCAGAAATAGACCCCATAAATACAGTCAACTGATCTCTGACAACGGAGCAAAGGCAGTCTCTTCAATAAATGGTGGTAGAACTGGACATCCACATGTAAAAAATGAATCTAAACACAAACCTTACACCTTTCACAAAAATTAACTCAAAACTGATAGTTATAAAATACGAAACTATAAAACTCCAAGAAGAAAATGAGAGACAAAAACCTATATGACACTGGGTATGGCTATAACTTTTTAGATAACAGAAAAGGCACAATCCATGAAAGAAATAATTGATAAGCTGGGCCTTCATTAAAATTAAAAACTTGTGCTCTGAAAAAGACAACATCAAGAGAGTGAGAAAACAACCACTCAGAAAACATTTGCAAATGACACTTCTGATAAAGGACTATTATCCAAAATATACAATTATTAAAACTAAACAATAAAACAAAACCCAATTTAAAAATGGGCCAATGGTGGCTCAGTTGGTTAAGCGTCCAACTTTGAGCTAGGTCATGATCCTGCACTTCATGGGTTTGAGCCCCACTTCGGGCTCTGTGCTGACAGCTCAGAGCCTGGAGCCTGCTTTGGATTCTGTGTTTCCCTCTCTCTCTGCCCTTCCCTGCTTGCACTCTGTCTTTGTCTCTCAAAAATAAATAAACAATAAAAAAAGAAAAATGCGCTAATGATCTTAATAGACACCTTACCAAAGAAGATACACAGACGGCAATTAAGCATATGAAAATATGCTCAAGAGGCACCTAGGTGGCTCAGTCGGTTAAATGCCCAACTCTTGGTTTCAGCTCAAGTCACGATCTTGCGGTTTCATGGGTTCGAGCCCCACGCTGGGTGCTGCACTGGCAGCACGGAACCTGATAGGATTCATTCATTCATTCATTCTTTCTCTCTCTCTCCCTCTCTCTCTCCCCTTGCCCTTCCCCCACTAGTACTATCTCTTTCGCTCTCAAAAATAAATAAACTTAAAAAAAATATGCTCAAAATCCTATGTCATCAGGTAAACTATAGACTCTGAGTGGTTTTAATTTGCCTTTCCCTGATGACTCTGAGTGATTATGATGTGTCAATGCAGCTTCATCAAACTGTAACAAACATACCGCTCTGATGGGAGACGCTCAGGTTATGATCTCACAGTTCGTGGGTTTGAGCCCCGCGTCGGGCTCTGGACTGATGGCTCAGAGCCTGGAGCCTGTTTCGGATTCTGTGTCTCCCTCTCTCTCTGCCCCTCCCCGTTCATGCTCTGTCTCTGTCTCAAAAATAAATAAACGTTAAAAAAAAAAAATTAAAAAAATAAAAAAAGTTCCCTCAAGCCCAAGACCTACATCTATCTTGTGCGTGTGTGTATACACACATACACACACACACACACACACACACACACACACACACACACACACAGCTGGATTTCTTTTAAGTTACGTGAACAAGCACTTGTTTAAAAAACACACAGCACACAGGGCAGTTGGTAAAGAAAAACTCCCTCAAGATGCACATTTTTCCCATTTCGAGATCTCTGAAATCAAGGTCTGTCTTATATATAGCCGATGATACCTTACAATTTACTTTGCAGCATTTTCCTTTCTTCGAGGTATATAAAGCAATGATCTTAACTTGTGGGGACATATGGCAGCTCCACATCTCTTTCACATAAAAGGCAGCATACCACACACGTAGTTCTTCCGTACTTTGCTTCTCCTCACTTCACACTGTATCTCCAATCATTCGTTATCGACGCACACAGAGATGTGTCTTCGCCTACCATAATTTAACCAGGTGCCTAGTTTAGTCTGTTTTAAAGCTTCTGCCATATACTGCAGTGAATGGCCCTGGACAATGGCTTTGGACATTCCTGAAAGCGGAGGACGAGATGCTAGATAAGGCAAGGTAGAGCCCAAAGGAATCATCTAAATACATAGCAGTCGCTCCACCAGAGGCCACTGGGACAGGGGAGGTAAGCTGAACAAGTCAAGTGGCCAGACAAAGGATGAGCGAGGACAGGCCGGATGTTAGGAGAGGTCCTTGCATCGGGCAGGATGTAGGCCTGGGTGACTTCAGGGGTTCCTCTGGTCGCCGTTTACCATCATAAAGATGAACATGACAAAACAGAGTTTAAGAGGGAAAGGACACGACAAACAAACCCCACGTACTCCTACTGACATGAGTATGATCCACATTTTAAACATGAGGAGAGGGGCGCCTGGGTGGCTCAGTCGGGTAAACAGCCGACCCGCCACATTGGGCTCAGTGCTCACAGCTTGGAGCCCAGAGCCTGCTTCCTCTCCCTCTGCCCCTCCCCGCTCACACTCGGTCTCTCTCAAAAATAAACAAACACTTAAAAATAAAAATAAATTTAAGGGGCACCTGGGTGACTCAGTCAGTTTGAGCATCCGACTTTGGCTCAGGTCATGATCTCACAGTTCGTGAGTTCAAGCCCCACATCGGGCTCACTTGTCAGCCCAGAGCCTGCTGTGGATCGTCTGACCCCTCTCTCTCTCTCTCTGCCCCTCCCCCACTCATGCTCTCTCAAAAATAAGCAAGCAAACAAACAAACAAACAAACAAACATGAGGAGAGAGACTCAGAGGGGCGAATTTGCCCAAAAGCTGAGCACAGGTCTGACTTCCCATCAAAACGCCCCCTGTGGCAGAGCAGTAAGAAAAATGTAAGGAAAACCAGAACTCAAAGGTACACCAACAATCCCATCCGCCTTGGGCAGAGGAAAGATATGGGAAGGACTAGAGGAGGAAGTGAAGTTTGAGGTCAGCTTGAAATGACTTGCTCAGATTTATTGGCATTAAAAAAATCTACTCAGTTGGCTGTACTCTTCAGTGTCTTCAAATACTTCTGATTAACCAGGGGCAGGCCAAGGAGCAGGTTAAACAGGGTGAGTTCTCCAAGGCATAGGACACTTTATGGAGGAGGGACACATGGCCTGTCTGAGAGGCAGATGAGTCAGAGCCAACCCCATGACCCGAACGTCCCTCCTGCTCCGTGCGGGCACATGTAGCGTGTCAGGGCCACCTGCAGGCTGGTTCTCCTCTGACAGGTGAGGGCAGCAGATACGGCGTCACTGAGGCCGTGACAATGTCCACGGGAAGGAGAGAGGCTGTCTTCACATGTCTCTTTGTCTCTCTTCTCCCACGAGAAGAACCCTCCTCAGGAGACTGAGGCAGATTCGTCCCAATCGCCACCACCCATGTCAAAACCATGGTAAGAAAGGGACCACAGGGATGGGCCAAGGTCAATCAGCACCCACCCTCTGCCTCCCCACCCCCACCCCGCATACTGCAAAGAAAGCTGAAGAGTGGGACCAAATCCGAATTCCTTTAGGAAGGAGGAAAGGGTAGTGGAAGATGGATATGGAGGTTGGCAATCAGTTTCTGCTACTCTCATCACTTACTCATTCATTTGTCCATTCATTTTCATGTGAGCTTGTCAGCACAGGAAAAAACACCACTTGCCCAAAACTGAACTCTAGGCTTCCAGGAGCTTATGTTCCAGCCATATTTACATGAGAATATCCCATCTCCTTGATATCCAGAGTAGCACTGGATATCCCAGGTGGTCTATATATCAAAGAGTAATATTACCAGTGATACAGTGATTTTAATCACTGCACCTTAACATGCACCAATGCCCGACTTCCCATCGTCATGATCCTAGGTGGCTAGGAAATGGCTCAGTCTGAGCGGCTAAGGCAGAAGGTGCCCTTCACCAGGCCTGTTCTATTCATAGCAGCTCAGCGTGACTCAGGTTACAGGTTGGTTCAAATCCATCTACGACTGGCTCGTCTGACTGAGGCTACTTTGGTACTTTGTCTCTCACACGAGAATTTTTATTTTTAAAACCCTAGTATAGGAAATAGAAATGTCAATGAAGGTATTAAAAAAGGGTGGAGAGCAGTCCATTATTACAATCAGGGCCAGAAAAAAGTAAGAACTTGTGGATTTTTACACAAATCCCAAGTAGTCAATATTGTGTGCTCATATGGCACACATTTAAGCTTCAGATTTGAAAAATACATACTTTTGGGGCGCCTGGGTGGCTCAGTCGATTAAGCGTCCGACTTCGGCTCAGATCATGATCTCACGGCTTGTGAGTTCAAGCCCCGTGTTGGGCTCTGTGCTGGCAGCTCAGAGCCTGGAGCCTCTTCAGATTCTGTGTTTTTCTCTCTCTGCCCCTCCCCCGCTCACACTCTCTCAAAAATAAACATTAAAAAAATTTGTTTTAATCTAAAAAAAAGAAAAATACATACTTTTATGATGCATTTGAAACGTTACAAAGCACAAATTCTTGCCTCGTTTCTTTAAGATTTCTAAGTGAACAGCATAAAAAAGACTGCTTTTCATTTTACAATTTCTAATACTCACTTGATGAAATAATCTCTTTAACATTAGTTAATATATATACTAAATATAAAGACCAGTGATGTAAGAGAAAAGGGTGTATTTTTGTTTACGTTGAAATATTTTAAGCATTTACTGGATATTCATCCAAGATATGTGTTAATTAAACAAAATAATTTCACAAGTCTGTGTGTCAACGGCCAATAAGCACATGAAAAGACGCTCAACATCAGCAGCCATGGGGGGGGGGGGGATGCAAATCCAAACCACACTGAGCATCCCACCCACTGGGATGGCTAAAATCAAAAAGACAGTTAACAGCAAGTGTTGATAGGCTGATGGACAAACTAGGAGCCTCATACTCTGCCTACGGGAAAAGGCAAAACGGAGGGGCCACTTAGGGAAGCCGCCTGGCAGTTCCTCCAAAGGTCACCACCCGATGGAGCAATTCCACTCATAGGTAGCCACCTAAGAGAAGTAACAACACACGCCCACGCAAAAACGTGTTTACCAATGTTTAGAGCAACGTTATTCCTAAAATCAGCAAGAAGCGGAAACAATCCAAAACTTCAACTGATGAATGGATACAACAAAATGTGGTATATAGACACAGAGTATCTAGTATCTAGTATCTAGTATCTGGTATATAGACAACAGAGTAGTATCCAGCAATAAAAAGGAATGAAGGACTGACACATACTGCTACACAGATGAGCCTGGACAACAATATGCTAAGTGAAAAAACCAAAACACAATGGACCACGTATTATATGATTCCATTTATGTGAGATGTGCAGAATAGGCAAATGTACAGGAACAGAAAGTAGATTAGTGGTTGCCTGTGGCTGGGCTGGGGGGGGGGGGGGAGGTGACTGCTAATGGGTACGGGGTTTCTTTCTGGGGTGACGGAAGCATTCTAAAATTGATTATGGTGATAATACACTGAAAACCTGTGAATTCTATATTTAAAGGGGTGAATTGTATGGTACGTGCATTATTATCTCAATAAAGCCAGTATTTTTTTTAAGTTTTTAAAAAGTCTACAGGAGGGAGGGACTATGAAGGGACAGGGCAGGATCTTCAGGGTAAAGGAACTATTCTGTACCTCAGTCGTGGCTAATGACTCTACACATGTTAAGACTTACAGAAGTGAGGGGCGCCTGAGTGGTCAGTCAGTTAAGCATCTGACTTTGGCTCAGGTCATGATCTCGCGGTTTGTGGGTTCAAGCCCTGCATCAGGCTCTGTGCTGACAGCTCAGAGCCTGGAGCCTGCTTCGGATTCTGTGTCTCCCTCTCACCCTCTGCCCCTCCCTTGCTTGCACTCTGTCTCTCCCAAAACTAAAACATGTATTAAAAAAAATAAAAAAGAAAACTTACAGAACTAGACACCAAAATAAAAATACCTATTTCTCCGTATGGCAATTTGAAAAATAAAAATGTTTTCAGGTGTACCTGGGTGGCTCAGTCAGTTGAGCGCCTGACTCCATTTCAGCTCAGGCCATGATCTCATGGTTCCTAAGGGTTCCAGAGCCCCTGTGCCAGGCTCTGCACTGACAGCTTGGAGTCTGCTTGAGATTCTCCCTCCCCCCCCCCCCACCCATACACGCACATGCGCTCTGTCTCAAAATAAATAAATAAAATTTTTTCACAAGTGTATAGCTTCAGGCATGCACAACTGACCTACTATAAACAAATGTTCAGCTATAACCATGTCAATGATTAGTCTGGAAAATGGGGAATGATTCACCTCTTGCTGGCTTGGCTGTGTCCACTACGGTGAATAAAATAACCCGAGTCATCTCCACTCTCCACCATATATAAACTGTAACATATTTTAGAAATGTGTCAACCATGCCAGGAACAAGTATGACGGTCATAAAACAGCAGAAGGCCATTTTCAGAGGAAATAATGGAGTCTCCCAGGAAAACACTGCTGCTTCCACTCACCAGGTGAGGCGTGGGAAGTCCCTGATTCTTGGTGTGGCTATTCTACTGGTTAGCTGGTGGGCAGGCAACCTCTGCTTAAACCCACCCACGGCTTCCCATCGTTGTTAAAACCCAAGCTCCTGATCCTGGCCTGCAAGGCTCTTGCTGCCCAGCGTGCATCTGCCTCTCCGTACTGGCTGGGGGCCAGGACAAGGCAGGACAGCAGGGTGGGCCATGAAACCAGCCAGGCCTGACTCTCCAGCCAAAGGGAGAGCTAAAGGAGATCATTCAGTCCACAAGTACTTCTTGATTACGTTGACTAAGCGCCTAGCACACTCTTGGCACATAACGTGCCCTCGATAAATGGTAGCTCTTGTTACCGTTACAGACATACACAGTTCTCAACAAGTAAACACACACCCACACACACACCCTTATGCGAGCTTCTTAAGGACAGGTCCCCCATCTATGCTATATCCTCAGCACCCAAATGGCAACAATTCCAGGTACTGAATAAACACACTGACTCCATGAAACTTGTCTTAGAGAACAGAGGGAAGATTCTTCAGAAAGAGCCAGAGTATTTAGAGAAACTTCTACTAAAAATGATAGCATACCTTTTATGCATCCCAGTATCTTCTGTCACAGCTGAAGGGTCAGGGCAGGGCAGGCTGTGTGCAGGAATAGAGATTTCGATTCCCAAATGTGTGAGATGAGCAATAAATCTATCACAAGGCTTGGGAAAAGCAAGCAGAGGTCTGGGGTCTCATCTCACTCAGGGAAGACAAATCAAGGAGGGAAGAAAGGCAATGTCCCCGGTTTCAGAATACCTCTTTGCTCAGGCCAGTTCAGGCCTGTGCTACCTGTCGAGCCAGGTCAAGTGGGGTCAGTGTGAACTTGGCTCAGAGCAGGCCAGTATGGGCACCTACCCAGCCTTTGCTGGCTCCTTTGCGCCTGGGGCTCAGGGACAGGGGCGGGGAGGCAGTCACCCCTTTTGATCTCTCCAGTCTTCGCCTGGGTCCAGGAGGAAAGGAGACCACACCACAGAACGGGGACCCCAGCTGAGTATACCCAGCTCACCCTCCAACAGGAGAGACTCCCCAGGTCTCAAAGCATCCAGCTGACCCTAAGGGTCCTCTTCCCTTGCTACCAACTTGATCCCTTATTCTGGAAGAGACTGGTTTTTCTCTCATAGAGTGCCTTTTTTTTTTTTTTTTTGTTTCTTCTGGGAGAGGGGAGGGGGGCCACCATCATCCACCTTTGCTTTCCCTTTGTGCAAAGAATGAGCCGGCTATCACACTACACTAACTGTAAACATCAGATAAAAGTCAACTAGACAGAGTCCATAAGGTCCACCAGCTTAAACAAATGGAAAAGAAAAGATTTCATTGTGTGGGATATTGCCTGGGAGAAGCAAGAACTCATAGAAACAGCCATTGTTTGCGAGGAAAGAATCAGGCGGCTTTATTCCCGGCAGCACATGAAAAAGCAACATTCAGCCGGCTTGCAGTGTCAGGGAATCTGAATGGCAGTGGAGTGGCCCAGCCAGTTGGCTCCCCCTGTCTTTCCCCCTTAACAGAAGGTTCAAGATGGGCCAGGAGCACCAACAACCCCAAATGCCATGGGAAAATGACTTCTGGAGGGCCTGTGCACCTGGCCCCCACTTTTCTCAGAGCGAAGGTAGGTGGCCAAATCCTGGGGCCACCTGCCACCTCCTTAGAGTGGTGGTGTCCAGGGGTCTTTTGTGATGGGTTGGGAGGAGACAGGGGACACAATACAGAACAAGGCACACAGTGTGATCTCAGGTGGTAAAATACACATCCCACAGCCATATGCACACAGGATAAAATTGGAAGGAAACCTCCAGAACACTACCTGTTCTTATCACCAACGTCCATACACACAGACCTCGCCAGTTATTCACATGATGCAGAATGAGACGAGTTATTTTTTCCCTAAAGATTTAATCAGCCCGGGCCGCCTGGGTGGCTCAGTCAGTTGAGAATCCAACTCTTGATTTCAGCTCAGGTCAGGATCCCAGGGTCATGGGATCGAGCCTGTGTTGAACTCTGCACTGAATGTGGAGCCTGCTTAAGATTCCCTCTCTCCCCCTCTGCCCCTGCCCCACATGCATGCAGGTGAATGTGCTCTCGCTCTCTCTCTCTCTCTCTCTCTCAAAAAGAAAAAGAGATTTAATCATGCTTTTGGTTCAGTTGGCTACTTCCCCAAATCACATTGTGAAACTGTTCACAATGGCATAGGGGCCTTAGGCAGTGACACTGGAGGGATATTTCACTCAGGAAGCCTCAGGTAAGACTACCACTCCCATGGGAGATGATTTCCAGGCTTTATGCCACTAACCTAAGTCCACAAGGGCTAACTTCTGAGTCTGTAAGGTCCTCCAAACCAGTTAGCATGCACCAGAACCTTCTGGAGGGCTTATTAAAACAAAGATCACTGGGCCCCACCCCTGAGCTTCTCTAGTTAGTGTGGAGTAAGACCCAAGAATTTATGTTCCAGACAAGCTCCCATGTGAGGCTGCTGCTGCTGCTGCTGCTGCTTGGGGACCATGAAGGAGCCACTACTCTTAACCAACAAGTAATTTCAAGCCAAATATCTGTAAGACACCAATACACTGAACTCTTCAGCACAGGGCTGATGCCATGCCCCTAAGAACTGCCCAGGGGGGGTATCTTTGACTTGTAATTATCTTTAAATTCTTTGTGACTTTGGACGTCACTGATTACCCCTTGTTTCTGAGGGAGACAGCAGATTTCATGATTCAAAAGCTGGGCAGGGGTGCCTGGGTGGCTCAGTTAAGCGTTCGACTTCAGCTCAGGTCATGATCTCTGCACTGACAGCACAGAGCCTGCTTGGGAGGCTCTGGGAGCTCTTTCCCCCTCTCTCTTGCCCCCCTCTCTGGCCCTCCTCTCCCACCTGTGCCATGGGCTCGCTCTCTCTCTTGTTCTCAAATAAATAAACATTTGAAAAATAAAAATCTGGCACTTGCTAAGCTATATCACAAGGTCAGAGGGCAGCAACAAGTCAAGGAAGGCTTCCAAATGAGTCACCAGGGTGTCGCCAGGCAGTAGGGAGGATGGGATTAGAAGGGAGAGAAGTTGAACAAAACCTATAAGGGAAAAAAAATCTAAGCCACATTTAGACAGCCACCAGGACTGGGTTCTTGGGAACTGAGAATGAAACAGCCAGAACTCCACTGTCTTTTATGATTTAAAAGACGGAGGTCTCAGGGCGCCTGGGTGGCTCAGTCTGTTAAGCATATGACTTCAGCTCAGGTCATGATCTCATGGTTCATGGGTTCGAGCCCTGCACTGGGGTCTGTGCTGAGAGCTCGGAGCTTGGAGCCCGCTTCGGATTCTATGTCTTCCTCTCTCTCTGCCCCTCCCTGACTCATGCTCTGTCTCTCTCTCAAAAAAAAAAAAAAAAAAAGGTTAAAAAATTTTTAAATTAAAATAATTAAAATAAAAAAATAATAATAAAAGATGGAGGTCTCACAATCTGAGGTCACATACTTATCACCCATCACTGTCCTTCCCTTCCCTTCTTACTTGGCTCGTGGCTAAAAGCCAGCCACCTCTAATAAGACTTTGAAGGCCAGTTCGCTCAGGTCTTGGGCTGCCAAACAGCTACTCAGCTATTCAAACTGGTCCATGACTACAGACCAGAGCCAAAGCAAGAAAACGCAGATGTTGGCCCAGGCTGAAAAGAAAGCTGCAGGTAGAGGGGAAGTCCTGACTAAAGGAGCCCCTGACCTTTGAACAGGGTTAATGCGGTCCCCACTGCAGAGGAAAAGGAGAAGGCGTAGATCCCACCCACTGAGCTGCCTGCCTGCCTTCCTGCCGGCCTCGGAATGAAGGTTCCCTAGTGAATTATCAAAGAATAGGTCAGAGAGAGATCTGTACCACCCTCATGCTCACAGCGGTTCACTCAGAAGATGGAGAGATCTGGCTAGGCTGGTGAACAATGACACATAAGCGATGAGATGGCCACCACTAGGAAGACAAAAGCTAAAGGAGTTGCCTCTCAACTGGACTACCGCACACCACTAGCTGTTCTGTATGTAAAAATAAAACTTTGCCTTCGAAGTAGAGTCAGCGTGGGGTGCCTGGGTGGCTCAGTAGGTTAAGCGTCCGACTCTTGATCCCAGGGTCATAAGTTCAAGCCCTATAGGGCTCCACGCTGGGCACGGAAGGCCAAAGGTCCTTCAACTTTACTCCCCTAAGTCCCACAAAAACAATTTTTTTCAGATATAATAAAGACAAAGCAAATGGAAGAGAACATGGAAAATTTCAAAAAATTTTTCATTAGATAAAAAGCAGCAGGACCTAGCTTTACTTGCTGGGAGAGCAGAATCTAGCAGAGCAGAATCAACGATAACAAGTGCCTGCAGGGGGGTCCCGAGGAGAAGTGAGGCACTCTGAGAAGGCTCAGGGCTTTAGGAACTGAGCTTTGGGGGGATGGTGAGGGAGACCAAGCTTGGGATTAGCAGAAGGTTCATATACACAATCTGACACTTTGTCAGCCTCCATAGATCCTGTTGGCCTGCCTGAACATCCATCCGGGTAATGGTTCTTTCTCCACTGCAACAGAAAACCGGAGTCAGAGACGTTGAACTCCGCCCCAGAAGCACCGTGCCCTAGAACACCAGGAAGGACTGAGATTGGATTAAAAATAGGGCAGTATGTGTAAGTTTCCCCTGCTCACTTCCCTAACTCAATTCACAGAGCACCAGCAGCCAGGCAGGAAATGAAGGGGTTCCCCTCTGGGGAAACGGACCAGCACCAAAGGAAACAACTACAGATACTCAAAGTGAAAAAGTGAAAATGGTTAAGTGCTCCATCACTTATAATACTTAATCAACAAGCCCCACTCTCCATACACAATGCCAATAGAGAACCCTACTCTCCATACAAGCAAAGACCACCAGACATTTGTAAAAAGCTTCTAACTCGTAGACAGACACCAGAGCAAACAAAACAGGAAACAGAGACAATGCAGGGACCAGAAGCAAATTTCAAAATATTATCATTAATGCCTTCAGAGAGAGAAAACATTGTTTCCAAAACATACGAATAGGACACTATTCCAAAAAAAAATGGGAGGAGGACACTCAGAGAACAAGAGTGAACTTTCTCAAATTAATACTGGAAATTAAGTGATAGCAGAAATAAGAAATGAAATAACTGAGGGGCGCCTGGGTGGCTCAGTCGGTTGAGCATCCGACTTCGGCTCAGGTCACGATCTCGCAGTTTGTGGGTTCGAGCCCCATGTCGGGCTTTGTGCTGACAGCTCAGAGCCTGGAGCCTGCCTCAGATTCTGTGTCTCTCCATCTCTCCGCCCCTCCCCTGCTCATGCTCTGTGTCTTTCTCTCTCAATAATAAATAAATGTTAAAAACAAAATTAAAAAAAAGAAAGAAATGAAAGAACTGAGAATAAAGCTGAGGAAATCTCCATAAGAAAAATATGAATTAATAGAGAAAAATAGATAAGAAAAAGAGGGGGTCCATCCTGGGGGTACAACAGCCAATAAAAGGAGCTCCAGAATAGGAAAAAAAGAAAAATAACAGGAGAAAAAAATCAAAAAATTATATAAGGACTATGCAATTATATATGATTGTATGTTTATCTCTACATATCATATATAATAAATATTTCTCTACATTTACATTATACATAAAAATTGTTTCCTAGAACTGAAGAATATACATTTCTAGATGGAGAGGGCCCACTGAATGCCCAGTGTTATGAATGAAAAATATCCTACACATAATCCTGAAATTTCAGAAGCTTCCAAAAAACTGAGTGACATGCAAAGGATCAGGAATCAGTATTCCATCAGCAATACTGAAGATTAAAAGGCAGGGAGCATGGCCCTCAGAATTCTGAGGGAAAGTTTATCTCAACCGAGAATTCTATATCCAGTCCAACTACCAATCGAGCGTGAAAATAAAACAAACATGCCAGGGTAATTTAGAACTACAGAAGCAAAGGGGCGCCTGGGTGGCGCAGTCGGTTAAGCATCCGACTTCAGCCAGGTCACGTTCTTGCGGTCCGTGAGTTCGAGCCCCGCGTCGGGCTCTGGGCTGATGGCTCAGAGCCTGGAGCCTGTTTCCGATTCTGTGTGTCTCCCTCTCTCTCTGCCCCTCCCCCGTTCATGCTCTGTCTCTCTCTGTCCCAAAAATAAATAAATGTTGAAAAAAAAAAAAAAAAAAAGAACTACAGAAGCAAAGATGAGAAGACAAAACTCAGAGCCTGTGACTTCCAGGGAATAAGATAGAGAGCTGAGCAGGAGGGATGTGGAAATTACAGTTGTTTTCACTGGCCTCTTAGTGTTATTTGACTTTTTAGAAACTATGTACATGAAATTAGCAGGAAATACACTGGACTGAGGACCAGGTTGAACTTCACTGTGAATGCGCACTAATGTAGAGTTACTTCAGAGCTGTGGTCAACTCCATAGTGCCAATGGCCTGGGTTATTCAACTGTGAGGAAGAGGAAGCCTCTGTATTAGAAGACTTAAAATACATATCAAGTTTATTAAAAAAAAAAAAAAAACAGACAAAAATAAATTATGACACCTAGTGATCATGACAAAAGTCTGAACAGCAGTTACCTTTGGGGGGAGGGTGAGAGGGGCTTCTGCAGAAGCTGAAAAGTTGTACTTCCTGAACTGGGCTGTCACTATAGAAGGTATTTATCTAATAATAATTCACTATGCTATTCATGGTTTTGCGTGACTTTCTGTGTCTATGTTTCATTTTATAATAAAAAAGGTTTTTTAAAAAGCTATGGGGATGTGATTGTCTTGATAAAAATGAATTCATTTTAAAAAAGTCAAGTGGACCTCACACACAGAGGAGATTTTCTGGCAAGATGCTCTCTGTGCATCAACATTGGTTATTTCCGAGCAGTATGATCAGGGATGGTTTCTTGCTTTCATCTCTGTTCTGTCCTAAATCACAGAACCTTAAAAATTGGCTATTCCATAAAAAAGAGAGTCAATATTTTTAATTTAAAAAGTCAACCATAGAGATCTATGGGCTAAGCTTTCAATTTGGGGGTTCCTGCGCATTCTTCTTTTCTCTCCACCTGATGAATGTTAAACCCAGAAGTGAAGGATAGAAAGGGGAAAGAGTAAATCTTAAATAAGCCCATTTTTCTATCTTCCAGATCTTCCAAAAGATTAGCTTGTGTGGAACCATTCACATCCCACTTTATCTCCACTGAATATATAAAGATAATTCAGGGATATAATAATTACACATTTTTAAAAACTGCTTTCCTACTGGGTTTTTTGTTGTTGTTGCACTGTTATTTCACTTTAGAGAGACAGAGCCTGCGTGAGTGGAGAGAAGAGAGGGGGGGGACATTTTTAAAAAATTTTTTATAGTTTATTTTGAGAGAGAGAGAAAGAGAGAGAGAGAGAGAAAGCAAGTGGGAGAGGGGCAAAAAGAGAGAGAGAATGATGGTGCTGCACCATCAGCACAAAGCCCAACACAGGGCTCGAACCCAGGAGCAGTGAGATCAAGACCTGAGCCAAAGTCTGACACTTAACCGACTGGGCCACCCAGGCACCCCAAAAAAGAGAGAATCTAAAAGCAGGCTACACACTTAGCACAGAACCCAGTGAGGGACTCAATCCATGACCCTGGGATCATGACTAAATTCAAGAGCCAGACACCCAACTGACTGAACCACCCAGGCGCACCAGAACTGTCTCACTTAAAAACAAAAACAAAAAAAGGGAACCTAATATCTTGACCATGCTTAATGTAAAGAAGGAATTTACTTAAGTTTATTTATTTGGGGGAGGGGAGGGGCAGAGAGAGTGAGGGAGAGAGAGAATCTCAGGCAGGCTCTACACCATCAGCACAGAGCCCGACTCAAGGATCAAATTTAAGAACCATGAGATCAAGACCTGAGCTAAAATCAAGAGTCGGGTGCTCAACTGATGGGGGTCGCCCAGATGCCCAAGGATGAATTTAAATATTAGGCACTAAAATGTTATTCTGAATTAGGTAAAATGAATATATAGGTACCTCCAATTTCGGCCGAAGTCTGCACTGTCCCTTAAAAACTCAACGAAACCAAGGCCACCCTAATGAACCAAAGAATAGTTATTTCAGGGCCCTTAGGAAATACCAAAATTCATGATATTCAGAATGGACAAAGAACATACACTTACATTAAGAAAGGAAGGAGAAAACCAGTCAATTAACACCAGAAATATGACCCGGTAGTGTTTGATGGGTTTATAGATTGGGAGTTAGTCTTAGTGGAAAATATTTATGCTGCTTCTTCCCAAAACAAATACTATAAATTCCAGCAGACACTGTACCTTCTAGCCTAAATCCAAACTTAACTGTAAACACATGGATCGATTTTCCCTCTCTCAGAAGGGCTCCAAGCACTCAGTAGACATCCTCTGAATTCCACCTTCCTAGAACAGGGATCCTGGAGCCAGAGGAACTCCAGGCATCAGCTGGTTTATCCTCCCAGCTGGTCGGATGAGCCAACACACTCCTCCGGAGGGGGAACACCTTATAGAAGCAGCCAGGCAAGGTAGCAGAGGGACACAGACCACAACCCACATCTGCCGTCACCAGGACTCTACCCTGCCTTCCCAAGCTATGGCCTTCAGAGGGTCTCCTGGGAGTTCCTGAATGGTACCAAAATCACGTGTGATTTTACTTTCCAAGTATGCTCTATGGCAGATTTGAATCAACAAAAAGAACAAAAATTGCAAAAATTGCTCAGTCAAAACTATGATTATCAAGGCAAAGCTTCCAGTTCCAGATTTGGTATCTGCTACCCAAGTGAGTCCCTGGTTTTGGTTTGCCATTCAGTTCGAAGACCACTGTTCCAGAACACATTTTACGAAGACAGACACTGGCCTGGCAGAGGAGGGAGGGCAACAGTGAGAGATAGCAATTCTCTGCAGGCTCAGAGACTCCACTCATGATACGCTAAACCTTTCAATTATCTAAAGTTCAAAGAATCAGAAAGCTGAACTCTTCAGCACAGGGCTGATGCCATGCCCCTAAGAACTGCCCAGGGGGGGTATCTTTGACTTGTAATTATCTTTAAATTCTTTGTGACTTTGGACGTCACTGATTACCCCTTGTTTCTGAGGGAGACAGCAGATTTCATGATTCAAAAGCTGGGCAGGGGTGCCTGGGTGGCTCAGTTAAGCGTTCGACTTCAGCTCAGGTCATGATCTCTGCACTGACAGCACAGAGCCTGCTTGGGAGGCTCTGGGAGCTCTTTCCCCCTCTCTCTTGCCCCCCTCTCTGGCCCTCCTCTCCCACCTGTGCCATGGGCTCGCTCTCTCTCTTGTTCTCAAATAAATAAACATTTGAAAAATAAAAATCTGGCACTTGCTAAGCTATATCACAAGGTCAGAGGGCAGCAACAAGTCAAGGAAGGCTTCCAAATGAGTCACCAGGGTGTCGCCAGGCAGTAGGGAGGATGGGATTAGAAGGGAGAGAAGTTGAACAAAACCTATAAGGGAAAAAAAATCTAAGCCACATTTAGACAGCCACCAGGACTGGGTTCTTGGGAACTGAGAATGAAACAGCCAGAACTCCACTGTCTTTTATGATTTAAAAGACGGAGGTCTCAGGGCGCCTGGGTGGCTCAGTCTGTTAAGCATATGACTTCAGCTCAGGTCATGATCTCATGGTTCATGGGTTCGAGCCCTGCACTGGGGTCTGTGCTGAGAGCTCGGAGCTTGGAGCCCGCTTCGGATTCTATGTCTTCCTCTCTCTCTGCCCCTCCCTGACTCATGCTCTGTCTCTCTCTCAAAAAAAAAAAAAAAAAAAGGTTAAAAAATTTTTAAATTAAAATAATTAAAATAAAAAAATAATAATAAAAGATGGAGGTCTCACAATCTGAGGTCACATACTTATCACCCATCACTGTCCTTCCCTTCCCTTCTTACTTGGCTCGTGGCTAAAAGCCAGCCACCTCTAATAAGACTTTGAAGGCCAGTTCGCTCAGGTCTTGGGCTGCCAAACAGCTACTCAGCTATTCAAACTGGTCCATGACTACAGACCAGAGCCAAAGCAAGAAAACGCAGATGTTGGCCCAGGCTGAAAAGAAAGCTGCAGGTAGAGGGGAAGTCCTGACTAAAGGAGCCCCTGACCTTTGAACAGGGTTAATGCGGTCCCCACTGCAGAGGAAAAGGAGAAGGCGTAGATCCCACCCACTGAGCTGCCTGCCTGCCTTCCTGCCGGCCTCGGAATGAAGGTTCCCTAGTGAATTATCAAAGAATAGGTCAGAGAGAGATCTGTACCACCCTCATGCTCACAGCGGTTCACTCAGAAGATGGAGAGATCTGGCTAGGCTGGTGAACAATGACACATAAGCGATGAGATGGCCACCACTAGGAAGACAAAAGCTAAAGGAGTTGCCTCTCAACTGGACTACCGCACACCACTAGCTGTTCTGTATGTAAAAATAAAACTTTGCCTTCGAAGTAGAGTCAGCGTGGGGTGCCTGGGTGGCTCAGTAGGTTAAGCGTCCGACTCTTGATCCCAGGGTCATAAGTTCAAGCCCTATAGGGCTCCACGCTGGGCACGGAAGGCCAAAGGTCCTTCAACTTTACTCCCCTAAGTCCCACAAAAACAATTTTTTTCAGATATAATAAAGACAAAGCAAATGGAAGAGAACATGGAAAATTTCAAAAAATTTTTCATTAGATAAAAAGCAGCAGGACCTAGCTTTACTTGCTGGGAGAGCAGAATCTAGCAGAGCAGAATCAACGATAACAAGTGCCTGCAGGGGGGTCCCGAGGAGAAGTGAGGCACTCTGAGAAGGCTCAGGGCTTTAGGAACTGAGCTTTGGGGGGATGGTGAGGGAGACCAAGCTTGGGATTAGCAGAAGGTTCATATACACAATCTGACACTTTGTCAGCCTCCATAGATCCTGTTGGCCTGCCTGAACATCCATCCGGGTAATGGTTCTTTCTCCACTGCAACAGAAAACCGGAGTCAGAGACGTTGAACTCCGCCCCAGAAGCACCGTGCCCTAGAACACCAGGAAGGACTGAGATTGGATTAAAAATAGGGCAGTATGTGTAAGTTTCCCCTGCTCACTTCCCTAACTCAATTCACAGAGCACCAGCAGCCAGGCAGGAAATGAAGGGGTTCCCCTCTGGGGAAACGGACCAGCACCAAAGGAAACAACTACAGATACTCAAAGTGAAAAAGTGAAAATGGTTAAGTGCTCCATCACTTATAATACTTAATCAACAAGCCCCACTCTCCATACACAATGCCAATAGAGAACCCTACTCTCCATACAAGCAAAGACCACCAGACATTTGTAAAAAGCTTCTAACTCGTAGACAGACACCAGAGCAAACAAAACAGGAAACAGAGACAATGCAGGGACCAGAAGCAAATTTCAAAATATTATCATTAATGCCTTCAGAGAGAGAAAACATTGTTTCCAAAACATACGAATAGGACACTATTCCAAAAAAAAATGGGAGGAGGACACTCAGAGAACAAGAGTGAACTTTCTCAAATTAATACTGGAAATTAAGTGATAGCAGAAATAAGAAATGAAATAACTGAGGGGCGCCTGGGTGGCTCAGTCGGTTGAGCATCCGACTTCGGCTCAGGTCACGATCTCGCAGTTTGTGGGTTCGAGCCCCATGTCGGGCTTTGTGCTGACAGCTCAGAGCCTGGAGCCTGCCTCAGATTCTGTGTCTCTCCATCTCTCCGCCCCTCCCCTGCTCATGCTCTGTGTCTTTCTCTCTCAATAATAAATAAATGTTAAAAACAAAATTAAAAAAAAGAAAGAAATGAAAGAACTGAGAATAAAGCTGAGGAAATCTCCATAAGAAAAATATGAATTAATAGAGAAAAATAGATAAGAAAAAGAGGGGGTCCATCCTGGGGGTACAACAGCCAATAAAAGGAGCTCCAGAATAGGAAAAAAAGAAAAATAACAGGAGAAAAAAATCAAAAAATTATATAAGGACTATGCAATTATATATGATTGTATGTTTATCTCTACATATCATATATAATAAATATTTCTCTACATTTACATTATACATAAAAATTGTTTCCTAGAACTGAAGAATATACATTTCTAGATGGAGAGGGCCCACTGAATGCCCAGTGTTATGAATGAAAAATATCCTACACATAATCCTGAAATTTCAGAAGCTTCCAAAAAACTGAGTGACATGCAAAGGATCAGGAATCAGTATTCCATCAGCAATACTGAAGATTAAAAGGCAGGGAGCATGGCCCTCAGAATTCTGAGGGAAAGTTTATCTCAACCGAGAATTCTATATCCAGTCCAACTACCAATCGAGCGTGAAAATAAAACAAACATGCCAGGGTAATTTAGAACTACAGAAGCAAAGGGGCGCCTGGGTGGCGCAGTCGGTTAAGCATCCGACTTCAGCCAGGTCACGTTCTTGCGGTCCGTGAGTTCGAGCCCCGCGTCGGGCTCTGGGCTGATGGCTCAGAGCCTGGAGCCTGTTTCCGATTCTGTGTGTCTCCCTCTCTCTCTGCCCCTCCCCCGTTCATGCTCTGTCTCTCTCTGTCCCAAAAATAAATAAATGTTGAAAAAAAAAAAAAAAAAAAGAACTACAGAAGCAAAGATGAGAAGACAAAACTCAGAGCCTGTGACTTCCAGGGAATAAGATAGAGAGCTGAGCAGGAGGGATGTGGAAATTACAGTTGTTTTCACTGGCCTCTTAGTGTTATTTGACTTTTTAGAAACTATGTACATGAAATTAGCAGGAAATACACTGGACTGAGGACCAGGTTGAACTTCACTGTGAATGCGCACTAATGTAGAGTTACTTCAGAGCTGTGGTCAACTCCATAGTGCCAATGGCCTGGGTTATTCAACTGTGAGGAAGAGGAAGCCTCTGTATTAGAAGACTTAAAATACATATCAAGTTTATTAAAAAAAAAAAAAAAACAGACAAAAATAAATTATGACACCTAGTGATCATGACAAAAGTCTGAACAGCAGTTACCTTTGGGGGGAGGGTGAGAGGGGCTTCTGCAGAAGCTGAAAAGTTGTACTTCCTGAACTGGGCTGTCACTATAGAAGGTATTTATCTAATAATAATTCACTATGCTATTCATGGTTTTGCGTGACTTTCTGTGTCTATGTTTCATTTTATAATAAAAAAGGTTTTTTAAAAAGCTATGGGGATGTGATTGTCTTGATAAAAATGAATTCATTTTAAAAAAGTCAAGTGGACCTCACACACAGAGGAGATTTTCTGGCAAGATGCTCTCTGTGCATCAACATTGGTTATTTCCGAGCAGTATGATCAGGGATGGTTTCTTGCTTTCATCTCTGTTCTGTCCTAAATCACAGAACCTTAAAAATTGGCTATTCCATAAAAAAGAGAGTCAATATTTTTAATTTAAAAAGTCAACCATAGAGATCTATGGGCTAAGCTTTCAATTTGGGGGTTCCTGCGCATTCTTCTTTTCTCTCCACCTGATGAATGTTAAACCCAGAAGTGAAGGATAGAAAGGGGAAAGAGTAAATCTTAAATAAGCCCATTTTTCTATCTTCCAGATCTTCCAAAAGATTAGCTTGTGTGGAACCATTCACATCCCACTTTATCTCCACTGAATATATAAAGATAATTCAGGGATATAATAATTACACATTTTTAAAACTGCTTTCCTACTGGGTTTTTTGTTGTTGTTGCACTGTTATTTCACTTTAGAGAGACAGAGCCTGCGTGAGTGGAGAGAAGAGAGGGGGGGGACATTTTTAAAAAATTTTTTATAGTTTATTTTGAGAGAGAGAGAAAGAGAGAGAGAGAGAGAAAGCAAGTGGGAGAGGGGCAAAAAGAGAGAGAGAATGATGGTGCTGCACCATCAGCACAAAGCCCAACACAGGGCTCGAACCCAGGAGCAGTGAGATCAAGACCTGAGCCAAAGTCTGACACTTAACCGACTGGGCCACCCAGGCACCCCAAAAAAGAGAGAATCTAAAAGCAGGCTACACACTTAGCACAGAACCCAGTGAGGGACTCAATCCATGACCCTGGGATCATGACTAAATTCAAGAGCCA
Organism: Felis catus; assembly: GCF_018350175.1. Taxonomy (NCBI): domain Eukaryota; kingdom Metazoa; phylum Chordata; class Mammalia; order Carnivora; family Felidae; genus Felis; species Felis catus. Next base: position 149,040,783 of record NC_058376.1, read on the forward strand.
GACACCCAACTGACTGAACCACCCAGGCGCACCAGAACTGTCTCACTTAAAAACAAAAACAAAAAAAGGGAACCTAATATCTTGACCATGCTTAATGTAAAGAAGGAATTTACTTAAGTTTATTTATTTGGGGGAGGGGAGGGGCAGAGAGAGTGAGGGAGAGAGAGAATCTCAGGCAGGCTCTACACCATCAGCACAGAGCCCGACTCAAGGATCAAATTTAAGAACCATGAGATCAAGACCTGAGCTAAAATCAAGAGTCGGGTGCTCAACTGATGGGGGTCGCCCAGATGCCCAAGGATGAATTTAAATATTAGGCACTAAAATGTTATTCTGAATTAGGTAAAATGAATATATAGGTACCTCCAATTTCGGCCGAAGTCTGCACTGTCCCTTAAAAACTCAACGAAACCAAGGCCACCCTAATGAACCAAAGAATAGTTATTTCAGGGCCCTTAGGAAATACCAAAATTCATGATATTCAGAATGGACAAAGAACATACACTTACATTAAGAAAGGAAGGAGAAAACCAGTCAATTAACACCAGAAATATGACCCGGTAGTGTTTGATGGGTTTATAGATTGGGAGTTAGTCTTAGTGGAAAATATTTATGCTGCTTCTTCCCAAAACAAATACTATAAATTCCAGCAGACACTGTACCTTCTAGCCTAAATCCAAACTTAACTGTAAACACATGGATCGATTTTCCCTCTCTCAGAAGGGCTCCAAGCACTCAGTAGACATCCTCTGAATTCCACCTTCCTAGAACAGGGATCCTGGAGCCAGAGGAACTCCAGGCATCAGCTGGTTTATCCTCCCAGCTGGTCGGATGAGCCAACACACTCCTCCGGAGGGGGAACACCTTATAGAAGCAGCCAGGCAAGGTAGCAGAGGGACACAGACCACAACCCACATCTGCCGTCACCAGGACTCTACCCTGCCTTCCCAAGCTATGGCCTTCAGAGGGTCTCCTGGGAGTTCCTGAATGGTACCAAAATCACGTGTGATTTTACTTTCCAAGTATGCTCTATGGCAGATTTGAATCAACAAAAAGAACAAAAATTGCAAAAATTGCTCAGTCAAAACTATGATTATCAAGGCAAAGCTTCCAGTTCCAGATTTGGTATCTGCTACCCAAGTGAGTCCCTGGTTTTGGTTTGCCATTCAGTTCGAAGACCACTGTTCCAGAACACATTTTACGAAGACAGACACTGGCCTGGCAGAGGAGGGAGGGCAACAGTGAGAGATAGCAATTCTCTGCAGGCTCAGAGACTCCACTCATGATACGCTAAACCTTTCAATTATCTAAAGTTCAAAGAATCAGAAAGCTCCAACACGCAGGTTTTTAAGGTTACCTTTGTAAGTAATGGGCAATCGTAACAACGGCCCGGGGGAATGGGTTTGATTCAGAAGTGTCTCTGAGCAAAAAAGTACACTGTACATGCTTCAGTTTACTAAACACAATGGCCTGATTTCTAACCATCCCAGGTGAAGGAGTCTTGGTTCAGAGTGGAAGCCAGATGGCATGGCCTCAGGATCACAGGACAACTGAAGGCCAGGATGCAAACTGGATCCCAAACTGGGTCCCAACCACACAGAGAACCAAGCATCCAGTAGACTCACTTTTAAGCATGAGCCTTACTTAGGCTCGTGTGGATCCAGTCGGTACTTAGGCAAAGGACTGGATCCACAGTTACCCTACCTCACAGAGAGCGCTCAGTTTGCATTTAAGTGAGTTGAATGATGACGAGATTTCATCTTTAAAACTCTACTCTTAGGGCGCCTGGCTGGTTCAGTAGGTTGAGCATCAGACTTGATTTCTGTTCAGGTCATGGTCCCAGAGTCATGGGATTGAGCCCCATATGGGGCTCCATGCTGAGCACAGAGCCTGCTTATGCCTCTCTCTGTCCCTCTCCCTCTCTCTCTTACTTCCCCATCCCTCTCCCTCACTCATGTGCGCTCTGTCTAAAGTAAAATAAAAAACAAAATAAAACTCTACTATGAACCAGTTTCCACAGCAAGATTCCTTTAAATGAAGGTAAGAGTCCAGCTTCTAAATAAGGTTATAAAATGAAAAGGTATACATTTATAGAGATGTAATGGACTATAAAATGTGTCCTCCTGAGCAGTTTATAGTAGCAATAGGTTCCTGCTTTGAGAAATATAAATCATCACATTTCAAAATGGCCATATAGGGGCGCCTGGATGGCTCAGGCGGTTGAGCGGCCGACTTCGGCTCAGGTCATGATCTCGCAGTCTGGGAGTTCGAGCCCCGCGTCAGGCTCTGTGCTGACAGCTTGGAGCCTGGAGGCTGTTTCAGATTCTGTGTCTCCCTCTCTCTGCCCCTCCCCCATTCATGCTCTGTCTCTCTCTGTCTCAAAAATAAATAAACGTTAAAAAAAATTTTTTTTAAATGGCCATATATATATATTTTTATGTTTCTAAGAAACACACAGGCTTCAGCTGGTAAGCATTTTATTTTCTTCAACCAAGTTGGTTTTACAGCTCTAATTTCTTAAACTGGGCTAACTTAAAAATCCAGAGCAATCATGTCATTCAAGTGAAAAAACAGAACACAGGAAAGAAAATAAAGAAAATAAAGAAAACTGGCAGCAGGCTCAAGGCTGTTTCAATGGCTGACCTTTTAACTGAATATTCATAATGAATAAGTGGTATTTATCAGCAAGCACTTAGCCTGCAGCCCCTCCCGATCTCACCGCCCCGTGAAGAAGGCGCCCCACCTCAGTCCTACCAAGGAAGAGACCGCAAGCCTAGGAGCTAGAGAAAGAGCCCACACAGCTGGCAGGTGGCGCAGCTGGGGCTTGAACCTGGGCGGCCTGGCTCTGGAGCCCAGCCTCTTGGCACAGCAAGATAAACCTTGTACTGGCAAATCCAATTTATCGGCTGCTTTCTAGGAAACGGGCCGTCTTCTACAGAGAAAACTTCCACGTAACACAATATTCAAATGACCTCTAAAAAAAAACAAAAGCCTGAAAACTATGGTGTGGGGCAGTGGGATGTGGGGGAGGGGGTGTTAAGACTCTAACAGAAAAAAACGTTATTTTTAAATTCCAGGGGCACCTGGATGACCCAGTCAGTGAACCATCTGACTTCAGCTCAGGTCATGATCTCAAGGTTCATGAGTTTGAGCCCCACGCTGGGCTCTGTATAGACACTATGGAGCCTCTCGGGATTCGCTCTCTCCCCTCTCTCCGTCCCCCACATGCGCTGTTTCAAAATAAATAAATAAACAAATAGATTTTCCAACATTAGTTTTTAGGTCCCAAATCTAAGTCAGGTACCTAGTGCCACCTGAAAGGTTAAGTTTCTACACAGACCGGGGGCCGGCACATCTGGGTTCCAGCAAATCAAGAGAACTAGCTGGTCAGACTACCCTTTCTATTCCAAACCAACCCACTTCTGCCAATAAGGGCAAAGAATCACAACCGGAGGGCGAACGCTTGAGTTTCCGTTTTCAAAATATTAAACTATGAGCGTGGCAATCATTTTGTTTTATTTAAAATATATTGTCTCCCACCAACCACAGGCATTTTAAAGGGCCAGGAAAAAGGCTGCCCATCAGGTCATCAATAGCTCAAGGAAACCACAGCATTGTCCTCTTTCAAATCTTCCAATATGAGTCCCCTACGGAAGGTGGGGGAGGAGCTCGGCCATAGTGAGAACCAGGCATACTGAAAAGCAAAGCCAGGGACTGGCTCAGAAATGGCCAAACCCTGCAGACCATGAAAACTGGGTCCCCCCTCTACTCCCCACCTCCGTGGAGAAAACAGGACACAGGGTCTCATATTTAAGAGAAACCCACAGGCAAAAAGCCAAAAACAACATCCATCAGAAACTACTGAGATTTGCTTACAGGGGAGAGGGGGATGGGGGGGGAGGGTGGAAGGGGGCCAGGGGTCACAGCAAGGACAAAGGATTCCCAAGACAAAGGGAGAAGGAGGAGGGTAGGGGTCAGGAGGAGGGAACTAGCAAGAGAAAAGAAGGGGCCAGGAGAGAAGAGGGAACGGAGACGGGGTGCAGAGAGGGAATGGGGGAGGGGAGACCAGAGGAAAGGTAAGGGGGAAGACAGGGGAAGAAAAGAGGGGAGTGGGGGAGGGGAGAGGAGGGAAGGCAGGAGGAGGAGGGTGACAAGCAGGGACAAACTGAGACAGCTGAGTGCCATGAAATGGTTGCTAAGCTGCTGCCCATAAACCCACAATAATGGTTGCAGATACACTAATCCTGACTCCAAAAAGGGGAGGCAAGATCAGCAAGAACGCGAAAGCAGAGTTCCCGGGATCAAATTCCACAGAAGCATCCTTCCTAACGTATTCTTTACAAAGGAGGCCAACATTCGCTGGTAATAAGAACTCAGGATCATTATTCTTTTTAAAGAGGAGACAAGGAGATCAGTAAGGAGATCAGTATAATTAGTAACACTTCCAGACCATGGCAGGTCAGGGGCGACTTCAATATTAGAGACAGCAGCCACAGCAGTGGCAACAGGAGGTGATCAGCCCTAGGGAGTGGAACAGCCCGTCTGCCATCAGCATGAAGAACCGCATTTCTCCTCTGAAACATACACGAGGAAGCAATCGCTTTCATGGGTTCAGTTTCCAAAAATACAAAGAACTTTAGTTCAGTGAAAAACAATTTGTAAGCAGAGGCGATTTTTACTCAGAAGTCTCTATTTCAAAAGCATTTTCATTTAAAGGAAGTCCTGAAAAGTAATACAAGAAAGTATGTAGTAATAATGTGAAAATCATTTACTGCAAAATACCATGCTAATAAAGGACAAAGACTACATCACCATCTCAATATATGCAGAAAAAGCATTTGACAAAATTCAACACTCTTTCATGATAAAACATTTAACAGACTAGAAATAAGGAAAACTTCCTCGACCTGATAAAGAGCATCTATGAATAACCCACAGCTAACATCACTTTTATTAATGAAAGAATGAATTTTTCCCCCATGATCAGGAACAAGGCAAGGATGCCCATTCTTGCCACTTTTATTCAACATTATACTGGAGGTTCCAGCCAGAGTAATTAGGCAAGAAAATGCAATAAACAAGCTCGTATTGAAAAGGCAGAAGTAAAGCTTCTATTTCTACTTGCATATAACATGATCTTGTATATTAAAAATCCTAAGAAACCCACTAAAAACCTATTAGAACTTTCAGCAAGGTTGCAGGATCTGTCATAGACATACTGGACTCCTACCTCACCCCAGAGACAAAAACTAACTTGAAACGGATCACAGCCCTAAATGTAAGAGCTAAAACTATACAACTCTTAGAAGAAAATACAGGAATAGATCTTCATGACCGTAAGTAGGCAATGGTTTCTTAGTTATAACATGAAAAGCACAAGTAACCAAAAAAAGATAAATTGGACTCCATCAAAATTAAAAATTTTGTGCTGCAAATGAGATTACCAAGAAAGTGCAGAGACAATCCAGAATAGCAGAAAATATCTGCAAAACATACATCTGATAAAGGTCTTGTATCTAGAACATATAAAGAACTCTTACAATTCAATAGTAATAGTCTCATTTAAAAATGGGGAGGGGACTTGAATACACATTTCTCCAAAGATACACAAATGGCCAAGAAGGAAATGAAAAGATGCTCAACATCACTAAGCATCAGGAAAATGCCAAACCACATAAAGATAGCCCTTCCTACCCACTAGACTGACTACAATCAAAAGGATGAAGAATAACAAGTGTCTACAAGGATCTGGAGAAAATGGAACCCTAATATATTGCTCATGGGAATGGAAAATGGCACAGGTACATTCAAAACAGTCTGGCAGTCACTCAAAAAATTAAACATAGGGTTACTATATGACCAGCAATTCTACTGCTAGGTATTTATCCAAGCAAAATCAAAGTATGTGTGCTATACCCACACACAAACTTGTACACAAGTGTTCACAGCAGCATTACTGATAAAAGGCAAGAAGTGGAAACAAGCAATATCTATCAACTAACTGATAAATGATATATACCCATATAATGGAATATTATTTGGCAACAACAACAACAACAAAAAAATGGGGGCACCTGGGTTGTTCAGCCTATTAAGCATCCAACTCTTGATTTCGGCTCAGGTCATGATCTCACACTTTGTGGGATGGAGCCCCACATCGGGCTCCGTGCTGACAGCACAGAACCTGCTTGGGATTCTCATTCTCCCTCTCTCCTGCTCTCTCTCTTTCCCTCCTTATCTCAAAACAAATAAACTTAAAAAAAAAAAAAAATTAAGTGCTATAATGCTACAATGTGGATGAAAACATTACACTGAGCAAAAGAAGCCAAACACAAAAGGCCAATTATTATATGATTCCATTTATGTGAAATATCCAGGACAGGCAAATCCACAGAGACAGAAACTAGTGGTTCCTTAGGGCTGGGAAAGGGTGGGTCTGGGGCAGCTAGTGGGAGAAAGGGAAAGACTGGGATTGACTAGTGACAGCTAATGGGTACAGGGTTTGTTTCCTGGGAGATAAAAAGTTCCTATATATATATATATATATATATATATGTATGTATACACACACACACACACACATAGTGGCAACGGTTGCACAACTATGCGATACACTTAAAAAAAAAGTAAACTGGATGAAATGCAAAGTATGTCAATTGCACATCAAGGCTGTGAAAACAAAACAATGTATCCTTGGTATTTTAGTCCAGGTAAATGCAGTTCAGTTTCCTAACCCTGTCGCAACACCCTTGCACCACCTCTAGGAGGAGACACTATTAGAAAGATTTTAACTATTGGGGTGTCTGGGTGGCTCAGTCAGTTAAGCATCCAACTCTTGATCTCAGCTCAGGTCTTGATTTCAGGGTCATGAGTCCAAGCCCCGAGTTGGGCTCGGTGCTGGGCGTGAAGCCTACTTAAAAAAAAAAAAAAAAAAAAAAAGAAAAGAAAAAGTCTCCTATTATCCAGCAGGTTGTAAACCTCTCTCTGCCAGGCTCCAATCCCAGTCTCCCCTCCCCTCCACTTGAGGTCCCCATTAGAAAAAGAAAAAGCAATTGACCTCTCTGATCCACACGCTCGCTAAGCAAGGTGCTAAGGATACTATAACCCTGTCTCTCACTTATACAAGTCCAGCAGAGACCCTTCCAGACACTCTTCAGGAATCCAGGACTGCCTGCCCCTCTTGCACGTTACACCACACGCTGCTCGTCTCTGGAAGGGGGAGCAGCATAGACTCAAGTGACGCCCTGGACTTGAACCCCTCAACCCAGACCAGCTACTCCACTTCCAGTGGTTCCCTAAGAACTACCTCAACAAGGTCACTGGGAGGATAAACTGCTGTAATCCATGTAAACACTCACTAAATGTCTGTTGTTATTAACAATGAGAAAGGAGAGGCAGGTGTTAGAGACCAATTTTAGAGACAGAAAGAGATTCCTCTAACATGAGTTCCCAACATGGATCAGGATTCTTCCTCCATCTGAACGGCCCTACCCCCTCTCTTCAGCCTTTACCTCTAGCCTTCCCAAACTCCCTAAGCCAAAAGCTGCTGTGATAGTTCTCGGAGCACAGTGGCCTCTTGGTCACTGCTACAACTTTACATTTCTTTGTGAAATCTCATTACTGTCCATCTACGTGACAGGACTGTAAACTCCTGGGGGCGGGAGGGCTGCATGTCTACTCACCATCCCCACCACCCTGCCTGCCATTCCTTCAACAAAAACACTGGGCTAGACACCGTGCTAGGTCCTGAGCATCCCCAGTGACATCATACATGGGGCTCCCAACTTCCAGGAACTTCTGTTCTCCTTAGGGGGAAAGGCTGAAAATAAAATCCATAAACCAGTGAATAAAATCATTAAGAAAATGGGCATAAAACTGGTGCAGCCACTCTGGAAAACAGTATGGCGGCTCCTCCAAAAATTAAAACCAGAACTACCCTACAACCCAGCAGTTACACTACTAGGTATTTATTCAAAGGATACAAAAATGCTGATTCGAAGGAGCACGTGCACCCCAATGTTTATAGCAGCACTATCAACAATAGCCAAAGGATGGAAAGAGCCCAAACGTCCATCAACTGATGAATGGATAAAGATGTGATGTGCATATACAACGGCATACTACTCGGCGATTAAAAAGAATGAGATCTTGCCATTTGCAACAACATGGATGGAACTAGAGTGCGTTATGTTAAACGAAGTCAGAGAAAGATACATATGATTTCATTCATATGTGGAATTTAAGGAACAAAACAGATGAACATAAGGGAAGGGAAGGAAAAGTAAAAACAGAGAGGGAGACAAAGCATAAGAGACTCTTAAATACAGAGAACAAACTGAGGGGTGCTGCAGGGGTCCTGGTTGGGGGGGGATGGGCTAAATGGGGGATGGGCATTAAGGAGGGTACTTGTTGGGATGAGCACTGCGTGTTATATGTAAGTGATAAATCACTAAGTTCTATTCCCAAAATCATATTATACTACATGTTAACTAAATTGGATTTAAATTTTTAAAAATAAATATATATAGGGGCGCCTGGGTGGCGCAGTCGGTTGAGCGTCCGACTTCAGCCAGGTCACGATCTCGCGGTCCGTGAGTTTGAGCCCCGCGTCGGGCTCTGGGCTAATGGCTCAGAGCCTGGAGCCTGTTTCCAATTCTGTGTCTCCCTCTCTCTCTGCCCCTCCCCCATTCATGCTCTGTCTCTCTCTGTCCCAAAAATAAATAAAATGTTGAAAAAAAAAAATTAAAAAAATAAAATAAAAAAATAAAAATAAATAAATAAATATATATAAATAAATACAAGAAAATGGGCATCAAATGGACAGCTATAAACGTGTCCAATAAATGAGTGACAAAGAACCGTACCCATCTAGTTATGTGAATCCTAAAACCACAAAAGCATCTTCCCATTGTTTCATGTACAACAGCAGTCCCCTGCTCCCCGGTACCCCAGAACTACCTGCTGCCCTCTGCCGGGTCAATTTCCAAGAAGCATCAGCTGCCTGCAAGGTTAAAAGGCACTGCGATGTGTAAAGTCAGGCCCGGTCTGATCCTCAGGACGAGAAACACGTCAATTTTCCCCAGTTTGCGGCATGAGTCAGAGCAGCCACGGCCATCTCATGACCCAGGAATTCTGTTTCGTGGCTCTGGTGATTACAGCTGGTGATGTGAAAACATCCACAAACGTGTGACAACAGGGCACGGAGAGGCTGCAGAGAAAGTCTGCTCCAGTGGACCGCTCCCATTTCTGAATCCACATCCTTCCATCACCCTGGCAGGCGGACAGAGCCACTTCAGTCTGCATGATGAAAACTGAACCAGAGTAAAAAGATCACCTTTGCTCTTCACTCATTTGGTGTTTATTTAGCGCGTACTGTATGCCAGGCACTACTGCCTACCTCTAGTACTACTGGGAGTACAGGGGGAGGAGGACCCAACAAAAATCCCTGCCCTCAAAGGACTTGCAACTTGCTGGGAAGAATGATCTCAACAAGCTCTGCCCCCTGTAAGACACAGACAAGAACAGTCCTTTGGGGGGCGCCTGGGGGGCGCAGTCGGTTAAGCGTCCGACTTCAGCCAGGTCACGATCTCGCGGTCCGTGAGTTCGAGCCCCGCGTCGGGCTCTGGGCTGATGGCTCAGAGCCTGGAGCCTGTTTCCGATTCTGTGTCTCCCTCTCTCTCTGCCCCTCCCCCGTTCATGCTCTGTCTCTCTCTGTCCCAAAAATAAATAAACGTTGAAAAAAAAAAAATTAAAAAAAAAAAAAAAAAAAAGAACAGTCCTTTGGGTCAAGTGCCACATGCCAGGGCAGATGTCTGCGTGCCCTCTCCACCATCCAACTGACGCCTCTCACGGACCTTCTTTCACCTCCCGGGGGCCACAGACAAAAATATCAGCCGTGACGGGCCACCAGGAAAACTGCTGATACAGAGGAGTCACCTGGGGTCAGGAGAGGCTCCCCATGCCAACCTCGGGTCAGACCTAAAAGGTGAGCAGGAATCAGCCACGACGCCAGAACAGGCTCTGCAGGGAGGAGAGAGGCAGGGCACAGCCCCCACAGGCAGAGGAAAAGTCCAGGAGGAAGGAGGGAAAGCAGGACCCAAGCAAGGAAACAAAAAGTTCGGAAGGGCTGTAGCAAGGGAAAGAAGGGCAGCAGCCTCTTCGGCCCGTGGGGGTCTCCCGAACAGGTTGTACGCAGGGGACTCAAGGGATGTGATGAGTGCTTTAGAAAGGTCACCTTTGGGGAGCCTGGGTGGCGCAGTCGGTTAAGCGCCCGACTTCAGCTCAGGTCACGATCTCGCGGTCCGTGAGTCCGAGCCCCACGTCAGGCTCTGTGCTGACAGCTCAGAGCCTGGAGCCTGCTTCAGATTCTGTACCTCCCTCTCTCTGCCCCTCCCCCATTCTCTCTCTCTTTCTCTCTCTTTCAAAAAATGAATAAACATTAAAAAATCTGAAAAAAGAAAGGTCACCTTAGCAGCAGAGTAAATACTAGAGCAGCCAAAGCCAGGGAGGTCTGGGAGGCACATGCCCAGGGGAAGGGGCAGGAGTGAGGGAAACGGAGAGTCAGGAGAAGGCCCAGCTTCCTGCCCAAGCGGCTGGGAACAGGGGTGCCCCCCCATGTGACTGGGCTCACAGGCAGACCTGTCTCGTGGCAGGGAGGAGGTGGCAGAAAGGGGAAGCAAGCGGTGGCGACGAGCTGGGCCGCGTTTGTGCATCCCAAAAGGGGGTGTGCGGTGAGCAGGCGGGCAGCTAAGTGGGCCGAAACCCAGGCAAGATTTGGGCGGCAATAACAACCAAGGCCACAGGCACGGTCACCGCCAGGGCCAGTGTGCAAGGCAGGGTGCTCAGCTGCGGTGACACACCTGGAGGACACCAGCACTCAGGAGCTACGTGGTGGGGGCAGAGGAGCCTGCAGCCTCCAGAGGCAGGGAAGCTGGAGGAAGCGGGAGGGAAGCCAGGAGGGCGCAGCTTCCCAGAAGCCCCCGGGGCGGGGGCGGGGCGAGCGTTCCAAGACAGCAGGAATGTGAGCGTGTCAAAGGTCAAGAATGCCAGGACTAGGTGTGCCCTGGACTTAGCACCAAATTCAGTGCTGTTGGTGGGGGAATAATGGGCTCAGGTGCCTGGGAGCAATAGGGCCAGAGGGGGGAGGAGGTTTCAGTGAGACTGGCAGTGAAGGGGAGCAAAGAGCCATGGCCACGGGAGAAAGGGGTTCTGGAAAGATGGGAGAGAACTGGAGTGGGTCACGGGATGAGGCTGAGGAGACAGAAAGCAGGACCGATCTTCCAAGCGCCACGCTGAGGAGGTGGGAGAGGATGGGGATGCACAGACCATGCAAATCGGCCTCGGGCAGGAAGAGGGTCCCTCCGTCACTTCCCAGGAGATGGGGCAGAAGAAAGGCTCTTAACATCTGGACATGAAGGCCGGGAGGCAGCAAGTCAGCTGGCTCCCGCTCACTCTGCCGGGGGTAAAATGTTTGGGAGAGGCGTGGAGAGTCTAGAACGGTCACTGTGGCACAAGGCAGAGAGAGAAGCCAGGGCAACATCAACAACTGAGCAGAGCCTACGTACGGCCCAGCTGAAGTCGCTTTGCAGGGTCTACACGCTGGGTGATAGGGGACCAGGTAACTTCTCCGGCAGCCCTCAGCAGGCAGGCAGAGTTCCTCCCGGTGGCGCACAGGAAGGACAACAGCTGCTCAGTGACGACAGGCCACACAGGCCGGGGTGGAGGGGAGATGCCGGGAACCTGGATGTGGCAAGGAACTGTGTGCAAAGGGCTGGACGGTCTGGAGTTCAAAGAGCAGCGTGGTTATGCTCAGGGTTTCAGAGGTGGGACAGGTAACTTCAGGAGTGCCTGCCGCGTGCTGCTAACAAGGAGAAGACAAATCTTGCCACACCGTCACCTCATTGAATCCCCACAATCATGCTACACAGTCTTATCCTACAGATGCAGGAACAGGATCACCGGAGAAGAGCCAAGGTCACAGAGCCCAAGCACGCGGGACCCAGATTACGAGGTTCAGGCATCCGAACATCAAATCCGCTTGGCCCCGCCGCCTGCACACACAGACAGGGTAGATTGCATTATTTATGGCCCAGCAACCACTCAGCCCCTTGCAAGGGCTCTCTAATTGCGCCTCACGCCATCTCCGAGGGGGAGGGGTCAGGGGCCACCGCTCTCCTCCTGAATGGCTCGCTGTACTACTCGCGGAGATGGGAGGCCACGGTAATTACCCAGCGCCCATTAAAAAGAGCCCAGAATGCGATGTGCTGATAGTTCCAGAACAAACACATCGAAATACGTCTTGAGGAAACTCTAGCCTAGGATCTACGTTTCTGAAAGAGCTGACTCGATCATATGCTACAGGAAAAATCCCTTCCTTCCCACATTCCCGAACAAAGCAGCCAGTGTTTTTAATTCAAGGACAATGGGGTTTCGTTTTAAGGAGGGCAGCAGTCCTACCACACTTGTTTCGGGGACTTAAAAATATTGGCGCCAGTCTTAGGGTGACAGAAAAAAACTTGAGGAAGTAAAATAGGATAATTGTCTGGTAGCCAACATTTATAACTGAAATGGCCATCAGCGTTTTTTTTTTTTTTTTACGTTGATTTTTTTTTTTTTAACGTTTATTTATTTTTGAGAGAGAGAGAGGCAGAGCATGAACGGGGCAGGGTCAGAGAGAGGGCGACACAGAATCGGAAACAGGCTCCAGGCTCCGAGCTGTCAGCACAGAGACCGACGCGGGGCTTGAACTCAGTGACCACGAGATCATGACCTGAGCCGAAGTCAGCCGCTCAACCGACTGAGCCACCCAGGCGCCCCTTAATGTTTATTTTTGAGAGAGAGAGAGAGAGAGAGAGAGAGAGAGAGAACGCGCGCGCGCAAGAGCGAGCGAGAGCGGGAGCAAGCCCTCGTGGGGGAGGGGCAGAGAGAGCAGGGGACAGAGAATCAGAAGCGGGCTCTGCCCTGACAGCTGAGAGCCCGACGCGGGGCTCGAACTCGCAAGCCATGAGACAATGACCTGAGCAAAAGTTGGATGCTAACCGACTAAGCCACATAGGTATCCCAGCATTAATTTGGTTCCTAATAACTTGGTATTTATTTATTCAGATGCCAATAAGACACAGTGGAAAGGCCAAGACGTGTTTAGAGGCTGGAAAGAATACTTCGGTGGGGCGCCTGGGTGGCTCAGTCGGTTGAGCGTCCAACTTCGGCTAAGGTCACGATCTCACGGTCTGTGAGTTCCAGCCCCACGTCGGGCTCTGTGCTGACAGCTCGGAGCCTGGAACCTGCTTTGGATTCTGTGTCTCCCTCTCTCTCTGCCCCTCCCCCATTCACTCTCCCTCCTTCAACAATAAACAAACATTTTAAAAAATTAAAAAAAAAAAAAAAAGAAGACAACTTCGAGGGTTGACACACTCTCGGTGAATCTGAACAATACCCTGGTGCTTCACGCTGTACGTGGCAAGACTCCCCTGGCCACACACGGCACGGGGTGAGTCCAGAGAAACGCAAGCCCCACAGCCACCACCTGGAAGACAGCAGCACATTCTGGAATAACCAGGCATGCCCCACTCATCCTGGCTTACTGCAACCCCAAAATAAGCCAGGCTCTTGTATTGATTATTCTTACCATACTCTACCAGGAAACACAAGACCTTCTGTCCTCAAATATTTCAGGTTCCAAGAGAATGTACCTTCCAGCTTCTTTACTGATAACCGCAGCGGCTGACCTACGTGAAGCGTCAGCCCGTGCTTTTGAAAGCAACCTGCTAAGCATTCCTAACTCAGTCCCTCCAAGCCTGCAGGTGAAGGAGCAGAATCCTCTCACTGGCTTCCAGGGAACTGTGGCCGAGTCGGATTTTCTCCCCAGGCCAAGTCTCAAGGTCAGGCCTTGCAGGGAGGGAAATAATCTCAGATTATGAGGTAAGCAAGAGTGATGATGACAAACCTTGGATCAGCTGTTTAATATTTTTTCTAACCTTCTAGTTCCTGAAATTCTGATCCTCATTGGGGGAAAATGCTGTCACCTGCATCGTGAGGAAACTGGCAACGTATCCCCAGACAACCCCACTCTCATTCATAAGAGAAAGCATTTTTAAAATAGTACATTTCAAAGAGGGTGCTATATCCAGACACAGACTAGGCAAATTTGCAACATTCACGGAGAAAATATTATCGGAATTGCTTGAAGAATCTTCGGGAATTTTTCAATAGAAAACTCAAATCGCTACAGTTCACTATAATCATGGTTACTTCATGCTCTTTCAGTTGGGACGAAGTGTGAGATTCACCTTCTTCCCTCTGCCCAGAAGAGTGACTTCTCAGCTACAGAGGAGCACAGCATTCTCGTTCCTCTCAGCCTCAGCCCCAGCAGCCCCTACTAGCCGTTTGACCCAATGAGTTACACAGAATGACTTTTAACACCAGGAGTTTTAAACCAGGTAAGTGTTTTCTGGTGTTAAAAGTTCCATTCAGAACGTAGGGGAGCTAAGGCATCACCCCCAGATTCTTCCTTGCCACAGGTCCTCACAGCCACGGCCAGCTGTCCTGAGCCTCTACCCCAAGACACATGGCATCCTTACCCTGGCCTGGAGCTGCCACCGCTCTCCCTGGGCCTTTCCCCGCTCCCTGCTCCCACACCCTGGCTCTCCTCACAGCAGCCGGGGGACCCACTCAAAAAGTAAATCCACTCACATCACCCCCCTCCCGGCTCAGAATTCTCCAGCAACTTCCTTCCAAACATACGCAAAATAAAGTCTTGGGGCACCTGGGTGGCTTAGTCAGTTGAATGTACTCTCAGTTTCAGCTCGGGTCATGATCCCAGGGTCGTGGCATCGAGCCCTGCATCAAGCTCAGTGCTGAGTGTGGGGCCCGCTTAAGATTCTCTTGGGGTGCCTGGGTGGATGAGGTGGTTAAGCATCCGACTTAAGCTCAGTTCGTGATCTCTCAGCTCATGAGTTCGAGCCCCACATTGGGCACCTGGAGCCTACTGTGAGTTCTGTGTCTCCTTCCCTGCTCATGCTCTCTTTCTCTCTCAAAAATAAATAAATATATTTTTAAATTTTTAATTAAAAAAAAAAAAGATTCTCTCACTCTCTCCCTCTGTCCCTCTCCCCTACTCTAAAATAAATAAAATGAAAATAAAAATAAAATAAAAATCTCAACTCCTGACCACAGCCAGGCAGGCCAGTGGGACACAGGTCTGTCCTGACCATCCCCCTCACCCACATCCACTTTCCTGGGGGGCAGCGGGGGGGTACCCTGCATAACAGCCACACCAGCCTTCTTGCAGAGGCCTGGGAACTTGGGGCTTGCTCTGAGAGGACGCATGTTTTCCCATGGCTCATCCTCCTCCCCATTTTGGGGTCTCTGCTCACCCATAACCTCCCTAAGCATGCCTTCGTGGCCCCTCCAGCCTCCATCACCCTTCCCTCCCTATGGCCCATAGTCACTACCTGGCATTACAGCCTACACCTGCTACTCGATGGCGCCTCTCTCACCAGCCCCCAGACCTGGGCTGTCTAGGTTACAGTCATACCTCAACGCCTGGCCCAGGGAGGCCACTCAACACACACTTCCATTCACTCTTCTACCCAGATCTCCAGCTCCTCATCCTGCCTAGAAGGCACTGACCACAACCAAAGCAGACGCTTACCTGCTGAAGACCTACGAAATCAGAACCAATGTTTCTGGGATACGCATAAGCTGCTCAGCAAATATACTGCCATGAGGCACACACACATGTCATTGTCACCCCCACAGCCTGGAGCCACAGCACCTGCCCCTACCAGTCTGTAAGAGCTGGGGCGGCCACCATGGAAAAAGACTTCTTACTTTAAGATTCCCGTTCTTCAGATAAAGTTAGGGAAAATGAAAACAGGCCATGCTTGGCTTTCTTTCCCAATCTCTGAATGAGCAGAGAAATCAGTAAGAATAATCAAGTCTAGTTCAGTATCTCTCTTCTCGTGCGGATCTCATGCTATAGCTTGGGTTTGGGCTTTTGTTGTTGTTGTTAATACTTTTTTTTAAAACAACAAAATAATTGGTAAAATCCAATGAAGTATTATTTCTAAAATAGTTATATTTACTTCCCTTTGGGGAAAAATATCCAGGTTACAGCAGCTCTTCTTGAAATCTATTTCTGACAGAGTAAGATATGATGCTAATACACGTATTATTTCATTATTTTTGAAGTTAAAATATGATCAATTTGGGTCATAGCTACAAAAGTCATAAATATTTCAAACATCAGCAGTTTGAAATAAACACTAGGACACTTCTATAATGAAGCTTTAAGCTTTAAAAATATACACTGAGGTCCTATCACTTAACAGCACATTCCCTGCAGAGATTCAGTGCCCCCCAGAACAAAAATTTAAGTCAATTTGGTACGGACTCTACCTCGTGTTTTCCCAGCTGAGATGCATTACTATAAAAATGAGGGGCAACGGAAGGGCCGCGTGGAAGCTTACTGATAAAAGTTGGTCAGTGAGTCCCAGGACAATGGTGGCAGGAGAGGTCAGCGGCCAGACGACAACGCACAAACTGTGTGCAAAAATGCACGGAAACAACCAGTGCCCTGGCCAGCTCCTCGGTCTGTCCGGTTGCGGGGGCCTTAGAGCCACTGCCGCACCCCAGGAGCAGAGACAGCAGCAAGCTAACCGTGCCACTTAGAACAGGCTCTTGACCAGACAATCTCCAGTGTTCGATCACCCTCGGACTTACCTGCACTCCTTACACTTTTCTACGAAACGCCGAGGCTCACTTTTAACCTAAAATGGGCAAACTTTCTCCACGTGCCACTCTGTCCTTTCCTAGTCCCACACGGGGTTAAATAAGAGAGCCTCAAAGGAGGGAAGAAGGAAGTCTTAGGAGGGAGGGACTGAGAGAGGGCTGGGGGGAGTGGGAACAGCACAGAAATAGAAACAGGGAGAGACAGAAACAGAGAGAGAAAGAGAGACAGAGAGGGAGGGAGGGAGGGAGAGAAAGACAGCAAACGGCAGACAGAGAAACAGAGAAAGAGACAAAGCGGGAAAAAGAGACAAGAAACTGACAACACAGAGAAAGAAAAAGGCAAGGAACAACGGAGAGAGCAAACGACACGGGGAGAGGGAGAGAGAGAGAGAGAGAGAGAGAGAGAGAGAGAGAGAGAGAGAGGAGGGAAAAGTTCGCGGGAAAAAGGAGTGATGTGTTTCATGGAAAAGCTATCAGTTACCGAGGCGTTCCTTTTCCATGTACTGTATTATGCCATATGTGGGAAGTGAACAAGGCTGGAGCTCCGCCTAAGAACATCTGCCACGGACTTTAAAAGCCCTAATAATAGCACAGCTGGTGTCCCCAGCCTAATGAGCTCACCGCCCACGTGACCGCTCTCCCCCAGCAGCGTCCAACAACGGCCAGTCCCCGCCACTCTGCCCTCCCTCCTCCAGGCTTTATTTCCTCCACCCACCCCCCTCCCTCTCCCAAAACCACCCCCCCCCACCCACTTTCCAGAGCTGAGTTACTCTGATCCAACAGTTCCTTTGAACAGCGACGTTCTGAACACAAAAGGCACAGCTCAGAAATAAAAGGTAGGGCACCACCACAAATCTTCCAGACATTAAAAGGATAATTGCTATGCCAATAAATCAACCGCTTGGATGAAACAGGCAAATTCCTTGAAATGCAGAACTTAACCAAAACTAACTCAAGAGGAAAGAACAGATCTGAATGACCCAGGATTTATTAAAGCAATGGAACTCCTAACGAAAAACTTTTGCAGATACAAGGAAAGGCCAGTATGCCACCAGGTGTGCCTTGCTGCCAGGGTACAGGGTAGGGGCTCTTCCAGGAGCCCTGGTGGCTGGAGAGGACAGTCTCCGGTGGGGAGGCTCTCAGCCAGCTTGATTTTCCCACTGACCACTTCGTGTTGCTAGGAGAAGACCATGCACAGCAAAAGTGGAAAGGGGCTGGGGAGGATGTGAACAAAGAAGTGAGGTTTTAAAGGGCTGGGAAGCTTTACCCCTCTCTGGTATAATAACTTTTTGGAACTAATTCCCATATAGCACACTTTTAAAAGTCCTCTAATACGCTGAACAACCTATACTTAGCATCAGGAAGGGCAAGCATTTCAGCCTCTAAGGGGAAGCCTATTGGAACAGGACAGACAGGAGACTCCAGTTGGCACGGATATCGTATCCATAGCAATTGTAAGAGGAGCTAAAAAATCTGAGACCTCTCTCTTCTCTCTCTCTCTCTCTCAGTCCAGGCGACACATCCTGGCCACAAAGAGGAGCCAAATGGACATGATACATGGGACTTATTCACCAGAAAAAGACAAAAAGAAGGCCACATTTCAGAAACCACGCTTGGTAACATACAATAGCAAGGATGTGTCTGTAAACATGCAGTCCAGAGGCTAGCAAATCACTAGATTCTACCCTGCTTACCAGGTAATTTTATCAATAGCAACCACAGGACTAGCTAAAAGGGGGGGCAACCATGAATTTTTCTCTACTATTAAACACTGTTACACACTAAAAGACAGTGTTTTACATCTTGTTAACGCCATGAAACAGTTATCTAAGCCTTGACAACTTCCTATTTTGATTTTTTTTTTTAACCTTTATTTACTTTTTTCAGACTGAGAGAGACAGAGCATGACCGGGGGAGGGTCAGAGACAACTTCCTATTTTAATTCAGTATCAAGCCACTCTTACTATTACCACTACAAAGTCCACAAAAACTTAAAAGAACGATCACAGTATGTGAGGGACCACCATAAGTGCCTTTATACGTTATTCCCTTCTCAGAATGTTGAATACGCTGAGAAGAATCCTTGTAAGACACAACACAGTTGCTTCCATTCACAAAACACAAAAAGCATTAGCAGATTCAACTGCCATTGCGTCTTTACTAACCTGCCCTTTCACTTTTCACTCTTTTGAGGCAGGACATCCAGGCCAAGAACCCTGGTTCTCAAGCCTCACGCTGTCCTGCTCCATCTTTGGGCCCGCGACAGTGCCCTTCAAGCCATGTGGGTGCATGAGGCAAAAGGGAAAAAAATCAGTAAGACTGATTCTGCCTTTATGGCAAATGTCGATATTTTGTTCATCACAGAGTTCTTTGCGTTTTTTTTAGAAACACTGCGCTAAAATATTTTTGTTTTATTTTTTAATGCTTATTTTTGAGAGAGAGAGAGAGAGAGAGCACAAGCAGGGGAGGGGCAGAGAGACAAGGAGACACAGAATCAGAAGCAGCCTCCGGGCTCCAAGCTTCTGAGCTGTCAGCACGGAGTCCAACGTGGGGCTTGAACTCACCAACTACGAGATCATGTCTTGAGTCGAAGTCAGACGCTCAAGCGACTGAGACACCCAGGCGCCCCATAAAATATTATTTGTCTTGATGACTTAAATTTTGTACCGTAGGCAAGTGCCTCTATCATTTCACCCTACGTCTGACCCTGGGCCACCATGATAATACACCCTGTGTGAACCAAAGAAGAAACACTAAACACCCATGCTTCATTAGCTACCCTAAAGACTGAGGAACAGCTGCCTTGAGGACCATCTACTAGGGGTGTATGTGTATGCACCAAGGGGGTAGGGGCAATGGGATGAAAACCACAGGTTAAGGCACTGGTAAATTCTGTGGAACTATGTTACATCACGTTGCGTTAAAATCTAATAGTTGCCAAATTAACTAGAACCTTTAATTTGTCTTACACATGCAGGGCCATTAATTCTTATGTGCCTATCCACCTTGCATGGTCAATGCCTCCTTGTAGGTAACCACCATTCTTCTGATCCTTATTCCGGGATAGTTTTGCCGGCTTTTGAACTTCCTGAAAATGGAATCCTATAGAGTATACTTGTATTTCTGGTCTCCTGGGCTCAACATTTTGTTTGTAAGATTCATCTATTTGTTGCAGGTATTTGTATTTCATTCTTTTTTAATGCTGAGTAGTATTCCATTATATGGATAAACCCTGATTTGTTTTTACAGTCACTAGGGAATAGACATTTGGGTTTTTTCCAGTTTGGAGCTAACATGAGTAAAGCTGCTATTAACCAAGAAGACAGCATGCATTTCTGTTGAGTATATGCCCAGGAGTGAATCTTTGAGTCATAATGGATATGGTCAGCTTTAGTAAATATTTCTTTTTTAAGTTTACTTATTTTGAGAGAGAAAGACAGAGTGCGCGTGCACAGGGGAGGGACGGGGGTAGGGAGAAGGGAGAGAAAGAAAGGAGGGAGAATCCCAAGCACACTCCACACTGTCAGTATGGAGCCCGAAGCGGGGCTCAAGCTCACGAACCATGAGATCATGACCTGAGCTGAAACCGAGAGTCAGATGCTCAAACAGCCGAGCCACCCAGGTGCCCCAATATTGTCAATTTTCCAAGGGGTCATTCTTTGTATGTAGCGTGTGAGACTTCCACTTGTCCCACATCCTCACCAGCGGTTAGTATTGTCAGACTGCATATTTTTTCCACTGTGGCGGAGCTGCAGAAGTTATCTTTGTTCAAGCAAGCAATTTCTAATTCCCTCCAATTTTACCGTGATTCTATAGCTCCAACAAGACACACTATAAAACCTCGAGTTAAAGGTGTAGGAATCACAAGAAAGTGCGGCAAAATCTCGAATGCAGAGCTCACAAATTACGAGAATTCATAAAACATGGACACCCATGAAACAAGCGTACGTGATGCGTGGCAATGAAACCTGCAAGTGTTCATGAACACAAGAATCCTTGTAGTCAACATACTGTAAGTTATTTCCAAGGCTAGGCCAGCATCCCCTCTGATACAACTCTACAGATCTTGTCATACCAACTAAGTAGAAACAAACCCAAAGAAGATTTTAGCTGTTATCTTACTTGGCTCCCCACAGCAGAGTGACCCCACGAACCCCACTCATCGCTGCCAGAACACTCCCTCCCCGTGCACTTCTGGTCTCCTCCTGCTCGACCTCTGGGAGTTCTTCTCCACGTGACATTACTACCATCTACACGGGGATGGCCCCCTAGCCCTCACCTCACACCCAGATCTCTCCTCCAAGCCTCAGACCCAGACATTCCACTGCCTTAAACACCTTCGCTAGGGAACCTCCAAAGCACATCAAACTCCAAGCACGTTCAAAACAGGATCCTGCAAGTCCTAACCCCTGCGCAACTGAGTTATCACAATGGAGTTAACCCAATTCAAAAATCTCAGCCTCATCCTTGACCTCCCTAACCCTCCCACCATCTCTTCAAAGACATGGCAAGCCGTAGCTCCTCAAGGCCACCCAAAGGAATCCATTTCTGTCCATCCACACTACCGCTCGCCTACTGCCCAGTTGAAGTCACCACCCTCTCTCACCTGTAGCCAAGCCAGAGCTTCAGCACGGGTCTGTCACTCCGGTGGCAGATAAGGCCTGAGAGCCTGAGACCACACACCTGCCTGGGCACATTCACGGAGGGAAGCCAGCCCGTGACACCGTGCCCCACTATGGGCCTTCTCTTCACAACGTCTACATCCCTGCTCTGCCCTGCTCAACAAATGCGCGTGCAACTTCTGAGTCTGCGAGGGGAAGGGTCACACGTGGTCTCGCTGAGGTTCTCCACCACGCTGCCTCTTCCGTCAGTATACAAAGGATTACCAAAAAGGATAAAAGTCTGATGATGAAATAACCAAACTCTCCTCTTTATTCTCTTTGTTCCCTTCCATAAGAGTATCATTTCTAGGATCAAGAGACCCAGCTAAAAGTTTTTCAAGTTAACATCCGATAGTTGCTACGGCATTCCTCTTGTAATCTCTTAACACAAACTATTTTCCTTCCTTCCAAGTACCGTATCCACACACCTACCGCATCAGTCAAAAGCTTAGTCTATTTTCCCAGTGATTTGCTTGTCATACCTTTTATCTACTGTTACGGTATTAAGAATTTTCTGTTTCCCCAGATAGATATTTTCTCAAAATATTTAACACCAAACTACACCTCTTCCACAAGAGACCTTTGAAACGTCTTGATATTTGTGTCCAACTATCGAGTCCAAAGTGATTCCTCTGATGCCTTGGGATGCTTGGAGGTGAACCGTTTCTCCTCAAAGCCAAAGGAGGGAAGTTAATGGTCAGGTGAGCAAAATCCACAGCCCACATCACTGCCTTAGGTCATGGGGACCATCTCTGTCAGTACCATAAAGATGAAAGCCAACACAAACCCTTGGGGCATGGCACAGAGTGTGTGCTATGAAATTATGTGTGGCTGAACAGCTCATAAGGAGTTCAACAACAACAATAATGCCTAACACAAAATGTTTACTATGAGCCGAGCACACATATTGACTCATGTAGTCCCTTTAATAACCCTATGAAGTTACCATACAAGTTAATGATTCAGAAACTGGCTGCCATAAACAGGAGGGGTTTTTTTTTTTTTTGCCAGGTTCAACACACCTAACCCTGAAAAAGCACCAATCTTAAAGGGGGAAAAAAAAAAAACATGGCTTCAAACGTATCAATAGTGTCAGTTTATCCAAATTATTAAGCCCGGAGGATTTTTTTTTTTTAACAAATGAATGGAAATAAAGCTACTCCCCCCACCCCCAAGTCCATAAAACACCACTGTACAATTCCCACAGTATTCAGCATTTAAAACATATTCTGGATGCAAAGGTTGCAATGAAATACCCGCCGTCTGGATGCCACTGTTCTCTTCTCTCTTGCAAAAGCCAGTGAACCAATGGTCTCAGAAAGTCTGCGTCCAACTGGGAACACTCACACGGCACCAATGACTCACACATGTACCAAATTGCTCATTTTCCTTCTTCCCACCTTTCCTCAAAACCATTACACTGCTATTCCTGAATCATAGGTTTGGTTTTTTTGTTTGTTTTTTTGGTGTTTTTAATTCCCTGGCACAAAGCTGACCAATGCCAACTATGCAACACGACAAGAATCTGCCTGTCGCTTTAGTTTAAATAAACCTCCAATTTCCTTCCAAGGTTTGAAATTCTGCAATGCGCACAAGGCCCACATTTTTGGACCACTCTTTTAAACAACACCAAAGACATGGCCCTGACGTTACAACTGTGCTGCCAGACCCCTGCGGATGTCAGACCACCAAACAAACACCTGCCACTCGAAGACAAGGTCCAACAGGCAAACGAAATTTATTCTTAGAACTCTGGACTCAGAATCGCAAAATGTGATGTCCTGCCTTACTGAGTTGGCTTTCGACTGCTGTCCACCTTGTTCCCCCAACTCAAACACACCAATTTCCATTCAAAATTAAAAAGGAGAGAGAAGAATGGAAGGAAAGACCATCCACTCACAGACAGCAGCTTCTAGAAGCCTTAGTAATCTGAGAGCCAGCACACTTACTAAGTAAAATTCAATGCGATGCCCACAGAGTTAAACAGTAATTAGGAGCAAGGACTGAAGCAAGAGTTCTGCTTTTCAGGCATTCCCCATAGCTCAAAGCTGGGCAAAAACTGTGGCTAGTGGGGAGAGAATAACAGAATAGAGAAAAGTGACCCAAAAGAAACAACCAAAAAAAAAAAAAAAAAAAAAAACCAACAAAACAAACTAATGAAAAGAAATAACCACATCACATCCATCTGGATGACGATTATAAAAAAAAAAAAAAAAAAACAAGAAAGAAAGAAAAAAAAGAAAGAAAAGAAAAAAACAAAACCAAAACTGAAAATAACAAGTGTTGGTGAGGACGTAGAGAAATTGGAACGCTTGTGCTTTCCTGGTAGGACAAAAAAAAAAAAAATGATCCAGCCATCAAGAAGAAAAGGTATGGTGCTTCCTCAAAAACGAAACATAGAATTACCACTGGATCCAGCAATTCCACTTGTGGGTACCCACCCAAAAGAAGGTTAATCAAAGACTCAAACAGTTATTTGTACACCCATGTTCATAGATGCATTATTCACCATGGCCAAAAGGTTGAAGCAACCTAAGCGTCCAAAGATGGATGAATGGATAAATAAAATGTGACACGTACACACAATGGAATATTATTCGGCCTGAAAAAGTTATGACGCTCTGGTACATGCTACAACATGGATGGACCTCGAAGACATTATGCTAAGTGAGAAAAGCCGGATAGAAAACAGCAAACCGTATGATTCCTCTTATACGAGGTACCTGGAGAAGTAAACTCACAGAGACAGAAAGTAGAACGGTGGTCACCCGAGGCTGGAGGGACAAGGGAACTGGGAGTTAGTGTTTAGTGGGTACACAGGGGGGATGGACGAATGTGCTACCTGCACCACCGTGTGAACGTATTTAATGCCATGAAAATGTCCACTGGGAAATGGCTACAGTGGTGAATTTTTGTTATGTATATTTCGCCACAACTTTTTAAAACGAAATAGAAGCGGGCCGACACATTAGGTATTTCATCTCTCAGACTGGGGTCTGGGGCAAGAAAAGAAGACTTCTGCAAAGGCGCTTTCCCTGAGCCCATCCCTACATGAGGTCAGGGCAGAGGCACCCTAGGCCAAGAACTCTGTCCTGCTGGGAAAGCGGGAAGGGAGGAGAGAGGGCGAGGAAGGTTACCTATAGGCTGGGGTCAGACCCACCCACCTTCTGTCTGGCTTCCACTCCGCCACTAGTAATGTCCCGTGACCTGGCACAACAAAGAGGAGGTGAGCGTCTGGTAGACTCTCCAACTACACGGCTAGCACTTAGGGAGAACTGCTGCTCTGGCACATTTTTCAGAACTCAAAACATCACCCCACGTTTCAGGCGTGTGCTGCGGCAGGAAGGGGGGTAAATGGCCACGTTTTGGACTGCTTCTCCTCACTGCTGATCGAGAGGCGACCGTGTGTCCCTTCCCTGCCTGGGTCTTCCCATTTTACACGTCACTGCCCGCAACTGAAGGGAAGAGGTGGGCGCTGGGGAGGGAACAGGCTCGGTGATCTCTTCTGAGAAGCCCCCACCCCTGTCCTTTCAGGGGCGGGCAAGAGGTTGAACCCAGCTCTGAGCCCCAGCGCCCCTCAGTGCGCAGGGGACTTGATGTGCTGGCCCAACATATGCCAAGTCTGGCCTTGTGCCTGGGGGAAGAACATTCTGGGGAACCCCAAAAAGGGAAAGAGGTCTCTGAGCATCAGTACGACCCAGAGATGTGTTTAAAATGCAGATTCAGGGGCGCCTGGGTGGCTCAGTCGGTTAAGCGTCCAACCTCGGCTCAGGTCATGATCTCGCGTGATCTCGCGTGAGTTCGGGCCCTGCGGCGGGCTCTGCGCTGACAGATCAGAGCCTGGAGCCTGCTTCCGATTCTGCGTCTCTTTCTCGGCCCCTCCCCCACTCATGCTCTGTTTTTCTCTCTCTTTCTCTCTCTCTCTCTCTCTCTCTCTCTCTCTCTCTCTCTCTCTCTGTCAAAAATAAACATTTAAAAAACTGTAAATAAATAAATAAAATGTAGATTCAGATTTAGCAGGTCTGGGGCTGCATGTGGGTCTCTGTAGGTGTGCAGGGCGCCCAGGTGATGCTGGTTGGCACTGGAGGCCCACCTGCCATGGGCTGCGTCCTGACGCCTTATGCTTCTGCAACCAGCTGGGGCCAGGACAGCAGGGACCAAAGGAGACGCACACCGGCAACAGTCAGGATCCCCCTCTCTTGGACATCGCCCTCCTCCACCCAGGCCACGGCCCAGTGGTCCCACCATAAATCTGGACTCTCGGTCCCCTTAGGCATTAAGAGTCTCAATGAAATTCTTTCCCTACACTCTCCCAGGAAAAGTTTCCCAAAGGTCTTCCGACAACTTCAAGGATTGAACTACGACTGCCCTCATTGCTCACCTGCTTCCTCGGGTTCAAATTCATGATTCAATAACATAAGTGAACCCAAACCTACTGTAACACTCTAGGGAGACTATTGTTGTTTGACCACATCCCCAACTGGAAATTATTTGATAAGGAGCATAATAAAAGGAGGCAAGCCTATGCTAGATCACACCTTCTCAACTTTTTGCAAAACTTAAATAGTGAGAGCTCGCAGAATGCTCCTATCATAAAACCACAGGCCTGCAGCATGGGCTCTTGATGTTAAAGAACTGCCTGGAAGGACTTTTTGATTTTACCAAAACAACCAGAAGAAGTGACAGAGACCTTTGAAAATCCCAGGGTTCTCCATGTGCATAGATGCTTTTCTCCTCCCCAAACCTAGAGAAGGAAAATCAAAATCCTGACCCTGGTTCTCATCAATACCCATTTTAAGTGACATATACAAACCTGCATCTACGGAAGCCAATGTAGGACCTGCCAATAGTTAATCTGTGTGAACGTAATCCAGGAGACAGCAGCTTTTAATCATAATAATCTCACTATCAGGGTGCCTGGGTGGCTCAGTCGGTTAAGTGTCTGACTCTTGATTTCAGCTTAGGTCATGATCTCATGGTTTGTGAGATAGAGCCCCACATCAGCGCAGAGCCTGCTTGAGATTTTCTCTCCGTCTCTGCCTCTCTCCCCCTCCCATGCACACTGTCTCTCAAAATAAACAAATAAACTTAAAAAAAGACAATCTCACTGTCTAGTAACTAAGTCTAATCATTAATGAGGAGTGCAGTAAAGAATGAAGTGTTCTGAATGGTATGATACAAGGAATACTTTTCAGAAAAAGTCAAATCACTTGATCCACAGGTTCAGTTATCTTCAACAAATTTTGGGGGGAGAAAAAAAAGATTTCAAAGTCCCCTGTAACCCAGAGTATGGTCTTCCTTAACATTCAAATCCAGATAATTTATACTCTGGTGGTTAAGTCAATAATACACCTACCTCCCTTCAATACTAGAGCATCCTTTTCAGCTATTACTATAAAATCCACGTCCTCTGGGGAGGAGATTACCTTCTGCTTTTAACAGTCCTAGCATATCATAAAGCCCGGAACTAGCAAAGCCGCTAGAAATAATCCAGCTCCAAGATTCTCAAACTGGGGTACACATGCCGCAGGGAAGCCCCCCAGAGCCTCAGGGGAGAAAAAGTGCATCGTCCTCAAGTACTTTTTGACTCAAGGCAGCAATTTAAAGCATCTTTTACATTAAAACAGATGAATCCTGCATCCTATTCTCCATTAAAGGAATCACTGAACTCACATTGAAAAATTCACTGAAATGTGCCAGAAACCTCGGGCTACACCTCCCATGTCCCTCTTTCCAGAGTTCTTTGCCCTGAAGGTTACGGGGCAAGCTTCAGAAATATCGATATAACTCATTTCACAGCTTGAGACACTGAGGCCAAAAGATTCCCAGGGCTTGTGAGTGGTCACTAGAAGTCACTGACACGGGGCACCTGGGTGGCTCAGCCGGCTAAGCGTCCAACTCTTGATTTCAGCTCGGGTTATGATCTGGCAGTCTGTGGGTTCGAGCACCTCGTGGGGCTCTCCACTGATGGTGCAAAGCCTGCTTGGGATTCTCTTTCCCTCTCTCTCTCTCTCAAAATAAAGAAATAAAAAGTCACTGCTATTCGTTAGTCTTCAAAGAGAGTTACAGCCCTCTTCCCACTAACCAGGTGAGGCTGGGAGCAGCCGTTCCTCAAATGCAGGACCAGAAGCCCAAACAAGGATGTCAAGAGCTCGCCTTCCACCTGTGTTCCACCCTCTTCCGCCTTGGGTGCACTACTAACAAACATGTAATTAAATGAGCTTCTCAATGAATAATAAAGCCACATGTCCCTTCATAAAACACATGCCAAAGCATCTCTTTAAGCAGCTGCACATCATTGGTATTATGCATAGCTTGGAGGCATCCAGATTTACACGTATGCTATTAGTTACTGTCTCTCCACTAAAACTTTGAATTTCTCAACACGGCAGATGGCCTCCATTTGGATACACCTAATAAGAAGGCAAGTCAGAATAGGTAATACTTGTTCAGAATAGGTAATACTTGTTCAAAAGAAGGAAAACAATGTGGGGAGGAACCAGAAGCCCCATTCAGCAGTGTGTCTGTAGACAAAAGACACTCTCTCAAGACCATAAAATAACATCTAAGAACATACACGAGATGGTCAACTCAAGAGTCACCTAACAGGGCGCCTGTGTGGCTCAGTTGCTTAAGCGTCCGACTTCGGCTCAGGTCACGAGCTCACAGTTCCTGAGTTTGAGCCCCGTGTCAGGCTCTGTGCTGACAGCTCAGAACCTGCAGCCTGTTTCAGATTCTGTGTCTCCCTCTCTGTCCCTCCCCCGCTCACGCTCTCTCTCAAAAATAAATAAAACTTTAATAGGAAAAAAAAAAAAGTCACCTAACAATTAGAGACCTTCTGTGTGCAAGGTCAGAGGCAGGGGCTCAGAAAGCAACGACTAAAAGAGAGTCCACATCAGATGGAGACATAGGTGCTGCTGGTTTGGAAACTGATGGCTTAGGAACTCCTTGCAATAGAAATATTGCTCTAGTTTCAGAGCCCTTTTCAATGATCTGATTTGACCTTCCCGGTAAACCCATAAGAAAGATGATAATTAGTATTGTAATATCTGCTTTATTATCCCTGTTAGTGCTGAAAAGGGTTACCAGTCACATCCCTAATCATGTTGCAAGGAGACCTGAAAACCTCCCATGTCGTGTAGTCAAACTTTTACAAACACTTTATTGAAAACACTCTGTAATCCCTGGAACAATCCAATGCATGTTTGTTCCGGGGAGGCAGGCAACCCCAGAGAGGGGGAAAGCCGGGTCAGAGAGGTTAAATCAGGGCCCAAGGTCACAAAGCCAGTAAAGAGAGAGGGGCTAGAATTTGAATCCAGGTTTCCCATTCAAAGGCCTGGTCCTTTTAGGAGCACCAGCCACACAGCCAGGGTAGAGACACCCTCCAGGAAGAGCTAGGGTAACCAAATCTCACAGGCCCCTGGGGAGTCAAACAGGAACCAGCTCACACTGGAGCCAAGGTGAGACCCAACTCTTGTCAAACCTGCTGCAAACGGACATGGGCTTTCTAACCCAGCTCATTACCCCTGAGCCCTGCTCAGCTCTCCAGGCGACTCAGCCTACACTTGTCTGGGCACCTCTGTGATAAAGCTGTGGTCAGAGATCAAAGGGCACACTTTCCGAACAGAGAGAGAGAGAGAGAGAGAGAGAGAGAGAGAGAGAGAGAGAGGGAGGGAGAGAGAGAGAGAGATGCTGTCACTCCAGGTCCAACTCAAATTGCCAGCAAGACAGCTTGCCTATCATCCTCCACTGGAACTGGGGAGACCCTCCCCTGCGCAGAGTGCTCAGAGCTGAGCAAGGCTCAGTCTCAGCTGGTCTTGTAATTGGAAACTGAAAAGGACCCAGTCTGTCACTCCCTGCCACAGATAAACAAACGATGCTCCAGGAAAGGGGACTCATTCTGCCTACAGACTTGCAGACAACACTGACGATGTTCACACATTTGTTTGAAGCAATTAAGTTCTGGTGGAGAATATCAGAAAGCAACTTAAAAAAAAAAAAAAATCAGAGGCCTAAACACTCGTACTTCGGAAGTGCTCAAAGTGAACGCTGATGTGTTTCTGAGCAAGTACAGGGAAGGGTTTAAAACGCGGGCTGAACCGGGAGTGCGCAACCAGCGCCAGCCCTAGGAGCAGCTGGGCTTTTCACTTGTGCTTCCCTAAACACAACTCCACAAAAGAAAAAAACATTTCGTTACGTTTGTTTTTACCTGCAAGACGCTGACCTGGTAACTTCAAAAAGGATTTAAAAACTCATGTCCAAACAGTGACAGAAGTGAACTTGTTAACTCTCAGAATGGAAAGGAAGGGTCCTAAAAGCCACCCGTCCGGTCCCGGACCCACTCAGAAGATGTAATTTACGTTAAGTTTTGCGGCTGAGTGGGGACCGGGGTGCTGCTCGCGCTCTGGCCGGGCTCAGCTCGGGGCTCTCTGAAGGTCGCCTCACTGTCATCTCAGAGTGCCGGAGCGCGGAATCCAGGCCACGCGGTGTGACCGCCACCATGCCCTGTGGGCACCTTTCTGGGCCCCACGAAGGCCTCCCTCAGGTGTGGTCAATGCCAGAGGGGTACTGCCCCTCAGGGCCCCGGAGCCCACCCGCTCCCGCCACCGCAGCACGGGCCCACACTCCCCGAACACCCGTGTCCCTCCTCCCCCCCGCCCCCACCCCAGCTGGACGCGCGGACCCGGGTCTTACCTGCGAGCTGCGCTCGGAGCCCGGCCCCGTAGCCGGCGCGGTCCCGGGGGCCTCCCGCGCGGGGCTACCCGAGCGCTCGGCTCTGCCGGCCGCCTCCTCCTCCCCGTTGTCCCCGGCCGGGCCCCCCGCCGCCCGGAGGCTCCGGTTCCCTCCGCAGCAGCCGGCCGGGCGGCACCGGGGTGCACGCGGCGGGGCTCGGCTTCGGCGCCCCCTCCCCCTGCTGCCCGCCGCCGACTTGGCGCTCGCGGGCTCGGGGTCCGGGATTCCGGGACGCGGGGGTCGTCGGGGTGCTCGGCTGCCCCGCGCTCCCTCCCGCGCGCAGCCCCTCTCCGGGGGGAGGGGGGGGGGGCGCCTGGCTCGCGGCGCGCGGGCGTCACGGGCTCGGGGCGCGCGGGGACGGCGGCGGGGTGGGCCCCGGGGCGGCGGGCGGGGGCGCTGCTGCGGACGCGGGCACTGATGCGGGCGCCGCGGCGCGGCCTCTCGCCATGGCTCCCGAGCGGGCGGGCGGGCGGTTCGCACCTCCCCTCCGCGCTGCCGTCACCGCCGGACGCGCGCCGAGCCCTCCCCTTCCACCGCCCCGCCCGCCGGCCCGCGCCGCCACCTGCGGGCCGCCCTCCAGGATGCTCGCCCGGGGGATCGCGCTCCGGCTGCCGCCAGCCGCGCCCCTTTGCCCTGCGGCCGCGGCCCTAGGCCTGCCCTGCGCCTTGCCCTTTGCGGCTGGGCTCGGAGAGGTACTCAGCGGAATACCTGGGTGGGGAAAAGCTATCCTACCCTTCCCCGCGCGCTTTTTCTATAACTTGCGCGCTTATTGTCCGTCTAGGGTCAATCTAAGGGGAGCACGGGACTCGCGCGTGCAGTTTGCCACCAAAGCAATGGAAGTCCAGGCGTGGCGTTCCTGCAGGTCGGGCAGTCTCCTAGGGAAGCAACCCTGAGGCTTCAACAGGGAGAGGGCAGAGCCAGGGGACAGGGGCACGGGAGTTGTTGATGGCAGTCTGAACAAAATGCCACCGAAGCAGGGGGGCGGCAGGGGTGGCGGGCGGAATCCGAAAAGGATACAGGAAGTGTTCACAAGCCACTGTACTATGCAAATCGCTGGTGGACAGTTTAACGCGGAACAACGCACATTAGCTCATTTCCAGTTGAGACCGCTGAGTCTACTAATTCGGCCCACTCTTTGCCCAAAGGTCGTAGAGGACATTGGGAAGACACGGAGAGGATTCTGACCAGAACCAAAGACGCAAGGAAGCTGAAGCATAGAAAACCTGGTTTCAAATACTCGTAGAGGATTTGAAGGGTGCGGTAAAGACTGGTTCAGGCAAGAATCATCAATGGATGCTAACGGTAGAGCGGATTTTACTGGGGAACAGATATTTCTTTGGCTTAACACGTCTCTCCATATAGATGGTTGAGGCTTATAACAGCAAGGGGGAACTATTTACAAAGGAGCAGGTGGACAACATCTTCCTTCACCAGGTGGTCAAAATTAACATCACCAATGAGAGCAGACGGAGATCATGTCCTCAGAACACATCACCTGTGCGGTATTCCAGGGAGAACCAACAACCTGAATCTGATGATGACACCTTAGACCAACCCCAAATGAGGAACATCTATTAAAAAGGGGCAGGTAGGGGCTGTATTCTTCAAACATGTCAACATCGTAAAAGACAAAAGAAGGCTTGGAAATGTTCCAGATTTAAGGTTGCTAAAAAGTCATGACAGCTTAATGTGATCCTTAATGTAATGTGTAAGGAAAGGAAACGCTATAAAGGATATTTCAATGGACAAAGTTGGAATCCTGATAGATTAAAGTATTGGATCAATGTTAAATTTGCTGCTGTTGATAATTTGTCCTATGGTCCTGCAGAAGAATATCCCTCTTCTTAGAAATACACACTGAGGGGGCACCTGGGTGGCTCAGTCGGGTGGGCCTCTGACTTCGGCTCAGGTCATGATTCCGTGGTTTACCGGTTCGAGCCCCGCGTCTGGCTCTGTGCTGACAGCTCAGAGCCTGGATCCGCTTTGGATTCTGTGTCTCCTTCTCTCTCTGCCCCCCTCCCATGCTCACACTCTGTCTCTCTCTCCTTCAAAAATAAATAAACATCAAAAAAAATTAAAAGAAATACACACTGAAGTGTTGTGCAGACATGATGTGTGCAATTTAACCTTCAAGTGATTCAGAAAAAAACACGTTGATAGGAAAAATGGTAGAGTAAATGGGGGAAAATATTAACAATCAGTGAATCTGGGTACAGAGTGTACTAAAGCACTTCTGCACATTTGAAATATTTCCAAATAAAAAGATTTTTGAGGGGCGCCTGGGTGGCTCAGTCGGTTAAGCGGCCGACTTCGGCTCGGGTCATGATCTCTCACTCCGTGAGTTCAAGCCCCGCGTCGGGCTCTGTGCTGACAGCTCAGAGCCTGGAGCCTGTTTCAGATTCTGTGTCTCCCTCTCTCTGACCCTCCCCTGTTCATGTTCTGTCTCTCCCTGTCTCAAAAATAAATAAAATGTTTAAAAAAAATTTTTTTTTGAGAAACCAAATAGGGGATGAGGTGGGCCAAGAAGAAGGCAAGGTATGTAGAAGGGCAACACAAGAGATCCTTCTGGTTTCAGAACTTGTGGTTTTAGAACTAGTGATCCGATTTATGTAGAACTTATACACACTTAAATTAGTACAAGTAAAACTGGGGAAATCTGAATAAGGTAGGTGGATTATATCCATGTCAATATCCTAGTTGTAATAACATATTAAGGTTTTCCAAAACGTGATCATTGGGGAAACTGGGTGAAGTGTATTACTTCTTACGACTAAATGTGATTCTACAATGATCGCAATAAAAATTTCAGTTACAAAAGAAATGACCACGTATCTGTCAGGTTGGTACATAGATAAACAAAGCTGCCTGGGAATATGTAAGAGCAAATGTACTGGCACTGTCTCCTTGCGGGTTTAGAGTAGACGTAGGGCTGTTACCAACAGTGAGGTTTTTTTAAGGGAAAAAAAAAAGACTATTTGAAGTATAAATGATGGATCAGGTTCCTTCCAGTTCTGTAACTTAAGAACACTAGAGCTGGGGAATCTTTGAGATCATCTGGTCCAACCTTCTCATTTTCAGGAAACTGTGGGCAGAAAAGTGGTACATGACCAGAGGAGCATCAAATTAGTGGTAGACCCATAACTACAACCCTTGCCTGCCGAATATGTCCGATGCTCTTTGCACCTTTACCAGCTGCCTGTCACTCTCTATATCCATGAGATTCAGTCAAGCGGGGTGCCAAATTTTAAAGTCATCCGTTCATTCATTTTGAGTCCCTGACTCTGGCCTTGTGGGCAGAGGGTCCTGACATCCTGTTTCCAGCACCAGATGACAGACATGGGCATCCCACCCCTGAGGAGGCCGGGCTGGTTTCCCTCTGTCACTTCCAGCCTGGAGGGAGCAGGTGGCAGGCAGGGCCGCTTGACTGAGCCCCCAGCTGTGGGCCCTGTGCTACTTCAGCAGCTTGTGACCTGCTGCTTCTGGAAGTCAAGGGTACAGGGACCTGGGAGAGAGGCTGGATGAGTATACGGAAGAGAAAATACTAATTGCATACTAAGGCAGGTCCCAGCCTTATCCAGCATTAGGCAGAGGTCTCTGCACCAGAAGTGATTCTGGCCTCCCTTGGGGCGCAAAAAGCCACTGTATTCTTTTCTTCTGTCAAATCAAATCAAAATCAACGTATCTGCGCTGATATTTGCCAGGCCCTGAATAAGTAAGTAGCTGTGGGAAAATACAAAAAAGAATATCTGATGCCTGCCCTTTAGAAACCCAAAATACAGCCGGGGACCCAAGATGGAAATACAGAAAATGACCTGACAAAAGAATTAAAATGCTAGCTTTGTTGGCTTGGGTTCTCCTCAAAAGCAGTTTTAGAGAAGAACTTGAGGGTGGGTATTTTCAACATTGTGTGTGTGTGTGTGTGTGTGTGTGTGTACGCATGCGTGTGCGTGCCCCAGGTATCGGATAGTGAACAAAAAAGGTAAAGTCTTGGCCTTACGGACCTTCAGGTCCAGAAGAGTCAGATAACATGATACACCTGCACATTCAGTTAGTTTGTGACGCAGGTTAGAAGAAAAGGCACGAGAAGTAGAATGATAGGAGGATTTATGATAGATTGATCGGTCAGGGAGGATCTATCTAAGGAGGTGACCCAGAGGAGGAATAGGAACCAATCTTGCAAAGGGCAGGGGGCAGCATCAGACGAGGACACAGAAGTGAGAAAGACGTTCAGTAACTGGCACCGTGGTGGGGTTTCAGGAAAGAGCCAGACCACGGGCCCGTGCCAGGTGGAGGAAACCCAGACCATTTCGGGGCCAGCTGGGGGGCTCACCCACAGCCTCAACCTCTACCACCACCACTGTTACCAGTAACACTTGAGGAACACAGCACAATCCCACTGTGATGTAAGTGGGTTCCCAAAATTCAACTGGGAGCATGTAGCAAAGGGTCACAAAACCGAAAGTTAATTATTTTTTTATTATTTTTTCAACGTTTATTTATTTATTTGGGACAGAGAGAGACAGAGCATGAACGGAGGAGGGGCAGAGAGAGAGGGAGACACAGAATCGGAAACAGGCTCCAGGCTCCCAGCCATCAGCCCAGAGCCTGACGCGGGGCTCGAACTCCCGAACCGCGAGATCGTGACCTGGCTGAAGTCGGACGCTTAGCCGACTGCGCCACCCAGGGGCCCACCGAAGGTTAATTAAAAGCAATCATTTCTAGTAACTATTTCAGTTGCTATGTGAAAAAAAGAAGGGAGGGTGTTTTCCACTCATTTGATAAATATGTGGGAAACTATAAAGCATCAGCTCAGCCTGAGAGCACCCCAAATGATCAAGGACCCCTCACCTAGTCACCTACTCACCTCCCACACACACATCCTCCAAGAAAAGAACTTGAACCTGCCGCCATTCCACAACAAGAGCAAAAGTCCAATCGTTATCTCCCCATTCACTGAATGTCTTAGCTCCGTGTTTTAATCTAACATTTATTAAGTACATATGTGCACCAAGCCCTGTACTAAGTACTTGAATCGCATCAATTCATTGATTTTTCACAGCAACTCTTTGTGATAGCCATTATCATCTGCGGTTTAGGACTGAGCCACCTGTGGCTCAGTTGATTAATGGTCCGATTTTTTATTTTTCCCTCAAGTCATTATCTCATGGTTCCTGGGATCGAGCCCCAAGTTGGGCTCTGTGCTGACAGTGCAGAGCCTGCTTGGGATTCTCTCTCTTGGCCCCTTATCCTGCTCACTCTCTTTCTCTGTCTCAAAATAAATAAATAAACATTTTTTTTATTAAAGATATATCTACCCTATGACCCAGAAATGGCACTGCTAGGAATTTACCCAAGGCATACAGGAGTGCTCATGCATAGAGGCACTTGTACCCCAATGTTTATGGCAGCACTTTCAACAATAGCCAAATTATGGAAAGAACCTAAATGTCCATCAACTGACAAATGGATAAAGATGTGGTTTATATACACAATGGAATACTACTTGACAATGAGAAAGAATGAAATCTGGCCTTTTGTAGCAACGTGGATGGAACTGGAGAGTGTTATGCTAAGTGAAATAAGTCATACAGAGAAAGACAGATACCATATGTTTTCACTCATATGTGGATCCTGAGAAACTTAACAGAAGACCAGAGGGGAGGGGAAGGGGGGTGAGTTACAGAGAGGGAAGGAGGGAAACCATAAGAGACTCTTAGATACTGAGAACAAACTGAGGGTTGATGGGGGTGGGGGGGAGGGGAAAGTGCGTGATGGGCATTGAGGAGGGTCCCTGTTGGGATGAGCACTGGGTGTTTTATGGAAAGTAGCTTGACAATAAAATATATTTAATATTAAATAAATAAATAAATAAATAAATAAACTTTTTAGAAAAGGAATGA
This sequence comes from Felis catus, assembly GCF_018350175.1. NCBI lineage: Eukaryota > Metazoa > Chordata > Mammalia > Carnivora > Felidae > Felis > Felis catus. The sequence goes on from NC_058376.1 coordinate 149,076,808, forward strand.
GGGGCACCTGGGTGGCTCAGTTGGTTGAGCATCTGACTCTTGATTTCAGCTCAAGTCATAACCTCAGGATTGTGGGATTCAGCCCCAATAAAGGCTCTGCGCTGAGTGCGGAGCCTGCTTAAGATTCTCTCTCTCTCTTCCTCTGCCCCTCTGCCACACTCACATTCTTTTTCTCTAAAATAAATTTAAAAAGCAAGCAAAAAAAAACTCCCAAAAAACAATGAGATGAGAGAGGCACCTGGGTGGCTCAGTCAGTTAAGCATCCAACTTCAGCTCAGGTCATGATCTCATGGTTTGTGGATTCGAGCCCCGCATCGGGCTCTGCGCTGACGGCACAGAGACTGCTTGGAATTCTCTCTCTCTTCGTCTCTCTCTGTCCCTCCCCTACTCGTGCTTTCTTTGTCTCTCAAAATAGATAAATAAACTTTAAAAAAATGAAATCAGAAAATGGAGCCTCAGAGAAGTTAATTAACTTACCCAACGTCATACACTATTGACAAAATCAGAATCAATCCAGGCTTCTAGCCCCATATGACTGACTGAACACATTGTTTTCATCCTCCTACAAAGTAAAGGAGAATCATCCTCAGTCTTGGTTAGGATTGGGATGGGAAAGGACTCCGAGGATCAAGACATGTAGCCTTATGTGTATCACACCGACCAGTTGATCATGGGGTCCTTGGAAGTAAGAACAAAAAATGGATTAATACCACTAACTTCCTTATTGCATCTGGTGTCAGTTCCGAGGCTCTAAACACCACCTATGCATGGATAGCTCGCAACTTCACACTTCCAGCTCTGACTCTCCCTCCTGAACCCCACACTCATGTAGACATACTTCCTAGTTGGCATTGCCCTCTGGATGTCTAACAAGCATCCTTGTGATGTACTAACCTGAACTACTGGTCCTGCCCCAGGTTCTACTTTTCCAGTCTTAAGAGATTTCGGTTGCTCAGACCACAAACCAGAGTGATCATTTTTAACTTCTCTTTGTTCCCAACCTATCAGGAAGTGTGTCGGTTCTACCTTTAAAATAGAATCCAGAAACTACTTCTCACCACCTTCCTTGCTTCCAACCTACTCCAAACCACCGCCATCTCCCCTGGATCCCTCCTAACTCCTTGCTCGCTGCCTTCTTCCTCTCCCTTCCCCACAGTCCGATGTCAGCATAAGAGCCAATGTCCCTGTAAAATGTGACTCATTTCATCGTCCCCCTCTCTTAAAAGTGCTGACTTCCCCCAGAAAATAAGGGTCCACCTCATTTTTCTCTTCTTTCCAACTCACTCATTTCACTGCCTGGACACAATGAATCTCCTCGCCATTGCTTGAACATCCAAGGACATTCTCAACTCATCACTGTTCCCTTCGCCCAGAATTCCCTTCCTCCACACGGCCCTTCCCTTCATCTTCCCAGCGACGCCTCCTGGGACCATCTCATTCAATATTGCCACGTCTTTCCCTCAGGCACCCCAATTCCCCTGGCCCTCCTCTACTTTATCTTATGTAGCACATTTTAATATATTATAAAATGTCCTCATTATTGTTTATTTTCTGCCTTCTCTCTCTTGAGTCCTAAGGTAGTTTTATTCCAACATGTAATCTCAGCACAATGTCTAGAACATAGTAATTGCTCAGTAATTATTTGTCGGATGATCAATCTTTCAGAATCTAACCAAAGAACCATCTGACCCAGAATGCACTCAAGGATTCTCATTTTATTGCTTTGTTGTGGGGTGGAGAATGTAGCCATTTTCGGTTTTTATATCAGTGTTAAAAGATCTTGAGAATATGTTCTGACTATCCTTAACTTCTCTTCCGCAACCCATTATGAAGCAACCGTCTATCAAAACCCTACTAGATCCTATTTGTTTTCAGGATCTACAGTATTGGGCCACGTGGGTGGCTCATTCAGTTGGGTGTCTGACTTTGGCTCAGGTCATAATCTTTCCGTCCGTGATTTAGAGCCCCGCATTGGGCTCTGTGTTGACACCTCAGAGCCTAGACCCTGCTTGGAATTCTGTCTTCCTCTCTCTCTGCCTCTCCCCCACCCACAGTCTCTCTCTCTCTCTCTCTCTCTCTCTCCCTTTCTCTCTCTCTCTCTCAAAAATAAATAAAAATTAAAAATTTTTTTAAAAGATCTACAGTATTATTCTCAAGTTAATGAGTGTCCTATATTACTTTCTGATTATGGTATATTTGTTCATATCAGTTAATATTGTCACAAAATGGCTTCTTATCTCCAAGTCCTATGATTCCACACTTCATTGGTTGACTCTGTTGACTCCAACCAGCTAAACCTCAGGCTTGTATGGACTTTGAGCTCATCTATTCTCTTTCCAAACTAAAGAGTCTCATTCTCTGTTTATCCTGATAGAAAACTACCTCTGCTATTTTAATTCTTTACTTACTCCCACCTACGTCTTTTCAAATTCATATGCCTTGAAGAGTTTCTGTTGCATAATGTTTTATGTGTGGCCAATATTCTCCTAGCTGCCTGTTTCCTAGTGGTGTATGTTCATGTTTTGCTTTATTTTCCACTGAGCATGGATTCTTCCTCCAGGGCCCATGGAGGTCCAAGGGGGGACATCAGGGAGTGTATTAGAGTGGGCTAAACTGATGTAATAAGTAAACGTAAAATGTAATGGTCCAACACAATGGTTTGTCTTTTGCTCAAGTAACAATCTAGAGTAATTCCAGATTGGTAGAGGAGCTCTGTTCCACATAAAGGACTGATTGTGGACTGAATGGGCCAACTGTGGCTCTGCCATCTTGGGTCATCTTGGGCATGACCAACAACTCAGTGAAGGGCTCAGGGAAAGAGCATGGAGGTGCCTGTAGGGGAGGTCCCATGAGCCAGGCCTGGCAGGAACACATGTATCACCACCACTCAAATTTCACTGGCCACAGGTCTTAGTTACATGCCACCGACACTGCGGGGAGGCTGGGAAATGTAGTCTAGCTGGGCAACCAGGAAGAAGGGGAGAATAGATTTTGGTGCTCAGCTAGCGTTTCCTGCCACAAGGGGTCTGACAAATGAGCACATACACAAAATGTGTTTTTTCATTTCATTTATTTTGTGCCCTTTTGAAAATTATAAAGAAAAAAATTGCTTTATCAGTTCAAATTATAAGCTTATGTGAAGCTCGCTTTGTGCTTCACCAGGAAGCATGAGGTCATACGATTGGCTCAGCTGGGTCATATGACTATAGAGACTCAGGGTCTGTTAGCGAGGAAAGATGCTCACCATCAGGCAAGGAACAGGCATCACCATTGCACTGTGTTATGACATCTGAATTAACTTAATTGAGAAAACGTGATGTGAGGGACACACTTGGTACTCCGCCCAAATGTCCTGTGGCCTCACCGGTTAGTGCAGCCAGTGTCCAACTGCCAGCACCTGCACGTCCTTTGCAGACTGCCTCTTCTGACCACTGAAGGCTGCCCTCCTCAGTACAGTGGCCTGGAAGCTCTGGGGGACCTGGTCCCAGAAGTCTCTGATCCCTAGCACCTTAGGACAATGCACATTTTATGTGGGTTCCCAGACTTCCTCCATGTGATGAAGCTCCAGTCATTCTTCCTTGATAAAAACAGCCTTCATTGGCCGTCTTTCTTTCCCTGTCTCACTTCTCTGCTCTCTTGCCCATGTCTCTTGGGATCACCAAATATATTGCTTGAACTCTCTGGGGGCTTTTTGGTGGGGGGGGGGGAACCCCAACTAGGACGCTTATCCTGCCGTGACTCTGATGCATACTGGTCAGTGTTTGTGCTTAGCACAGGTTATGTTGGAAACTGTCAAAGCAAAACAAAGAACCTCTTGGAAACTTCTTTAGACACTCTATGATTGCATCACCCTGGGAGATAAGGTGAGAAGAGGCAGGATCAGTGTTTCTGCCCTGCAAGGGCTCTGGAAAGGAAACAAAAGTAACAATCTTGCACTGCTCAGCCTCAGCAAGGAGAACATTTTCCCCCTGGTGTTACTAAATTTGCCACATTTAGCAATATAAAGTAGTTGACCCAATATGAATAGGCTCCTGTTTCTCCCGCTAGACTTTAGGATTAAATAAGCCAGTAAGAAACAACCCCCATATAGGATAAAAGACCTTGGCACAGATGAAGCCCAGTTAGCTAAGGGACTATGGTGGGCAAAACAGTTTGTTCTCTTCCTCCTGAGCCCACCCCACAAGGACCAATTATATTGATGACACAGCAGCACAGGGCTCTTTAAAAAAGGCACTAAGCCTATTTGTTAGCTGAGGTGACAAAGAAGGACTCTCAAAAACAGGAATGAAGTGCTCGTGGCTTTCATTTTACTTGAGTCATCCCATGGGATGGGACACAGAGCCACCCCATCGCACGTGGGACGACATTATTGCCGAGAAGAACACACAGGCAAGGGCAGAGCGAGGGAGCTCCCGTGTCTCACCGTCTTGGACAAGCTGCAGAAAGGGTAGATCTTCCTCCTGAAAAGAACTCAGGCTGGAGTCTGCTTCCATTCTCAAGCCTCACGTAGAGCAACCTCCAGGGTCGCACAACCCAGTGCCAAACGGGAGACATGACACCCAACTTGAGGAAACTTGACGAGCTCCTTGTTTCCTCCTTCCCCCTCCATTTCCGAAGTTTGCTGGATGGAACACATTTTATGGATTCTTTTCCCCCCCACCTCAGTGGGTTGAAGGCCTCACCACCTGTTTCTGTTTCTTTCCTGTTTACCCTTAAAATTTTAACAAATTTGTGTTTACTTATCGAAACAAGACACCAATCTTCCTTGAGGATGTACTCTAGGAAAACAAACAAACATGGATGCAAATAAAGAGGCTAAAAGATGACATACAAGACAATAATGATAAAATAGACTTTGTGCCTGGAGCATCTCGTAAGGCTAGAAAATAGAAGTGTTCAAAAACAAAACAAAACAAAAACCACAGTAATGCGCTACGTCAACACAACCCAGGGGTCATCTAAAGGAATTCCCAGTAGCCAAAGCTGAAACAGTTTGACCAAAAAATAAGGTGGTATTGAGTAATCTGGATTATAACCCAAAGTGAAAAATAAATATCCATAAATACACAGTGACATAAATAAACGATTGAATACATAAATATATGGGGAGGAAGAGACAAATCTCCCACACAGAGGAAGTCCAATTTAAGTATGTAGATCTCCATTCTCAACGGGGTGAAACATAACTCCCCACTCTGGAAGTGTGGGCTAAATATAGTGACTTCCTTCCAGAGAGTTCGGTAGAGAAGGGGAAAAAAGAGTCACTCTACACTCTACTACCTGGTAAACACCACCTCTGGCAGGTGATCAAGGCTTACATCACCAGTGAGTGACAAGGCATGTTGATGGCATGGACCCTTCATACGAAGCCATGAGAAGGGCACTCCGCCTCTGTGGGCTTCCTCCCCCAACCCATAGCCCCAGTCGAATCATGAGAAATATATCAGACAAATTCAAGTGAGTCACATTCTAAAAATACCTAACCCGTATTCTTCAAAACTGTCAAGGTCGGGGTGCCTGGGTGGCTTGGTCCTTTAAGCGACCGACTCTTTGTTTCGGCCCAGGTCATGATCTCACAGGTCATGAATTCAGGGCCCCGCATCAGGCTCCATGCTGTGGGTACGGAGCCTGCTTAGGATTCTCTCTCTCTGCCTCTATACTGTTCACACTCTCTCTCTCTCTCTCTTTCTCAAGAAAAAATAAATAAACATTAAAAAAAGTAAAACTTCTTTAAAAAAAAACTGTCAAGGTCATCAAAAACAAGGAAAATCGGAGAAATCGCCATAGCCAAGAGAAGCACAAGGAGACACAACAATTAAATGTAACATGGTATCCTGGATGATACCCTGGACATTTGATAAAAACCAAGGAAATCTGAATAAAACATGGACCTTAGTTATGTATTAATATCTGTGACAAACATGCCATAAATGGTTTTTAAAGAGAAAATTCAGGGGCACCTGGCTCATTTGGTTAAGCATCCAACTTCAGCTCAGGTCACCATTCCATGGCTCATGAGTTCAAGCCCCCACATTGGGCTCTGTACTGACAGCTCAGAGCCTGAAGCCTGCTTCACATTCTGTGTCTCCCTCTCTCTGCCCCTCCCCCACTCATTTTCTCTCTCTCCCTCTCTCTCTTCTCTCTCTCTCTCTCTCAAAAAAAAAAAAAAACAAAAAAACACAAAACAACATTAAGAGAAAATTCAGCATGGGGCATGAGAAGCGTTTATGCCATCTTCATAATTTTTCTATGACTCTAAAACTATTCTAAAATAAGTTTATTTAAAAAATAATGGTAAACATTGAAACTGGTGTAATTTGAAGTCGGGATAACATTTAATAATATGATGGGAATGTTTAATGCACCGGTTATGAAGAAATTATTTAAATGTATATAAAATCAATACCTTGAAATTAAAGTACAGTTGCCACAAAATCTCGAATGCTATGGGAGCGGGAAGAAGTTGGAGAAAGAAGTCTAGTGGTGATGCGGGCTTGGGCAAAATGGGTGAAGGGGAAGGGGAGGCAGGCACAGGCTTCCAGTTATGGAACGAACAAATCATGGGGTGAAAGATGCATCACAGGGAATAGAGTCAATGCTATTGTAATAGTGTCGTAATGTGACAGACACTTGAGCTAAACACAGCATAAAGTATGGAAAAGTTGAATCTTTATGCTGCACACCTGAAACTGATGTAACATTGTAGGTCAACTATAGTTCAGTAAAAGAGAAAATACATTTTTAAAAAAACTTAGAAAGAAGGTAAGTCTGGGACGCCTGGGTGGCTCAGCTGGTTGAGCATCCGACTTCAGCTCAGGTCACGATCTCACGGTTTGTGAGTTGGAGCCCCACATTGGCCTCGCGGCTGTCGGCCCAGAGCCCGCTTCAGATCCTCTGTCCCTTCCCTACTTGCACTCTCTCTCTCTCTCAAAAATAAATTAAAAAAAAAAATAAAAAAGAATCAGCAAGGCTATATGGGCCAACTGAAGAATGCTTAAAAAAAAAAAAAAGAAGAAGAAGAAGATAGGGTTCTCCGGGTGGCTCAGTTGGTTAAGCGTCCAACTCTTGGTTTCTGCTCAGGTCATGATCTCACGGTTTTGTGAGCTTGAGCCCCGCGTTCGGGCTCTGTGCTGACAGCCCGGGGCCTGCTTGGGATTCTCTCACTCTCCTCTCTCTGTCCCTCCCCCGCTCATGCCCTCTATGTCTCTCTCAAAATAAATAAATAAATAAATAAATAAATAAACAAACAAACAAACAAACAAACAAACAAACTTTAGGAAAAAAAAGGGTAAGTCTGAAGGTTTTGTCCTGGGTAATGTATGATTTTGATGGAAAAATAGACTTTTTTTTTTTTTTTTTTTTTTAGATGCTGGGGGTTATTGCTAGAGAAATCGAAGTAGGGCAGCACATCCAAATTGATAGAGGGCAGCAATGATAAAGCATAATAAAGTCAAATATAAAACATGACAGGAATAAGGCCAATATGTAATCAGTGGTCATAGGAAATGCCAAAGGGTTTAATCCTCCTTCGGAAAGAGAAGACTCTCAGACTGGGTAAAGAAAGAAAAGCCCAGCCTACAAAATAATAGGAAAGGCGAAACTACGATAATAGAAGGCACAATGAATTAAGAAAAGAAAACACACACAGAAAGCATGGGTGATACTACTCACACGGCAGCAACGTCCTCGCCTGCTTACACTTGGCTTCCTCAGTCCGCTCACACCCAGCCTGAGTCCACACCAGGCCTGCCTGCCTGGAGTTTGCCCTTTTCCCCGCTAAATCTGAGGGTTTACATTTTCCCCAAATCCACCCCATTATTCTTGTCACCCCTTGTGCTGGGCCTGCAGATGACTCACTCAGGCTTCTGGCTTCTGCGGATCTCTGCCATGGAGGCCACTTGGAGGCCCCCTGATGTCGCCTGAAGCACAGCTAATGCGGGTCTGTCATGTTTCATTAGAGTTCACTAAGACCCGGGGATAGTGATTACATGTCAGCCAAGTTCACCAGATGGATAGACTTGCTGTTGTGATATGTCATTTATCCCCAGATTAATCCATGGATTTCATATAATACCAATCAAATGCCAAATAATTTTTTTTAAGGAAATGACAATGTACCCTACAGTGCATATGGAAGGATAAATACATAACAGTATCCAAGATAATTGAAAACAATATCCTGGGGTACTAATTCTGACCAGAAAGCAAAATATGGAGGGATAATAACTAGAGGGTTGTTTCTGTCATAGGAATAGACAAACACAGGAATTGCACAAAACTGAGTTGAAAAACAGGATAATGTATCTATGAAAATTTAGTTTTTTCACTAGCAGGCATGGTTTTCCCCTTGTTTTATTTTATTTTATTTTATCTTATTTTATTTTATTTTATTTTATTTTATTTTATTTTATTTTATTTTATTTTATTTTATAGAACGCAAGCAGGGGAGGGGCAGAGAGCGAGGGGAACAGAGGATCCGAAGCAGGCTCTGTGCTGACAGCAGAGAGCCCAAGCGGGGCTCAAACTCACAAACTGCGAGATCATGACCTGAGCCGAAGTCGGCTGCTCAAACGACTGAGCCCCCCAGACACCCCTCCCCTTGTTTTAATAGTCAAAATTCTTTGGGGTCCTGGATAATTAAATAAACACTGTGTTACTGGAAGAAGACTGTAAACAGTTTTACTAGTCACATAGTGCCCATTGTGACACGGGTTTCAGGTAAGATCCTGGGATAATTCAGAGGAAACACTTTTCAAAAGTGTTTCTAAGTGTTCCATTTTTCCCTAATTTCTTCTTCCTCTTTTTATTATTTTTTTGAGAGACTTTATTTTTAGGTCATCTCTACACCCAAGGTGGAGCTTGAACTCATGACCCCGAGATCGAGAGTCACATATTCCACCAGCTAAGCCCACCAGGCACTCCTTTTCTTCTTCTTTTTAAAGAAATGATCCTGAAAATATGTCTATAGAGTCCTTACCTTGTCCTCTGATATTCCAAGATTAACAGCCGTCACCCACACGTTCGGCAGTTTTTTTTAAAAAAACCTGTGAAAAAAACCTCAAATGTGAAAACAGAATCATTTAACAGGCTTCATGTATTCAGACCAACTTTAACAATGATCATTACAGAGCCCGTCTATCTTCCTCCTGACTCAATTCCATCATCTCTTAAATTATTTTGAAGCAAATCCCAATCCCAGACAACACAGGTTGACTTCAGTCTGAATCTCTAAAAGACAAGAAGTCCTTTTCTGTCAAGTTACCTAAAATGGACATATTATTGGTATTATGCTAAGTGAAATAAGTTATAGAGAGAAAGACAAATGCCATATGATCTCACTTACAAATGGAATGTTAAAAAAACCAAAAGGAACAAATGCAAAAAGCAGAAACAGACCCATAAATACAGAGAACAAACCGGGGGGGAGGGGGTACCAGAGGAGAATAGAATGCGGGATGGGCAAAATGGGCGAAAGGGAGTAGGAGATACAGGCTTCCAGTTATGGAATGAAGAAGCCATGGGAATAAAGAGACCGTAGGGAATATAGTCGATGCCTACTGTAAGAGCACCGTATGGTGACAGATGGCGGCTATGCTTGTGGTGAGGAAAACATAACGTGTAGAGTTGTGGAATCGCTATGCCATATACCCGAAACTGATGTAACATGTATGTCAACTGTACTTCGATAAAAGAAAAGGTACATATTATTAGTGAAGTTGGGGTCACAAAACTTACCTTGACTTAGCTTTTTGAGGGATTGGACGTTTGGCATCTTTTGCAACGTTTTCAATTTCTTCCTTAAAGATTGTTTTATTGTAATTTTCTGTGTTTGGGGCCATGTCGTTTGAATTTTGCTAAAAAGATACCAGTTTCATGAAATCTCCTAAATTATTTTCGTGAAATTGCATCTAGCAAGAGACAAAAAAGTAGGATGTATCAAGTTAACGCCGGAGGAGCAGAGTGATGATGCAGGAGAGAGGGGATGGATCCAGGGAACAAGTGTGGGGGGGGGGGAGGCTGGCCATCCACTGTGAAAGTGGGGAGATTGGGTTCACGGATTCAGATGTAAATGTGTTGATTCGGTGCTTCCACTGTGAGTGACTGTGGTGATGAGACTATCTGAGGTTGGACGAGAGAGAAACTGTGAGTCAGCCCAAAGAGGGAAAAAGTGAATTGTCTAAGAAAATGTAGGATTTCCTGGAGGCCTGAGAGACCATTTGAGATGCCTGGGTTATACATTTAAAGTAGGACTAGATCGGCATGATTGTGTGTTTCTCTCCAACCACAATCCCCTGCTCCATGTTGGCATGAAAGGGAAGAAGAAAGTTGAGTTTAACCAAAGTTTTTTTTTTTAATTTTTAATTTTTATTTACTTTTCAACATAATACTTAATTTTATTTTTTTAAATTTACATCCAAATTAGTTAGCATATAGTGCAACAATGATTTCAGGAGTAGATCCAAAGTTGTTTTTAATGCTGCGTTTAATGAAGAAAGCGAGGTAGGTTCAGGGTAGTTGTGAGCATACACAGGAGAGTAATTTTAGTGGTTGGGAAAGTAAAAACAAGGTGAGAGTGACAATGACCCAACCATTTGAGGTGTGGGAAAAATAAAATAGCCATGCCTTGAAAGGATTACAGGAGCGGTGATGTGTTCAGGGAACAGCCAAAGGATTTGGCCGCTGATGGGCTGTAAGTCCTAGACTGATGATAGGCAGAGCAGAAGGACCAGGAAGGGCACAGAAGGGTGTGGGGGAGATTGTTGCATTAAATATATCAGGATAAGATTACAAGAGAGGAATGATGCCCTACGATATTACTTCTTGTGACCGTTAGTTACTGCCTATGAATCTTATTATTCTTTATTTCTGGGCTTTTCTCCACCCAGAAAAGTGGATTTGCTATTCAAAAGCTCCCCCCATCCCCGGGAGGATTTTCTTTCCTTTAGTTTTCAAAGCGGTCTTTCTTTGTCTTTCCTGTCTATAACGCAAAAGCAGTCCACCTCTGGTTGGTTCTAAGAAACCTTGCAGAGAACATTGTAGGCCAGGCTTGAATTTTTCTTCGATAGTCAACTGGTCAAAAGGAACGCCCCAAGACAAAAAAGCTGTGGGTTAAAAAGGAGTTTCTAGGGGTGGCTGGCTGGCTCAGTTGGTAGAGCATGTAACTCTTGATCTCTGGGTCATGAGTTTGATCCCCATGTTGGATGTAGAGATTACTTAAAAAAATAAAGCATTTTAAAAAAAGGAGGGTTAATATGCATCAAGAGTAGACATGCTGGGAGTGTAACCAACCTGCTCAGGCAGCTTGCTAATACCTTCAGGACCTACAATTAACAATGTAGTACTAACACTGGGCACACCCACTTTAATGACTTGCTGGATCATATAACTCAGGTCATGATAAGCAGCTCACATCCCAAGGGTACCTAATATCAAATGGTATCTTCCAGGGGCCTGTAACAACTATTTCTCAAAGAGAGTTAGTTGATGAGGAGAGGATGCTCCGTTTCAAATTCAAAGATACCACCCATGGGCTAGTGCTGTCAAGGACGACCACAGGATCCATGCGGACTGACGCAGACCACTGCATCCGTTGGAGTATATGGACCAAATCATAGGGCTGTTTGCTCATTAGCCTGGACAGGCTGGAAAGGCTCTTTCATTCCTGGATCCACTCAAATTTGGCATCCTTCTCGTATAATTTGGCAAACTCGGGGTCACACATCTGAATATTTTGCCTCAGAAATCCAAAGCAGCCTAGCAAACATCGTGTATCTTTCTTAGTAGTAGAGAGACAAGGTGTGGCAATTTCCTCTCTGCTTTGAAACATGGGCCACTGGCTTGCCAGAAAATCCAACCACCCACAAACTCATGGCCAACCAATCTTTGACAAAGCAGGAAAGAATACCCAATGGAATAAAGACAGTCTCTTCAGCAAGTGCTGGGAAAACTGGACAGCGACATGCAGAAGAATGAACCTGGACCACTTTCTTACGCCATACGCAAAAATAAACTCAAAATGGATGAAAGACCTAAACGTAAGACAAGAAGCCATCAAAATCCTAGAGGAGAAAACAGGCAACAACCTCTTTGACCTCGGCTGCAGCAGCTTCTTACATGACATGTCTCCAGAGGCAAGGGAAACAAAAGCAAAAATGAACTTTTTATCAAGATAAAAGGCGTCTGCACACCAAAGGAAACAATCAACAAAACTAAAGGCAACCAATCGAATGGGAAAAGATATTTGCAAATGACACATCAGACAAAGGGTTAGCATTCAAAATCTATGAAGAACTTATCAAACTCAACACCAGAAAAGCAAATAACCCAGTGAAGAAATGGGCAAAAGACAGGAATAGACACTTTTCCAAAGAAGACATCCAGATTGCCAACCAACGCATGAAAAATGCTCAACGTCACTCATCATCAGGGAAATACAAATCAAAACCATAGTGAGATGCCACCTCACATCTGTCAGAATGGCTCAAAAGAAAAACTCAGGAAACAACAGATGCTGGTGAGGATGTGGAGAAATAGGAAAACTTTTGCCCTGCTGGTGGGAATGCAAACTGGTACAGCCACTCTCAAAAACAGTACGGAGGTTGCTAAAAAAATAAAAAATACAGCTACCCTACGACCCAGCAATTGCATTACTATGTATTTATAAAGGATACAAAAATACAGATTTGAAGGGGCACATGCACCTCAATGCTTATAGAAGCACTATCAACAATAGACAAAGTATGGAAAAAGCCCAAATGAGGAATGGATAAAGAAGATGTACACACACACACACACACACACACACACACACACACACACACATATTACTTGGCAAACAAAAAGAATGAAATCTTGCCATTTGCCACAGTGTGGGTAGAACTAAGGTATGTTATGCTAAGTGAAATAAGTCAGTCGGAGAAAGACAAATATCATATGATTTCACTCATATGTGAAATTTAAAAAACAAAACAGATGAACATAGGAGAAGGGAAGACAAGGGAAGACAGATCAAGTTTGCAGCAGACATATCCACAGAAACTTGGCAGACCAGAAAGGAGTATTCAATGTGTTGAATCAGAAAAATACTCAGCCAAGAATTCTTGATACAGCAAAGCTGTCATTCAAAATAGAAGGAGAGATGAAAAGTTTCCCAAACAAAAATTAAAGGAATTCATGACCACTAAATCAGCCCTGCAAGAAATTTTTTTTAATATGAAATTTATTGTCAAATTGGTTTCCGTACAACACCCAGTGCTCATCCCAACAGGTGCCCTCCTCAATACCCATCACCCACCCTCCCCTCCCTCCTACCCCCATCAACCCTCAGTTTATTCTCAGCTTTTAAGAGTCTCTTATGGTTTGGCTCCCTCCCTCTCTAACCTTTTTATTTTCCTTCCCCTCCCCCATGACCTTCTGTTAAGTTTCTCAGGATCCACATAAGGGTGAAAACATATGGTATCTGTCTTTCTCTGTATGACTTATTTCACTTAGCATAACACTCTCCAGTTCCATCCACGTTGCTACAAAAGGCCAGATTTCATTCTTTCTCATTGCCAAGTAGTATTCCATTGTGTATATAAACCACAATTTCTTTATCCATTCATCAATTGATGGACATTTAGGCTCTTTCCATAATTTGGCTATTGTTGAAAGTGCTGCTATAAATATTGGGGTACAAGTGCCCCTATGCCTCAGCACTCCTGTATGCCTTGGGTAAATTATTAGCAGTGCTATTGCTGGGTCATAGGGTAGATCTATTGTTAATTTTTTAAGGAATCTCCACACTGCTTTCCAGAGTGGCTGCACCAATTTGCATTCCCACCAACAGTGCAAGAGGGTTCCCGTTTCTCCACATCTTTGCCAGCATCTATAGTCTCCTGATTTGTTCATTTTAGCCACTCTGACCAGCATGAGGTGACATCTGAGTGTGGTTTTGATTTTTATTTCCCTGATGAGGAGTGATGTTGAGCATCTTCTCATGTGCCTGTTGCCATCTGGATGTCTTCTGATGGAAGTGTCTATTCATGTTTTCTGCCCATTTCTTCACTGGATTATTTGTTTTTCAGGTGTGGAGTTTGGTGAGCTCTTTATAGATTTTGGATACCAGCCTTTTGTCCGGTATGTCATTTGCAAATATCTTGTCCCATTCTGTTGGTTGCCTTTTAGTTTTGTTGGTTGTTTCCTTTGCAGTGCAGAAGCTTTTTACCTTCATGAGGTCCCAATAGTTCATTTTTGCTTTTAATTCCCTTGCCTTTGGAGATGTGTCAAGTAAGAAATTGCTGCAGCTGAGGTCAGAGGTTTTTTCCTGCTTTCTCCTCTAGGATTTTGATGGTTTCCTGTCTCACCTATTTCAGGTCCTTTATCCATTTTGAGTTTATTTTTGTGAATGGTGTAAGAAAGTGGTCTAGTTTCATCCTTCTGCATGTTGCTGTCCAGTTCTCCCAGCACCATTTCTTAAAGAGACTGTCTTTTTTCCATTGGATATTCTTTCCTGCTTCATCAAAGATTAGTTGGCCATACGTTTGTGGGTCTAGTTCTGGGGTTTCTATTCTATTCCATTGGTCTATGTGTCTGTTTTTGTGCCAATACCATGCTGTCTTGATGATGACAGCTTTGTAGTAGAGGCTAAAGTCTGGGATTGTGATGTCTCCCGCTTTGGTCTTCTTCTTCAAAATTACTTTGGCCATTCGGGGTCTTTTGTGGTTCCATACAAATATTAGGATTGCTTGTTCCAGCTTCGAGAAGAATGCTGGTGAAATTTTTATTGGGATTGCATTGAATGTGTAGATACCTTTGGGTAGTATTGACATTTTAACAATATTTATTCTTCCAATCCATGAGCACAGAATATTTTTCCATTTCTTTATATCTTCTTCAATTTCCTTCATAATCTTTCTATAGTTTTCAGCATACAGATCTTTTACATCTTTGGTTAGGTTTATTCCTAGGTATTTTATGCTTCTTGGTGCAATTGTGAATGGGATCAGTTTCTTTATTTGTCTTTCTGTTGCTTCATTATTAGTGTGTAACTGATTTCTGTACATTGACTTTGTATCCTGCGACTTTGCTAAATTCATGTATCAGTTCTAGCAGACTTTTGGTGGAGTCTATCGGGTTTTCCATGTATAATATCATGCCATCTGCAATAAGTGAAAGCTTGACTTCATCTTTGCCAATTTTGATGCCTTTGATTTCCTTTTGTTGTCTGATTGCTGATGCTAGAACTTCCAATAGTATGTTAAACAACAGCAGTGAGAGTGGACATCCCTGTCGTGTTCCTGATCTCAGGGGGAAAGCTCTCAGTTTTTCCCCATTGAGGATGATATTAGCTGTGGGCTTTTCATAAATGGCTTTTATGATGTTTAAGTATGTTCCTTCTATCCCGACTTTCTCAAAGGTTTTTATTAGGAAAGGATGCTGAATTTTGTCAAATGCTTTTTCTGCATCCATTGACAGGATCATATGGTTCTTCTCTTTTCTTTTATTAATGTGATGTATCACGTTGATTGATTTGCGAATGTTGAACCAGCCCTGCATCCCAGGAATGAATCCCACTTGGTCATGGTGAATAATTATTTTTATATGTTGTTGAATTCGGTTTGCTAGTATCTTATTGAGAATTTTTGCATCCTTATTCATCAGGGATATCGGCCTGTAGTTCTCTTTTTTTGCTGGGCCTCTGTCTGGTTTAGAAATCAAAGTAATGCTGGCTTCATAGAATGAGTCTGGAAGTTTTCCTTCCCTTTCTATTTTTTGGAACAGCTTGAGAAGGATAGGTATTATTTCTGCTTTAAATGTCTGGTAGAATTCCCCTGGGAAGCCATCTGGTCCTGGACTCTTATTTGTTGGGGTATTTTTGATAACTGATTCAATTTCTTTGATGGTTATGGGTCTATTCAAGTTTTCTATTTCTTTCTGTTGAGTTTTGGAAGTGTGTGGGTGCTTAGGAATTTGTCCATTTCTTCCAGGTTGTCCAGTTTGTTGGCATATAATTTTTCATAGTATTCCCTGATGATTGCTTGTATTTCTGAGGGATTGGTTGTAATGATTCCATTTTCATTCATGATTTTATCTATTTGGGTCATCTCCCTTTTCTTTTTGAGAAGCCTGGCTAGAGGTTTATCAATTTTGTTTATTTTTTCAAAAAACCAACTCTCGGTTTCATTGATCTGCTCTACAGTTTTTTTTAGATTCTATATTGTTTAGTTCTGCTCTGATCTTATTATTTCTCTTCTTCTGCTGGGTTTGGGGTGTCTTTGCTGTTCTGCTTCTAGTTCCTTTAGGTGTGCTGTTAGATTTTGTATTTGGGATTTTTCTTGTTTCTTGAGACAGGCCTGGATTGCAATGTATTTTCCTCTCAGGACTGCCTAGCTGCACCCCAAAGAGTTTGGATTGTTGTATTTTCATTTTCATTTGTTTCCATATATTGTTTAATTTCTTCTCTAATTGCCTGGTTGACCCATTCATTCTTTAGTAGGGTGTTCTTCAACCTCCATGCTTTTGGAGGTTTTCCAGACTTTTTCCTGTGGTTGATTTCAAGCTTCATAGCATTGTGGTCTGAAAGTGTGCGTGGTATCATCTCAATTCTTGTATACTTATGAAGGGCTGTTTTGTGACCCAGTATGTGATCTATCTTGGAGAATGTTCCATGTGTACTCGGGAAGAAAGTATATTCTGTTGCTTTGGGATGCAGAGTTCTAAATATTCTCTGTCAAGTCCATCTGATCCAATGTATCATTCAGGGCCCTTGTTTCTTTATTGACCATGTTGTAAGTGGAGTATTAAAGTCCCCTGCAGTTACCACATTCTTATCAGTAAGGTTGCTTATGTTTGTGATTAATTGTTTTATATATTTGGGGCTCCCGTATTTGGTGCATAGACATTTATAATTGTTAGCTCTTCCTGATGGATAGACCCTGTAATAATTATATAATGCCCTTCTTCATCTCTTGTTACCGCCTTTAATTTAAAGTCTAGTTTGTCTGATATAAGTATGGCTACTCCAGCTTTCTTTTGACTTCTGGTAGCATGATAGATAGTTCTCCATCCCCTCACTTTCAATCTGAAGGTGAGGTATCCTCAGGTCTAAAATGAGTCTCTTGCAGGCAGCAAATAGATGGGTCTTGTTTTTCTATCCATTCTGATACCCTATGTCTTTTGGTTGGAGCATTTAGTCCATTTACATTAAGAGTTATTATTGAAAGATATGGGTTTAGAGTCATTGCGATGTCTTGCAACATATCACTCACAGAATCCCCCTTAGGATCTCTTGTAGGGCTGGTTTAGTGGTGATGAATTGCTTCAGTTTTTGTTTGGGAAGACCTTTATCTCTCCTTCTATTCTGAATGACAGGCTTGTTGGATAAAGGATTCTTGGCTGCATATTTTTTCTGTTCATCACATTGAAGATTTCCTGCCATTCCTTTCTGGCCTGCCAAGTTTCAGTAGATAAGTCTGCCACTAGTCTTATGGGTGTCCCTTTATATGTTAGAGCATGTTTGTCCCTAGCTGCTTTCAGAATTTTCTCTTTATCCTTGTATTTTGCCAGTTTCACTATGATATGTCGTGCAGAAGATCGATTCAAGTTATGTCTGAAGGGAATTCTCTGTGCCTCTTGGATTTCAATGCCTTTTTCTTTCCCCAGATCAGGGAAATTCTCAGCTATGTTTTGTTCAAGTACACCTTCAGCCCCTTTCTCTCTTCCTCCTCCGGAATCCCTATTATACGGATATTATTACGTTTCATCGCATTACTTAGTTCTCTAATTCTCCCCTCATACTCCTGGATTTTTTAATTTTCTTTTTCTCAGTTTACTCTTTTTCCATAATTTTATCTTCTAATTCACCTATTCTCTCCTCTGCCTCTTCAATCCGTGCTATGGCTGCCTCCATTTTATTTTGCACCTCATTTATAGCATCGTTTAGCTCCTCATGACTATTTCTTAGTCCCTTGATCTCTGTAGCAATAGATTCTCTTCTGTCCTCTATACTTTTTTTCAAGCCCAGCAATTAATTTTATGACTATTATTCTACCTTCTTGTTCCGTTATATTGCTTAAATCGTTTTTGATCTACTTCCTGGAGTTTCTTTTGAGGAGAATTCTTCCATTTCGTCATTTTGGGTAGTCCCTGAGGTGGCTCCAAACAGCAGGGCACGTCCCCTGTGGTGTCCGAGTAACTTGTATTGGTGAACAGGGCCACAGTCAGACCCGACGTCTGCCCCAGCCCACCGCTGGGGCCACAATCAGACTGGTGCGTACCTTATGTTCCCCTCTCCCAGGGGCAGGATTCACTGTGGAGTGGTGTGGTCCCTGTCTGGGCTGCTTGCACACTGCCAGGCTTGTGGTGCTGCTTCGATGGGATCTGGCGTATTAGCCGGGGTGGATCCGCAAGGTGCACAGGGGCAGGAGGGGCAGGCTTAGCCAGCTTTGCCCTCGGTGGTCCCCTGTGGGAGGGAGGCCAACCCGTCGGAGGGATGGATCTACAGAAGCACCCCCTTCGGTGTTTGCGCGGTGCAAGCAAGTTCCGTGAGAGGAACTGGTTCCCTTTGGGATTTTGGCTGGGGATGGGCAAGGGAGATGGCGCTTCCCAGCACCTTTGTTTCCCGCCGAGCTGAGCTCTGTCCTCTGGGACTCAACACCTCTCCCTCCCGGTGTCCTCTCGCCCTCCCGCTCTCCAAGCAGAGCTGTTGACTTATAACATTCCAGATGTTATGTCCTGCTCGCTGTCAGAACACACTCTGTTCGGCCCCTCCACTTTTGCAAGCCAGACTCGGGGATTCCGCCTTGCCTGGCGGGCGGCCCCTCCACTGCCCCGGCTCCTCCCGCCAGTCCGTGTAGTGCACACCACCTCTCCTCCCTTCCTACCCTCTTCCATGGGCCTCTCGTCTGCGCTTGGCTCCGGAGACTCCGTTCTGCTAATCCTCTGGAGGTTTTCTGGGTTATTTAGGCAGGTGTGGGTGGAATCTAAGTGATCAGCTGGACGAGGTGAGCCCAGCGTCCCCCTATGTCACCATCTTCCGAACCTCTCAGCCCTGCAAGAAATTTTAAGGGGGACTCTCTGAGGGGAGAAAAGACAAAAAAAAAAAAAAAAAAGACCAAAGGCAACAAAGACTAGAAAGAACACCACCAGAAATTCCAATTCTATAGGCAACATAACGGCAATAAATTCATATCTTTCAGTAGTCACTCTAAATGTCAATGGGCTAAGTGCTGCAATCAAAAGACACAGGGTAACAGAACAGATAAGAAAACAAGATCCATCTATATGCTGTTTACAAGAGACACACTTTAGCCCGAAAGACACCTTCAGATTGAAAGTGAGGGGATGGCGAACCATCTATCATGCTAATGGTTGACAAAAGAAAGCTGGAGTAGTCATACTTATATCAGACAATGTTGATTTTAAAATAAAGACTAATAAAAGATGAAGAGGGGAATTATATCATAATTAAGGGGTTTATCCACCAAGAAGACCTAACATTTGTAAACATTTATGCTCCAAATGTGAAGCACCCAAATATTTAAAGCAATTAGTCGCAAACATAAAGAGACTGATTGATAATCAGACCATAACAGCAGGGGACTTCAACATCCCACTAACAGCAATCAACAAGGAAACAATGGCTTTGAATGACACACTGGATCAGATGGACTTAACAGATATATTCAGAACATTTCATCCCAAAGCAGTGGAATATACATTCTTCTCCAGGGCACATGGAACATTCTCCAGAATAGATCATATACTGGGACACAAATCAGCCCTCAAAAAGTACAAAATGATTGAGATCATACTGTGCATATTTTCAGACCACAACATTATGAAACTCGGAATGAACCACAAGAAAAAGTGTGGAAAGATAACAAATACTTGGAGACTAAATAACATCCTACTAATGAATGAATGGGATAACCAAGAAGTTAAAGAGGAAATTAAAAAGTACATGGAAGCCAATGAAAATGGTAATACCACAGCTCCAAACCTCTGGGACACAGCAAAGGCAGTCATAAGAGGGAAATATGTAGCAATCCAGCCCTTCCTAAAGAAGGGAGAAAGGTGTTAGATACACAACTAACCTTACATCTTAAAGAGCTGGAAAAAGAACAGCAAATAAAACCCAAAACCAGCAGAAGACAGGAAATAATAAAGATTAGAGCAGAAATCAGTGCTATTGAAACAAACAAACAAACAAAAAAGTAGAACAGATCAATGAAACCAGAAACTGGTTCTTTGAAAGAATTAACAAAATTGATAAACCACTAGCCAGTTTGATCAAAAAGAAAAAGGAAAGGACCCAAATAAATAAAATCAAGAATGAAACAGGAGAGATCACAACCAACATAGCAAAAATACAGACAACAATAAGAGAATATTACGAGCAGTCATACGCCAATAAAATGGGCAATTTGGAAGAAATGGACAAATTCCTAGAGACATATAAACTACCAAAACTGAAACAGGAAGAAATAGAAAATTTGAAGACCAATAACCAGTAAAGAAATTGAATTAGTAATCAAAAATCCCCCCAAAAACAAGATTCCAGGGCCAGATGACTTTCCAGGGGAGTTCTACCAAACATTTAAAGAAGAGTTAACACCTATTCTCTTGAATTGTTCCAAAAAATAGAAATGGAAGGAATACTTCCAAACTCATTCTTTGAGGCCAGCATTACCTTGATTCCAAGACCAGACAAGGACCCCACTAAAAAGGAGAACTAGAGACCAACTTCCCTGATGAACATGGATGCAGAAATCCTCAAAAAGATACTAGCCAACCGGATCCAACAATACATTAAAAAAATTATTCACCACGACCAAGTGGGATTTAAACCTGGGTTGCAGGGCTGGTTCCATACCTGCAAAACTGTCAATGTGATTCATCACATCAAAAGAAGAAAGGACAAGAACCACATGATCCTCTCAATAGATGCAGAGAAAGCATTTGACAAAATACAGCATCGTTTCTTGATAAAAGCCCTCAAGAAAGTAGGGATAGAAGGATCATACCTCGAGATCATAAAAGCCATATATGAAAGACCCAACGCTAATCGCATCCTCAATGGGGAAAAGCTGAGAGCTTTCCCCCTAAGGTCAGGAACAATATAGGGATGTCCACTCTTGCCACTGTTATTCAACATAGTTGTGGAAGTCTTGCCTGAGCAATCAGACAACACAAAGAAATAAAAGGCATCCAAATCGGCCAGGAGGAGGTCAAACTTTCACTCTTCGCAGATGACATGAGAGTCTACATGGAAAACCCAAAAGATTCCACCAAAAAACTGCTAGAACTGATCCATGCATTCAGCAAAGTCGCAGGATACAAAAATCAATTCACAGAAGTCAGTTGCATTTCTATACGCCAATAATGAAGCAACAGAAGGAGAAATCAAGGAGCCGATCTCATTTACAATTGCATCAATACCATAAAATACCTAGGAATAGGGGCGCCTGGGTGGCGCAGTCGGTTAAGCGTCCGACTTCAGCCAGGTCACGATCTCGCGGTCCGGGAGTTCGAGCCCCGCGTCAGGCTCTGGGCTGATGGCTCGGAGCCTGGAGCCTGTTTCCGATTCTGTGTCTCCCTCTCTCTCTGCCCCTCCCCGGTTCAAGCTCTGTCTCTCTCTGTCTCAAAAATAAATAAACATTGAAAAAAAAATTAAAAAAAAATACCTAGGAATAAATCTAACCAAAGAGGTAAAAAAAAAAAACAAAACTATACACAAAACTATAGAAAGTTTATGAAAGAAATTGAAGAAGACACACACACACACACACAAAATGGAAAAATATTTCATACTCCTGGATAGGAAGAACAAATATTGTTAAAACATCAATACTACCCAAAGCAATCCACATATTCAACACAATCCCAATCAAAATAACACCAGCATTCTTCACAGAGCTAGAACAAGCAATCCTAAAATTTGTATGGAACCAGAAAAGACCCCGAATAGCCAAAACGATCTTGAAAATGAAAACCAAAGCTGGAGGCATCACAATCCCCAACTTCAAGCTGTATTTCAAAGCTATAAACATCAAGACCATATGGTACTGGCAAAAAACAGACACTCAGATCAGTGGAATAGAATAGAGAACCCAGAAATGGATCCAGAAACATATGGCCAACTAATCTTTGACAAAGCAGGAAAGAACATCCAATGGAATAAAGACAGTCTCTTCAGCAAGTAGTGCTGGGAAAACTAGACACGACATGCAGAAAAATGATCTTGCACCACTTTCTTACACCACACGCAAAAATAAACTCAAAATGGGTGAAAGACCTAAATATAAGACCGGAAGCCATCAAAATCCTTGAGGAGAAAGCAGGCTAAAACCTGTTTGATCTTGGCTGCAGCAAGTTCTTACTCAACACGTCTCCAGAGGCAAGGGAAACAAAAGTAATAATGAACCATGGGGACCTCATCAAAATGAAAATCTTCTGCACAGTGAAGAAAACAATCAGCAAAACTAAAAGGCAATCGAAAGAATGGGAGAAGATGTTAGCAAACGACTTATCAGATAAAGGGTTAGTATCCAAAATTTATAAAGAACTTATTAAACTCAACACCCAAAAAGCAATTAATCCAGTGAAGAAACGGGCAAAAGACATGAATAGACACTTCTCCAAAGACATCCAGATGGCCAGACAACACACGAAAAAATGCTCAATATCACTCATCATCAGGGAAATACAAATCAAAACGACAATGAAATGCCACATCACATCCATTAGAATGGCTCAACAGAACAACTCAGGCAACAACAGATGTAGGCAAGGATGTGGAGAAGGAGGATCTCTTTTGCACTGTTGGTGGGAATGCAAACTGGTGCAGCCACTCTGGAAAACAGTATGGAGGTTCCTCAAAATATTAAAAATAGGACTACCCTATGACCCAGCAATTGCACTACTAGGTATTTATCCAAAGGATACAAAAATACAGATTTGAAGGGGCACATGCACCCCAATGTTTATAGCAGCATTATCAATAGCCAAAGTATGGAAAGAGCCCAAATGTCCGTCAACTACTGAATGGATAAAGAAGATGTGGTATAAAAATACAATGGAGTATTACTCAGCAATCAAAAATAATGAAATCTTGCCATTTGCAACTATATCGATGGAACTAGTGGATATTAAGCGAAATTAGTCAGAGAAAGACAAATATATGACTTCACTCACTTAAGACACACAACAGACTAACATAAGGAAAGGGAAGCAAAAATATTTTAAAAACAGGGAGGGAGACAAAACATAAGAGACTCTTAAATATAGAGAACAAACAGAGGGCTGCTGGAGGAGTTGTGGGACGGGGGATGGGCTAAATGGGTAAGGGGTATTAAGGAGTCTACTCCTGAAATCATTGTTGCACTATATGCTAACTAACTTGGATGTAAATTAAAAAGTAAATCATTTAAAAAAAGTGAAAGAAAAAGTAGTGGAAAGACAGCCCGAGACCAAAAATTCCAAGAACTTTTGATTTATATTTTATATCTTGGAGCTTTGGTATTAAAACACAACAGACCACTATTGAGACCAGTTTTATTCAACTAAGAAAATAGGGACGACTATAAATTCAGCCGACGTATTTGTAATCCAAAGGATTACATTTCTTGTTTTCAATTTAAATCATGTAGCTTTGAAATAAGAGATTGTTTCATCACAGCCATACAGATTCCTGAGATTTTAGTCCATGCTTGAAACCAAGAATTTAGGAACTTAATACTGTCCAACCCCATTAGAAGAAACTATCTCAAGTCCTGGATCTTTTTTTTTTTTAATTTTTTTTTTTAATGTTTATTTATTTTTGAGACAGAGAGAGACAGAGCATGAATGGGGGGAGGGGCAGAGAGAGGGAAACACAGAATCGGAAGCAGGCTCCAGGCTCTGAGCCATCAGCCCAGAGCCCGACGCGGGGCTCGAACTCACGGACCGCGAGATCGTGACCTGGCTGAAGTCGGCGGCTTAACCGACTGCGCCACCCAGGCGCCCCTCAAGTCCTGGATCTTAAATTCTTGTGTGTGTGTGTGTGTGTGTGTGTGTGTGTGTGTGTCTCCTGTAGCAATTACTTTTTACTCTGAAGTCTTTTTTCAAATGGGTATCCATCCCAAGTGACTGCAGATAATAATTTCAATTATTATTTTCCCTCATTCTGCTACAGGTTGCCAAATTCCCATCCCTTAAGATGAACTAGATTTCATTGTCTTGCTCCCCGGATGGACCTGATATCCACCCCGTGTTTGCTCTGAATTTTTAAGGTCTTTCTTTAGCCTGCATCTACTCTTGGGATCAATTTCTACATTTTTCAGGACTCTTCACTGGAAGCAACAGAAATGGACTTTGATTAAAGGGAATATATTGGTAAGAGACTGGGAGGTTCACAGGTGTATTGGGAAGGCTGGGAGTTGGGCCAAAAAAAAAAAAAAAAAAACCTCAAGAAAGAATAAAGAGAACCACAGGACTAGGACGAGGGCTAGGGTCCAAGCTATGACGCGAATTTAGGTTAAGGTTAGGATCAGGGCTTAGATTGGGGCGAGGACTAGGACTCAAGCTAACCTAGTGGCAGAGTTATGTTTGGGATATGGCTAAAGTCAGGGTTACAGTTGGGGCTTGGATTAGAGTTAGGGCTTACATAGGTCTAGTGTTGAAACAAAGTAGATTTAGGGTTATGGCTTTGACTTTGCCAACCTTAGGACAAAGAAAGCAATAGGACTACAGCTGGGGTTGCCTCCAGTGCTGTAGTTAGAATTAGGGTTAAGGCTAGTGTAAGGCTCATTTGTTCAATGTAGTTCATGCTCCCGATTTCTTACCCAGGTTTTCTGTACCTGGCTAGTATACCCATCCTCCATGTACTGCCTTCTGCTGAAATTTACTCTTATCTGACCAGTAACCACCACAACCTTGGAAATTAGGCTGCCCATCCCTAGTAGCCTGATTTTTGACTGCTACATTAGCATTTGAAGTGACACCTCAGCTTTAAAGTGGAACCGACTCTAGGTTGCAATTTATGGTTCAGAGCTACCAGTGGATTTGGGCCAAATCTTGTCTCCAAATAGACCACACTCATTCTTAGACGTTCCCGTGCCCTGTCCTATTTTCCTCATTCTCCTCTTCCTAGCAACACTTCCCGATAAATCACATGCACAAAAATCCCCTTCTTAGGTTCCACTTCTGGCCAACTCAACCTAAGATAGTAAGCAGCTCAACCTAATCCAAACAGAAGAAAGAGATTCATGTTCTGCACTGCTAATAATTGACAATCATCCACAATGCCTGTCTTACAAGAAAACCCAGATGTATAAGCCCCACTATGTATTCTACTCCTGGGACAGTATTTCTCTCTCCACTTCTAATAGGCTCCTATCTTTTTGTTCGCTGCTTTAGACTCAGGAGAGAATGACTTGCCTGACGTACAGCAGCCCCGAGTATATATTTGTTGAATGAATGCATTTGAATACATAGGATTCCTCTGATCCTGCTCCTAGACTGCAGAGGGTCGCCGTGCCAGACCTTTTCTCTCATAATTTGACGTTCTGCAGCCACAGGTGGGCTGTTAGTGTATCTTAGTGCTTCTACTCTAAATGACGCCCCATCACACACATCACGCACTGCCTTGTCTTAATCATTCCCTCCCCTCCATGTTCTTGTCATCCTGCCCCTTCATTCTCTGCAGGTAATCTTTCTTTCTTCCATGTTATAAAAATTTAAAGCCCACATCATTAAGGATCATCTGTACTTCACAAATAGCTCCACAGATCAAAATTAATAAGCTAGAAACAGACCTTAATGTGCATATTAAAAAACTGGTCTACAGTGAAGGAGGCGTCACAAGTGCCCGGGGAAAGGGAGAAGGTTAGTGCTGGGATAACTGGTTAATTATTCTGAGGCATATAAAGTTAGAACCTAATTTCCCAATGTCCACCAAAATCAATTCCAGATGGGCTGAATAATCCAGTGTGAACACTGAAACAATGAAAGCAGAAAAATAGATGAAGAGCTGATCTCCACATGGGAAATGCCTTCCTGTGCTTAAAAATAGTATTTTTTTTTCAACGTTTATTTATTTTTGGGACAGAGAGAGACAGAGCATGAACGGGGGAGGGGCAGAGAGAGAGGGAGACACAGAATCGGAAACAGGCTCCAGGCTCTGAGCCATCAGCCCAGAGCCGGACGCGGGGCTCGAACTCCCGGACCGTGAGATCGTGACCTGGCTGAAGTCGGACGCTTAACCGACTGCGCCACCCAGGCGCCCCCAAAATAGTAATATTTACAAATCACAAAGCAAATGTTAAACCTTTGACACCATCCTATCACATGCGAATTTACCCTCAGGCAGCAAATCAGAGCTGCTTGCGAGATGGATGGATAAGAACACTCATTTCGGTGTTAACCGTGTACCAGGAAGGAGGAAAGGGAAAGGGCCCTTCCCTTTCAGGCACAGGGAATGTGGCTTAATAATTCAGCTGGAGATTTGTTAAGAGAAAACTCGAAATTCAAATAATCTACATACTCTTTGCATTTCTAAAGGTAACAATTAGGAGCGGGCAACACTTGTTTACGGAAACTCCTTGACCACCTTCCTGCTGATGAAAGATTAGATCAGTTCTGTCTAGAGGAGGTCGTTAATGGGCTGGAAGTTCAGGTGCTCCATCAGATAAGATGAGGGGACTGAGACAACATTTCCCTGAAGACAAAGAAGGAGGGGTGTCAGCCTTGGACTGGGGAGAAGAGGTGAGAAGGGAAAATGGAGCTCTAGGGAGAGTCTGAAGGAGGAGCATGGTGCGTGGCGGGAAGGCTTGCCGAATGTAGACAAGCTACATTCCATATATGTGTGTAATATAGAATTAAAAAATATATATAGTCACTTAAATTATGTGACATACAGAATAGGTAGTGCCGTTATGTGGTTTCAAATTTGAGACGTACACATTGTCATCTCTTATACCCAGCCCTGCACCCACTCAGGTGCCCTCCAACAATCAACCGTTAACTGGTTTCTTGTCCTTCCCTCAGGAGATGTTGGAGCTATTCTTTGCCTATGTGAGCCAATATCTACATGTATTCTTGTTCCTCTTTTTTTCTTTTTACAAATGGTAATATATTACGCTCAGTGTTATGCACCTTGCTTTTCCCCCTTAACAGCTAGCCTTGGGTATATTTTTATATCAGCACACAAAGAGAAAAATTCATTTCTAATTTAATCAGTCTCTTGCTGATATAAATTTGAGTTATCAGTTTTTTTAAATATTTATTTATTATTGGGAGACAGTGAGAGATAGAGCATGAGCATGGGAGGTGCAGAGAGAGGAGGAGACATAGAATCCGAAGCAGGCTCCAGGCTCTGAGGTGTCAGCACAGAGCCCGATGTGGGGCTTGAACCCACAAACTGCGAGACCATGACCTGAGCTGAAGTTGGATGCTTAACCGACTGAGCCACCCAGGCGCCCCTGTTACCAGTTTTTTAAAATACCTCATCTGCATTGAATACTTTTGTGCATATGCCATTTTTCAAATGTAAATATACACACACACACACACATATGTATGATAAATTTTTAGAAGAACTGCTTGGTCAATGGGGATGTGCATTTGGTATTTCGATATGTGTTGCCAAACTGCTCTCTCCCTGGCAGTGTGCAAATGCCTGCTTCCTAACACCCTTGCCATGACCATGTCTAACATTCACTTTTAAGTTCTTTCTTTTCCGTGTTGTAACCTCTGTTATTACCACACTATCAGTAAAATATGTTTTGCACGGTAACATGGGCTTTGGGAAGGAAGAAGAAGAAAGCACCATCAGGTGCATGAGGGGGAAGCGGGGTCAGAGGTGCATAGGATGTGCTGAGGAGGAGATGGTGAGAAGAGACCAGTCATTAAGGAATTTGTTGCAAGTAATGACCCCAAAAAGTAATTTCTCTGAAAATCTAGTCCATCCTGGAGTTGCCACAGTATGTGTAAAGGATGTTAAGAGTGATTAATTTTGTTATTAAAGGGAAAAGACCTCCCAGGAGGCCAGTAATTTTAAAAGCTATGGGTTAGTATTATAAGGTTGAAAACCTCCCATCCAAGAGGGAGATGGCATCTGGCTCTTTCAGTGCACTTACACTTGTAAACTGGTGCTAGAATGATTGTGTCCTCTCCCAGACTTTCCAGAGAGATGGGGTGCATTGGTCTTGAGGCTCCCAGACTCCAGCTTCTGTCTCCAGGACAGTCCATTCCCTGAGCTGGTAACTTGGGCATAGAGCACATCATATCTTAGGAAAAGCTGGAGCCCCCAGGGCACCATGGTCAGCTTCTGTGTCTAGTTCTCTGGGGAAATTATAGCTCAGAAGAGAATCATGGAAACAATCTCCTGCCCTCTGAATTTATACTCCTGGTTGGATTTTTTTTTTCCCTTTCGGTTTCATTCATTTCTTGTTTTAACTTTAATAATGTTTTCCTCCTATTTTCACTGGGGTCATTTTGCTGTTGTTTTTCTAAGCTCGCTGACCTTGAACTAAACCCAGAAACAAATAATTGGCAAATCCACGAGCATAACGAGTAACTTCAAAACACCTTTCTCAAGAACTGGCAGAGAAATCAGGACAAAGCAACATAAAAAGAAGGTCTGGAAGATTCAAACATGTCACTTAATAAACTTGAAAGTATGCGTATGAAATTTTGAAGCCAACAAATAAGAGATCTTCATTCCAAACTCCTGTGGAACATTAAAAAACATTAATCATTTATTATAACAAAGGAAGTTTCAATAGCTTCCCCAAACCAAATACACACAGTCGAACAACATCTAACTAGTTAATTAAAAGCAAACAAATAAAAACTGCTCTTAAATATCTTTTGGATTAAAGGAAAAAAAATACAAACTATAGATGCTATGCATTTTCACATCTAGAATATTAATAATTTTGAAGTTTTAGCCTGGCTTCTGCATTGTATTTGTTTCCTCTGAGTTACTTGCATTGGTTAGCTTAATCTCTTTCATGTTAGAATCTTTCCTCACATATCTTGATATTTCTGTGTGTTCATATGCCAGAGTATTCATATGCCAGAGTAAGGTACTAAAAGGCTTACTCAGTGTTTATCACACATTTGGGGAAGGTTATTGATTAGTGAACTTCCTTTAGTTGAGATAAGGCACTGAGCTCTTTCAATGGGAGACCTTCCCTTCTGCCAGGTATTAGGCAAATCTCTTTCCCCAACAGGGAACCTTCCAATTTTTTTCACCAAAGATTAGAACATTAGCTGCTGGCACTATTCTGGGCAGAAAAAACTTCAGGGTTCAGAAGGCATTCTCCATTACTCTTGGCCTTTTGCTCATGTCATTTGGAAAGTATTTCCAGGTTTATCCTGCAAGCAGAAACCACTGAGAAAGATTCCTGAGAACGTAGGAAGGGTTAGAAGTCAAAGAATAGATGTGATTCACCTGAGATTAAAGAGAGGCACAGCCCTTCTATATAAAGCAAAGCATGGCCGCTGATTAGTAACATCCACATCACTTGGTAACATGATGGAACTGAAAACTTTTGGGCCTCATCCAGGTGCACAGAATCAGAAGTTCTGTGGGTGGGACTCAGAAATGTGTTTCAACAGCATCCAGGTGATTCGGATGCTGAAATTTGAGAACCACTGAGCTAACTTGAATGGAAGGAAGAGGGGAGCTGGTGTTGACGTCTGGCGTCTGGAATTTGAGGACGTGGAGCTTTGAAAACCATAAACAGACGGAGAATCTGGTCTGTTTTCTCATGTGCAAGAAGCAAGGTTGTCCACAGTCTTCACTTTTCTAAAGAGTGAGGAACACGAGAAGCCGGCTTCATTCTCAGCTATTACTCAGACTATGTCGCCACGTCTTTGAGCTCTGGCAAGCGTCAAAAAACGGATGGGAGGAAACAGAAGACAGTGTAGGGGGAGAAGAAATGACAACGGCCTAGGCTTTCATAGCCCCCAACTGCGCATAGGTCCCCTATCTGCCCAAGAACCCGGCCCCCACACCCCGTTAGGTTGGACAAACGCTTTGCCAAGGTCCCGCACTTCCGGGCCTCAGCCAATGAGAACCCAAACGGCTCAGCCAGTCAGCGCCCCGCGCTCCTTCCGGCGTTCTGCGTGCTGCCCTGGAGACGGCATGGGCGAATCCAAATGCAGAGGGGTGCTGGACCACACAGCTTTGAACTGCGCCTGCGCGTTCCGCCGTACTCCATTGCTTCACCCCTGGCCTTGGCAAGTGGGCCGGTCCCGAAGGGGTAGAAGCTGAGACTGGAGCCTTCGCGGGAGCAGCCCGCTGGGTCGGCGGCTTCTCCGCCTTGAGCGCTCAGGTGAGAAGCGGTGGTAGTTTTGGGGTCCACGAGTTTGGGTTCGGGTCTCCATGAGCGAGCGCGGAGGACAGTACGGGCCTGGAGGGGCGCCACTCACCTACCCTCCCTCCGTGGACCCTGTGCCCCTCGAGTCTTCCTCTCTCTCAGGGCTCTGCTTTGTTACCGGGTTAAATTAAACACCTTAGACAATTCTCTCGAGGCTTTGGTTCAGGGAACACGGGATACCTCTTCAAGGACTTGGGTGCAGGGAGGATTCATGGCTGTAGGGTTCGGGAGATGCGCTTTATGGACGCCCTCGATTCGGAGTTCTTCCCCTAAACACCCCAGCAACGCGTCCCGAGCTCTAAGCCGGCGGTGCTGGCAGATGTCCGTGGACGTAGAGAGGCAGGGAAAGCCTCCAGTTCGCTGGTCACGAGCTGCTTGGAGTGGGGGGTGTTGACCTAGCGACCCCGAGCCTGCACTTTCCAGGTCAGACTAAACTCAAAGCCTGCAGTTAATTTGGTCTGTAAAGTGCTTCGAGGAGAAGCACCTGTTGAATGCAAAGCGCAGTGCCTGCCACCTTTTATGCCCTCGAAAAAGGTTGTTTTGGCCTGTGGGTAGCAAAGTTGAGTGTGCGTCTGGGGGGAGGGGGGGCGGGAGGGAGTTGAACCACAGATTGCTGGGGTCCGCTTCCAGAATTTCTTATTCAGTAGGCCTGGGCTGGGGTGGCGGTGGCTGCTGCTGGTGGAGGAGTTAATGATCTGAAGGTAGAGAGAAATGAAGGGAGGGTTTTATCTTCCTGCCTCTATCACCTGGTCAGTTTCGAAGAGTTTGTTGAATGTAGGTTCTGCGCCCCCGTATCTTAAATGCCTCATTTATTCCTAAGCGTGACTTGCTCTGACTTCTGGCTTCTCTGATAATACCTAGGTTAACTTGTAGATTTAAAAGAGCCTTAAAAGACGTGCCACGCTTTTAGAAAACGTGGAAGACTAACCTGTGGTGTCTGGGAATGCCCACTCGGTGAGAAAACGTTAAAGATACGCCAGAAAGTGATAACTGTGAAAGTCAGGAGAGAGATTACTTTTGGAAAAGAGGAGTTGTGATTGCCATAGGCTCAGGAAGGGACTTCTGGAGTGGCAGGCGAAGTGGGTGGTGATCACAAGGTTAGCCCTCGTGTTTATTTATTTTTTAAGTTTACTTACTTAGAGAGTGTGGGACAGGAGTAGAGAGTGAGGAAGAGAATCCCAAACAGGCTCCACGCTGTGAATGTGATGTGGGACTTGAACTCCCCAACGGTCAGTCCCGTTTATAATAATTCATTAAACTATACATTTGTTTTTTGGGGGGGGGGTTCTGTATTTGTGTTTTATTTTATAATATAAGAGCTTACACATTAAATATTAGGAAGTATAAGGTGAGGATGCCCTTGGAGTCAAAAAGAATCTTAAATAAGTTGTGGAATTTCCAATTTGAAAAGGTAATTTACAAGATTATCAGATCCAATTCTTATTTTATTCTAAGGAAGTTGAGCCCCAGAGAGAAGTGCTTCAATAGTAAACCAACCTTAGCTGACTTAGTAATTGATGCATTTTGTTAATTTCAGACTGCCTGTTCTGCTCAGATGCCCCTACTCAGTAAAAGATTTCAGAAAAGAATTTATTTGGCTTGAATCAAATTGAAAATGTAAAGATTTAATTTTTTTTCTTGTGGCTTAAAACCATATTCTCAAGGAATCAATTATGTATTTATTTGAGAGAGAGGGAGGGAGGGAAAGAGGGAGGGTGAACAGAGGAGGGACAGAGAGGGAGAGAGAGAATCTTAAGCAGGCCCAGCACAGAGCCTGACAAGGGACTTGATTTCACAACTGTGAGGTCATGACCTGAGCCACAATTAAGAGTTGGATGCTTAGCCACCTGAGCCACCCAGTCGACCCTGAAGGAATCAACTCTCTGTCTTATATAAAAAGTCAGGAGACTATTTCAACACCTTATCCTTGTGTATCCTAATAGAGCCAAGTTGTGAACATGTAATTAAAGGTCTGGTTTTTTCCTGGCTAAATAGCTTTTCCATCTTAACATACTGCCAATTTAATCTTTCTTTGGTGATATTACATACTATGTATTGTTGCCACAAAATTACTCATGTCTAGGCTGCATTTTTGTGGGTCAGGAGTCAGGATTGGCTCTTTTTAAAGAGTGGGTTTTAGAGTGGAGAGAGTATAGGGAACTTGGAACTTAGACTTTATTTTTTTAATGAACCCTTTTACTATCTGTGCCATTTTTGGGTTTCCATTTATTAAAAAATTTTAAAAATATTTATAGTTGAAAGAGAAACCATGAGCAGGAGAAGGACAGAGAGAGGGAGACACAGAATCCAAAGCAGGCTCCAGGCTCTTAGCTGTCAGCACAGAGCCCAATGCGGGGCTTGAACCCATGAGCCATGAGATCATGACCTGAGCCAAAGTTGGTCGCCCAACCAACTGAGCCACCCAGGTGTCCTGGGTTTCCTTTGATTTCAATTCAGATTTTTCCCACATCCTTTCTGCTTAAAGAATTTTTCTGTCAATAGTCTGAGTTCTTCTGGTTTGGTGTAGAGACCAGGTTTGTAATCTAAATAAATGTAACTAGTAGCTTATACATCTTTATAGGAGATTATTTCGCTTTTTGCAGTAAATTTTAATGTCATTGGAAGATGGAATCATAGAATTAGTTGTTAGATTCTTCGATTACTGGTTCCATATGCCAAGACAGGACAAACGGCTGCCTCTTGGCCAAATATGTCCCTCAGCCAGTGTTTGTATGGCCCACAACAGCAAATAAGTTCCAGAGATTTAATGTATATCATAGTGATTACACTAAACAATAATGTATTATGTACTTCAAAGTTGCTATGAGACTAAATCTTAAATGTTCTTAACCACAAAAAAGTGGTAATTATGTGACATGTAGAGGTGTTGACTAATGCTATGATAGTAATCAGATTATGATCTATAAATGTTTGAAATCAACACCTGTACACTTTAAACTTAATGTACATGTCAGTTATATCGATAAAAATTGTGATATTCACATACTATATTGTTTACCCCTTTAAAACGTACAATTCAGTGATTTTTAGTGTATTCACAAAGTTGTGCAATCATCAGTACTAATTCAGAACATTTTCATTTGCCCAAAAAGAAACACCATACCCATTAACTTCAGTTTTACATTCTCTGTTTCAAAGAGTTTTCAGTATAGTTTCTGACTTACTGGATACCATATAGAAACACGAGCTGCTTTTAAAGAGTATATCTACTGCTTACTGGATGATTTCTGGGAAATTTTCTATAGTTATGTAAAATCCTTCCATCTATGAGATGCCAATTTAAAATATATTTTGCAAATTAACTACTTTGGTGTATTATAAATATGTTGTTTAAAACCCTGAATTCACTACTGTACTTCAATTCTAAATAAAATCTGATGAAAGACTGCATCAACGCCTATTCATGCATGCAAATTAGGGCATTCTGTTGGCCAAGAAAATGAACTCTTATCCGGTTATATCCTAGATGATGAAATGGTTGGTTAAATTTTTTTTTTTTTAACTTAAAACAGGAGTTGGCAAACTCTTTTCTGTAAAGGGCCAGATAGTAAGTATTTTAGAATGTGTTGAAGCCATTGCTCTGGTCATAACAACTCTGCAATTGTAGTCTAAAAGGAGCCTTAGACAATATAGAAGTGAATGGGTGTGATTATGATACAGTTAAATTTTACAAAAGCAGCAGGGTTTGGTCCAGGAACCAGGAGTTTGGTAACAGCTGACTTTAATATTTGGATTGATTTCTTAGAATATCTCTGGATTAGATGGAAATATTAGCATTCCATATTTGTTTATAAAGTATTTTAACATACATTGTCTCTTGCTTCTCGTGTTTGAGGTTTAGGTGGGTCATATGTTGCCCCATTCTATACAGATATTGACACAACGTGCCTTCCTTGGTAACAAAAGTGTCGAGATACATTGAAATCTCATTCATCCCTCATTTTGTTACATGTGTTAGAAATAGCTGTCATTTTCATCATTTTTTAAGACCTTGTTGAAGGAAGTTGAGTATTAGTTTTTTAGTTTTATTTTCCCCTACAAAAAGACACTGGTATACAACACTTGTAGGTGAATTTTCTGAGTTTATAGAATTATTAGATTAACATACTATCCTAGGCTAATTAATCGTGCAACTAGCTTGCATTTATACGTTTTATTTTTGTTTGCCTTTTAGGAACTAGAGATGCTATTAAGCTGTTGTTTTATCCAATGTGAGAAGTTGGCCCGGAGATGGAAAACTTCATTCTGTATGAGGAGATTGGCAGAGGAAGCAAGACTGTTGTTTATAAAGGGCGACGGAAGGGAACAATCAATTTTGTAGCTATTCTTTGTACTGATAAGTGCAAAAGGCCTGAAATAACCAACTGGGTAAGTGGAGTATGTTTTCCCCCCTTTGGGAAAACACAGAGCTACCTACGATCCAGGAGAACAAGTAGCATATAAACAGAAGCTGTTGAATTCGCTATAACAGATGCCACATTTTCAATCTGGAATGGGTGACCTTCTGTCTGTTTAGTGCCACACCAATTGTGAAGAATGACTAATAAACATCCCTAAGTAATTAGCAACTTAGCGGTGTTTTTGGGAAAAGTCAGGAAAAATATAGTCTATATTAGATCATTTACTTTAACTTTTAAATTATTTTCAAAGTTTTAAAGTTTAAATAATCTCTACATTCCATGTGGGGGTTGAATTTACCCCCCAAGGTCAGGAGTCTGAGCCAGCCAGGTGCCCCTAGATCATTGACTTTTAAATTTAGTATGTGATTTATGAAGCTTGCCAAAGGAAGGACTTTGGGTGAGAGTGACTTGAGTTTGAAATTTATATGCTGGACCAAACTTAGCTTCCCCTCCCCCCCCCCCCCCCCTTGTGGTAAAATACACATAACAAAAAGTTTACCATCTTAACCACTTTTTAAAAATTTTTATTTAAAAAATTTTTTTTTATGTTTATTTTTGAATGAGGGAAGGAGGGAGGGGGAGGGGCAGAGAGAGAGGGAGACACAGAATCTGAAGCAGGTTCCAGGCTGTGAGCTGTCAGCACAGAGCCCCATGTGGGGCTCGAACTCATGAACAGTGAGATCATGACCTGAGCTGAAGTCGGACACTCAATCGACGGAGCCATCCAGGCGCCTGCTATCTTAACCACTTTTAAGTATACAGTTGGTGATATTAAGTACACGAATGTTGCTGTACAACCATCACCATCTCTAGAACTCCACTTTTTTTTTAAAGTTAATTTTTTGGGGCGCCTGGGTGGCGCAGTCGGTTAAGTTTTTTTTAAGAGCAGTTTGATAGCACACCTGTGCTAACAGGGGAGGGCAGAGGGAGAGAGGCAGAGAATCTTAAGCAGTCTCTATGCTCCTTGTGGAACTCAGGCCGGGCTCCATCTAGCAACTGTGGGATCAAGACCTGAGCCCAAATCAAGAGTCAGATGCTTAACCGACTGAGCCACCCAGGCGCCCCAAGAACAGTTTTAGATTTACAGTAAAATCAAGAAGAAAGTGTAGGGATTTCCCCTATATTCCCTGTCCCCACACATGTATAGCGTTCCCCATGGTCAACATCCGTACCAGAGTGGTACATCTATTACAACGGACGAACCCACATTGGCACATCATCATCCCAAATCCGTAGTTTACCTCGGGGTGCACTCTTGGTGTTGTACGTTCCATAGTTTTGGACAAATGTGTGACGCTATGGATCTGTCACTATAGAATCATACAGAAGAGTTTCACTGCCCTAAAAATCATCTGTGCTCCACCTATTCACCCCTCCCCTTTCCTCCCAACCCTGGGCAACCATTGATCTTTCTATTGTGTTCATAGTTTTGCCTTTTCCAGAATGTGATAGACTTGGAATTACACAGTACGTAGCCTTTTCAGGTTGATATCTTAGCAATATGCATTTAAGTTTTCTCTTGTTTCTTTGTGGCTGAGAGCTCATTTTTTTTTTATTGATGGACAATATTCCATTGCATATGTGCCAGTTTTTATGTATTTTTTAATGTTTATTTATTAAAAAAAAAATTTTTTTTTAACGTTTATTTATTTTTGAGACAGAGAGACAGAGCATGAAGGGGGGAGGGGCAGAGAGAGAAGGAGACACAGAATCGAAAGCAGGCTCCAGGCTCCGAGCCATCAGCCCAGAGCCTGACGCGGGGCTCGAACTCATGGACCGCGAGATTGTGACCTGAGCCGAAGTCGGACGCTTAACCGACTGCGCCACCCAGGCGCCCCAATGTTTATTTATTTTTGAGAGACAGTGCGAATAGGGGAAGGCAGAGAAAGGGAGACGCAGAATCCGAAGTAGGCTCCAGGCTCTGAGCTGTCAGCACAGAGCCTGATGCGGGGCTCAAACTCATGAACTGCGAGATCATGACCTAGGCTGAAGTTGGATACTCAACCGACAGAGCCACCCAGGCACCCCAGTGTGCCAGTTTTTTAAATTCATTTGCCGATGGAAGGGCATCTTGATTGTTTTTAATTGAGAATAAAGCTGCAATATGTGTGAACAGGTTTTTGTGTGGACCTGTTTTCAACTCGTTTGAATAAATACCCAAAGTACGATTGCTGAATTGTCCAGAACTCTTGTCATCTTGCAAAACTAAAACTCTGTACACGTTAAACGATTCCGCATTTCTCCATCCCCAGCCCCAGGCACCTGCCATTCTTTTTTTTTTTTTTTTTTAATTTTTTTTTTTTTTCAACGTTTACTTATTTTTGGGACAGAGAGAGACAGCATGAACGGGGGAGGGGCAGAGAGAGAGGGAGACACAGAATCGGAAACAGGCTCCAGGCTCCGAGCCATCAGCCCAGAGCCTGACGCGGGGCCCGAACTCACGGACCGCGAGATTGTGACCTGGCTGAAGTCGAACGCTTAACCTACTGCGCCACCCAGGCGCCCCATAGGCACCTGCCATTCTACTTTGTCTCTGAATGGTACTTCATGTAAGTGGAATCATACATCATTTGTGTTTTTATGACTGATCTCACTTAGCATGATGTCCTCAGAGTTCATCCATGTTGTAGCATGTGTCAGACTTTCTTTCATTTTTGAGAATGTAGAATATTCCATCATACGTATATACCACATTTTGCTTATCCATTTACCTGTCATTGGACACTTAGGTTGCTTCCGCCTTTTGGCTATTGTGAGTAGGCAAACACGGGTGCACACGTATGTCTTCGGGACATCCTCTGCTTTCAATCCTTTGGACATACCCAGAAGTGGAATATTTTAGTTTAACTTTTTTTTTTTTTTTTTTTTTTAAGGAATTGCCGTAGTGTTTTCCACAGAGGCTGTACCAGTTTATACTCCCACCAACAGTGTACAAGGGATTCCGTTTCTCCACATCATCGGCAACTCTTGTTATTTCTGTTTTTTGTTTCGTTTTGAAGATCGCTATTCTCATGGGTGTGAGGTGGTGTGGGCTTTTGTAAGGAGTGTGGGTAGTTGAAGAAAGACAGGTGTACGAGACAAGATGTGGGCTCGTCTGTAGATTCGATGCTAGGAACATAAGGCGTTTTTCTTCTGATGAGGTTTTCTCTGAGATGAGAAGCTAAGTCCTCAATTAGGTGGGGGAGGGGAAGGCTGGGTTCTAGGCAGAAGGAAAACAAAAGCGTGAATAGTCACTTGGTGGACAGACTAGCTGGGGCCATTGAAGATTGGGGATCAGTCAGCATGGCTGGCGTCTGCCTCGGTTGCTCGCTCCTATGCGGAGTGCGGAGGTTTGAACTGAACCGAAGTGAGTGGTAGAGACCGTGAGTTGGTAAGTGAAGGAGCAGTGGTCACGAGCTCGGATGTGTGCCAGATTTTGGAGATGATGCGGTTATTAGTAAACATCTAACAGTGCTGGTCAACCGAAATACAGTGGGGGCTACAGATCTGACTTTAAAGTTCATAGTAGCCACATGGGAAGGAGATGAGTTTTAGTAGTATATTTAATCAGCAGACGGGTGGTGGAGGGCGAGCTGGAGAGAGCGGGGGCGTCTGGCAGAGTGGGTACTTGGCATATAGTGAGCGGTAGTGGGCGTCCGAGGCTGGACTGTGGCCTGATTTCTGTGGGAGTTTCCACACGTTTGTTTTCCATTAGGACCTTCCCCTTCTGGTGGCTGAGTCCGTGGGAATCATTTAGACAGGCTCACCCTATACCCTCCCTAGTCTCTACTGGGACAGAATTTATTGGGAGTTTATTACAAGGTGCTCCTCAGATTCTCTTGACCACTCTTTTTTTTTTCTCCCCATCTCAATTATGTTTTCTAAATTATGTGGATTCATTTCCCTTTCTTTGTGTTAGAATATGAACCCACTGAGTTGTTCCTAGAGTGTATGTACCACATTCCATTTTTTAAATAGGGAGCTCTGTATTTCTACAAATTATGGGCCGATTAGCCGGTGTTGAGTGTGAATGACTGTGTGTGTGTGTGTGTGTGTGTGTGTGTGTGTGTGTGTGTGTGTGTAAGAGAATCAGAAAACAAGGATCTAAAGCACTTGGGTAGCTGTCACCAATTCTGAGTCAGGATGGTTTGCTAATAAAGCACACGTTTTTGTGATTCTAGTTTCCATTTTTAATGGGGTCTTGAAAGGAGAAAGCAAAACCCCCGTGAGGCAACTGAGTATTTTTTTTGACAGGTTCTTGCGTCTTTATTTTATTTTTAAATATTTATTTCTGAGAGAGAGAGAGAGAGAGAGCTAGAACGCACCCTGGGGAGGGGCAGAGAGGGAAACAGAAGATCTGAAGTAGGCTCTGCGCTGTGTGGCTAGAACTCCTGAACTGTGAGATCACGACCTGAGCCTAAGTCAGACTCTTAACTGGCTGAGCCACCCAGGCACCCTTGCATCTTTATTATTGAGGTTGGAATTCACTCTTGTTTTGGTGCACAGGTATTCTCATGATCCAATGGAAATGTACATCTTAAGATCAGTATATTCACTGCAGTGACTCTTCTTTTAATAGCCTGAGGGAATTGATACTAGGATTCACGAGGGATGGATATATATTATATATGATACGTATCAGTAGGCTCCATGCCCAGTGTGGGGCTTGAACCCATGACCTGAGGTCGGGAGTTGGATGCTCTACTGACTGAGCCAGGCAGTCACCCCCACTAAGGCTATATTTAAAAAGAAAATGGTAGAACCCTCTGAGAGTTCCTTTAAACATTGTAAACGTAATACAGCATCATTATAGAAAATTTGTACAATATAGAAGAACGGGTAGAAGAAAAAAGGGCAGCACAGTTCCATCACGTGAGACAGTCCTGTCCTGGTTTTTTTTGTTCTAGTCTTTTTTACTATGAGTTCTGTTTCAATTTTAAAGTCATGGTATTACATAATTTTGTTTCTTGCCTTTTGTACTTAACATTATGCTATCATTTTTTATGTTTAAAATTGTTTTCATGTTGGGCTAATATTTTGTCAGTTGATATGTAATTTAACTATTATTGAGCCTTTGAATTATTTTTACTTGGTAAGGTTTTTTTCTCCTTGAAAATGATTTATTTCATGATTATGAAAGTATTGTGTGCTCACTATTAGAAAGTAGAAAAGTAGAAAAAATTAAAATCAGTAGTTTCAGCTATTTTTAACTTTTAGTCATTTTCCTATGAATATTTCTTTTGTAATGTTTACACAAATACACAAAACTGTATTGCATGAGGTTTTTTTTTTTTTTTTTAAAGATTGTATATTACCATTTTTTGGTGTCACCAGCCTCCATAACCATCATTTGTAATATCTGTATAGAATTCCACTAAATTCCACTATTGACCACTTCCCAATTGTGTGTTTAGGTTTTCTTAATAGATGCAGATTTTAACAACTCGTGAGTGTGTGTGTGAATGAATGCTGTTTTTATAGGTCCGTCTCACCCATGAAATTAAACACAAGAATATCGTAACTTTTCATGAATGGTATGAAACCAGCAATCATCTCTGGCTCGTGGTGGAACTCTGCACAGGTGAGTGTGTATAAAACATGTTACGAATACATCCATCTTAGGTAGCTTGGAAAAACATGTAGGTTTTATTTTCCTTTTATATTACAAATATAAGCACTGGATACTCTTGACTCAGTTGACTTACACATACATTGTTTGGATATTAGGGTAGGGTATAGAGCAAAGATGTTTGGTAAGAGGAAGACAAGTCAAATTCAGTTTGGGGTTTACTTTGGAATAACATACTACTAAGTCACCCACATAAAAATTTAGAAATATTTTTTAGTGATTAACTTATCAAACAAGTTTTCCCGATGAATAAAAATCAAGTATTTTAGGTCAAGTAGCTATCTGTTAGCTAATTAGTGTATAAAGTGATCATCTTTTTATTTTTATGAAAAGAGTACTTCGTGTTTATAAAAACTTAGGCAATGTGAAAAAATACAAAGATGACTCCACAAATACCACCTCCTAAACAATAGAGATAACTTGTTACAGCTCTTGCCTGATACAACTTTCTAGGGCTATGTTTAGGGAGAAGAATGACTAAATATATCACTGTTATCTGGGCTTTTAGTTTCAGTGTTTTCAGGGAAACAGTACCACTGTTAGTGTCTTCTATTTATCCATTGAGTAATAAAAAAGGATCATTAAATATTAAGGTATATTGTAATTTCTAGCTTTGAGTCTTTTGGCGCTTATAATTTATAACACTGAACCATCAAATGGATTTTTTGGAATAAGACCTTATTTGGATTTTACTTTTTTCTGAATCAATAGGAAAGGACTATGGTTTAATTACTTTCACAGCTGTATGCACTGTAGAGGTGATCAGGGAACTTTCCCTGTGTTACTTTTTGCCTCAGCTGTTCTTCTCCCCCACCATTGTTACAGCCTTACTGATGGATGCCTGTATTTGGAGTGGTTCCTTACCCACCAAAACAAAATAACCCCCCAAATACCTCCTACCTTAATCACCGTTCTGATTGAACTTTCAGATGCCAGCTAAGACTTTTCTTTTTTATTTTTTTTAAAGAGATTTATTTATTTGAGAGAGAGGACGTAGGTGTGCATGTGCGAGTCGGGGGGGGGGGGCGGGACAAAGGGGAGACAGAGAGAGACTTAAGCAGGTTCCGTGCCCAGCACAGAGCCCGATATGCGGTTCCATCTCACCACCGTGAGATCATGACCTGAGCTGAAATCAAGAGTGGGATGCTTAGGGGCTCCTGGGTGGCGCAGTCGGTTAAGCGTCCGACTTCAGCCAGGTCACGATCTCGCGGTCCGGGAGTTCGAGCCCCGCGTCAGGCTCTGGGCTGATGGCTCGGAGCCTGGAGCCTGTTTCTGATTCTGTGTCTCCCTCTCTCTCTGCCCCTCCCCCGTTCATGCTCTGTCTCTCTCTGTCCCAAAAATAAATGTTGAAAAAAAAAAATTAAAAAAAAAAAAAGTGGGATGTTTAACCAACTGAGCCACCCAGGTGCCCCAAGACTTTTTTTTTTTTTTTTTTTTTTTAAAGAGAAAGGAAAAGCATTTTATTTGAACCTAAGTTAGGACAGCTGCCTGGGATATACAGTCTTCACAAAGAGTGCTCTGGGGAAGGAACATCATGTGCAGGATTACATAGATTTCTCTGAACTTGGCTCCTCTTGCAATCTTGATGCTTTTAAAAAAAAAAAAAAAAAATTTGTTTCTGGCATATAGATGGTAGAAATGTGACCGGGATCTTAGAAGAGTATAGAGATGGTTTTCACAATGTGTTCGCCTTCGACGTTTAATTTCCTCAGTGATGTACACTGAAGGTGTTGATTTTCTGTTAAGGAAAGGCATCTTTTCTGCCATGCGGTACTTTGTAGAATGCGATCCACCTTTGCACAAGAGTAAATGTGGCTATACTTTGCGTAATGTGCTTTAAATGCACAATTTGGGTTAGTACTGACCACTAATTTTTGCAGCTGTTCAACTCCTATGGGATCTGGAGTTAGCAGTCACAGCATTAGAGGGATTCTCCCTTCATCCCGCCTGCTTACGTGTGGACCATTCTCCCAGCCCAAGCAGTCTTTCTCTGGAAGCTGACTCTGGAGAGTGGATACAGATTCCTCTTAGGGTGCTTGGTCCACTGTGTTCATTCACATGTATATTTCCCCTGCCAGTCTGTCCAGGTATACTGATTTGATCAGTTTTTAAAGCTCAGTATCTCCCTAGCATGGAACTTCCTGGGGGCATTGTGTCATGCTGGTGGGTTATAATTGGTGGTTTTAATCAACTTGCAGGTGGTTCCCTAGAAATGGTGATTGCTCAAGATGAAAACCTCCCAGAAGATGTTGTGAGAGAATTTGGGGTTGACCTCATTGCTGGATTACATCATCTTCATCAACTTGGCATTCTCTTCTGTGACATTTCTCCGGGCAAGGTAATTCATG
Organism: Felis catus; assembly: GCF_018350175.1. Lineage (NCBI taxonomy): Eukaryota > Metazoa > Chordata > Mammalia > Carnivora > Felidae > Felis > Felis catus. The sequence goes on from NC_058376.1 coordinate 149,119,532, forward strand.
GAAGTTTTGATTTCCTAACTGCTCTGTCTTAAGTTACAGTGCTTTCTCAAAGGTGTTTTTAATTTTAGACAGAATTGAGATAAAATGTAGAACATCTTGAAATTGACTTACTATTTTTAAAAAGCATAGTGCCATATTTTAGCTACCTTTTTAGCTACCTGTTGAAGTAGCTTTTAGAATGCAAATTCTCCCCTCCCTTCAGGGTCCTTTGAGTAATTATTATTGCTGCTGAGGTATATTGTGACTGATGAGCTCAGTATATCTATAAAATAAGAAGATGCTTAGCTCTTAAATTGTGGTATCTGATTATGAGCCACTATTTTAGTTTGATAATGGCATTTTTGGCTTTGCTTGATTACTGGTATTATGGGTCAAATAGCTTCTTTTCTGGTAAAACTAATGATCTGTAACTAAGTGTGCTTTAGTGTAGTAGAGTCATGAAACCTGCTTAGTTTCAGAGTCACAGTTGACCCTAACGTTTAGAAGTTGAGTGAACTTGGGCAAGTTACCCTTTTTCTCTCTCTCTGCCCTAGTAGCTTCTTTGTCTTTGGTACGAAGACGGATTATGTACTACATTTAGGTTAAGCTTCTAGGACGTTTTCTGGTGCTTTCGTTCAATGGCATCTATTATTTATAAGTACATATTCTTAGGGATTGTACTTGTTACTGGTTTGAGTTGCTACTTTTCCTTTGTTAAAATGTGCATGATGAAATAAAAAGTTGAATATTTCCTTGTTAAACGTTATTATAGACCCTCTGTAAGATAACATATAAAAAATTCCATGAAAACGTTATAATGAGAAGTTCTCGTTTGAAATAACTGTATATGTGCCTCAAGTCTACAACCACTTAACTGTGGTCCTAGCCCTGAAAGCAGCTGTAGACAATACTTAAGTGAAAAGGTATAGCTTTGTTTCAATAAAACTTTATGGACACTGACATGTCAGTTACATATAATTTACACATATCAGGAAACTTATTTTGATGTTTGGCAACCACTTAGAAATTTAAAGACCACTCTTAGGTCATGCATATATAAAAACAAGTCCTGGCTGGGCTTTGGCCCAGTGGCTGTACAGCTCCCTGTGAGGGAGTTGTTTTAATGAAGTCTAGTGTTCTATGTAATCTAGGAAATTCACACTGCTTTGTAACATAACCTTTTCTTTTGAGCAGGGGTTGGCAGGGTCGGGCAGCATGACCAATTCTGTAAATGAAGTTTTATTGGAACCCATCTTTTTATTTGTGTATTGTCAGTGGGCTGCAGAGTTGAGTAGTCAGGACAAAGATCTTATGGCCTGCAAAGTCTAAAATGTTTATTAACTTAAAAAAAAAAATTGCAAAGTGCTGACCCCTGCTGGGGGTTCTTAAAGTGTGCTCCCCAGACCAGCAGTATCCGCATTACTTGGGACTCATTCGAAATGCGGGTTCTTGGGCCCCACCCAGACCTACTGAATCAGAAACTGGGGGTAGGGACTAGCACTTTATCTTAACAGGACCTACAGGGGATTTGGTGCTCAAAAAAATTTAAAAGCCACTGTTGTAGACTACCAGACATCCTTAGTATTTGTGACCAAAAATTAAGGGTAGACCTTAAATTGCTTTTAAAAACAAAGATCCACCTGACTTGTCGTGACTACCCAGAAATAGTTTTAATGGCTCTGGGGGACAAGATACAAGTAATAGACACTGGTGTGGTTTCACCATTCAGCTGGTAACTTCTCATCACAAATTGTGTGAGCACATTTGAGCACTTATCACATGCCAGTCGTTGTTAAAAAAAAAAACAAACAAAAAAACACAACAAAAAACCCTCTTTATGCATAACCTTAGTTAATCCTTAAAACAATCTGAAGGGCAGTAGTCTTTTTCCCATTATACAGGTAAAGAGACTGAGATTTCAAAGGGTAATAAGTAAGTTCTCCAGCTCAGGCTGCCAGTAAGTGGTGGATCTAGGCCTAGATCTTTACTTTTGCAACCCTAGTTTTGAACCCTTGAGTAAATAACACGGACAGGTGGGTCTTCACATCCTCCTCCAGCAGTCACCGAGGATCGGTGAGTCTCGATTGTTCCACATACGTTGTTCTTCATCTTTCCCCAAAGCGTGTGGTTTTCCCCGCTATGGTTATCATGTGTTCATTGTATACATCTGAGAATTTAATTCTATTGTTAAAATGTTGGATGTATTTTTCTTTGGCTTCTTGTAAAATTGTATGCGTTTAATTTTTTGAGTTGGGATGAAGCCAGAAAGCCCATGCTCAGAATTTTTCAGTGAGATTAGGGGAGGTCCTGAAGGAAGTACAAATGGAATTGGATTCTGAACACATTTTTTAATCATCATAGATACTCTTGGAAGGGCCTGGCACATTGAAGTTCAGTAACTTTGGCTTGGCCAAAGTGGAAGGTGAAAATTTGGAAGAGTTCTTTGCTTTGGTGGCAGCAGAAGAAGGAGGAGGTGATAGTGGGGAAAATGCACTGAAGAAAACCTTAAAAGGTAGAGTCAAAGGTACGTGGAAAGCTTACGGATCGGAACCCTAGTTGTGGGCTGCCCAAGTCGTATGTTTAGGAGATGCTGTCCAGTCAAAATAATAAATATATTTTTGCCATTTTTTTATTTTATTTTATTTTTTTAACGTTTATTTATTTTTGGGACAGAGAGAGACAGAGCATGAACGGGGGAGGGGCAGAGAGAGAGGGAGACACAGAATCGGAAACAGGCTCCAGGCTCTGAGCTGTCAGCACAGAGCCCGATGTGGGGCTCGAACTCACGGACCGCGAGATCGTGACCTGGCTGAAGTCGGACGCTTAACCGACTGCGCCACCCAGGCGCCCCAATTTTTGCCATTTTTTGACAGTCAAAATAATATATTGAAAATAAGAGGGAGGAGGAGAAGTCTGGATACGGGGACGGCTTTGCCCATGGCCTAATGGGTTTGGCATAGATCCAGTACCATGTGAGGTACAGGGAACCTCGAACAAACCTGCATCCTATCCTTGGCTTCCTGTGTCCCTGACCGCTCATTAGAACATAAGGATGGCCATGTTTCCCTGCTTTCTTCTGTATTCTCAGCACTTAGAATGGTGCCTGGCATACACTAGTGGCTCAATAGATGGTTTTTCAACATTGTTGAGTAGCTGATATTCTGCAATTAGGTAAGATTTTTAGGGTGAATTCTTGGGCGGTGATTTTTGCAGTGACATGGGATCTGGGAATCCCGGTGCTTGAGGAGAGATTGTGTGAAGCAGTAATTCTTTTGTAATGTTCGCTATGTAAATCTGTCGTCGAACTTAACATGTTAATCATTTTTCTACATTGTCTTTTTACATTCACTTAGGAAGGTAGGGACTTCATATTCATTTGTTCATTAGTACATCCATTGATTCGTGTGAAATACATTGCATAAATCAACAAAAATTTAGGCATGTTCTAGATACTGGAAATACGAATGTGAACAAAGGTAAAAGTTCCTGGCCTAACTGAACTTGTATTTCTAGGTGAGGAAGAGAGACAGATGTTCACAGTTAACGCATATTAATGATGCACCGGTTAAGTGTTGGGCGGGGTGCTTGGGCACATTGGGGGTCTTGCTTAGATTTGCTTTCTCAGGATCTGGCAAAAGTAAAGGCAAATAGGTCTTCTATACGTGTTTGGTGAATGAGATGAATGTATGCATGAAATGTGATTGTCTAGCCAAAATGTCACATAGGAGAACTTTAAAACCTGAGGACACATGAGGCTGCTGCTGTGGCTGCAGTGGGCCCTTGAGATAGTATTTGCTGGAAGGCTTACCTCAGTAGAATTTTATATTCCAGATAGTTGATGATTGCTTGCTTCATGGAAAGAACATTCTCACTGGAAGATGGGAAGGTTTTAGGTAGAGTTTTGGTGGGTGTTCTGCAAGAGGCCCGCTGTGTGACTTGGGGGATGTTAGGGAACCCTCTAAGCTTTTGATTTCTCTCAATCAGTAAATAAGGGAACTTGCTAGCTCGAGAATTTGCTACATATTTTACTTTTTACATTTTATTTGGTGGGGGGGGGGGGAGAGAGAGAGAGAGAGAGAGAAAATCCCAATCAGGGTCCTCGCTGTCAGTGCAGAGCCTGAAGTGGGGCTTGAATTCACGAACCGCGAGATCTTAACCGGAGCCGAAATCAAGAGTTGGACGCTCAACTGACTGAGCCACCCAGTGCCCTAAGAATCTGCAAATTCCATGTTCTACTAAACTTAGGGTAAAGTTTATGTGGCACACCTTAGTGCTAATCATGAAATATTTCCTGTTCTTTTGGATCCATGGTAGGATTGTATCTTCTCCCTGCCAAAGCTAAGGAAATGTGAGCAGGAGTGATGTGAGTTACTTGGAGGTGGGAGTTTTCAGAGCCCGTGTGCAGTGTGCATTCTTTCCCTGTCTTGGTGATGGAGGAGGCATGTCTTGAGATGCAGCCTCTCTCAGCCTGGCTCTTTGACTGTGAGGGTCTGAGCCCAGGGGCTGACCCGTGGTTGACATGTAGTTTGAGTAATAAACATTTGTTGGTAAGCCAGTGGGAATTTGGGATGTTAATGCTGTGTAACCCTATTCTAGTCAAAATATTATAATCAGAGGTTCTTTTGATTAAGTTGTTAACTTAAAAGATCATACAGAATTGTGCCACACCTCTAACTCAAGTGGATTTCCCAAACCTGTTTGTATTCTTATGTATCCTTGTAAATGAAACCTTAAAATCAGAAAACTTTAAAAAAGGTGAAATGTACATGAAGGTGTGTTTTCTTCCTGTTTTTTTTTTTTTGTTTTTTTTTTGTTTTTTGTTTTTGTTTTTGCCTTACCAGGTCTTTTGTAGGCAGGTTTGTTTTTGGGATTGTTAAAAATGCCTAACAAAGTTGTTCTTTATACTTTCAGGATCTCTTACATATACAGCACCTGAAATTTTAAGGGGTACTGACTTCTCCATCACCAGTGACCTCTGGTCTTTGGGCTGTCTGCTTTATGAAATGTTTTCAGGTGATTACTTTCTGGTACAGTTTAAATCAGAGCTGGGCACACACAAAAAGATTAAATCTGTAGTTTGTGAGTATTTATCCTGGAAGACATGAAAACTAGCTTTTCTAAATTTTTATATATACTGGTTTTGGCTTGCTTCCCTCTGTATTCCTCCTGTATGCTTGGTGTCTAGGCATATGCCTAGAACCTTTGATATCTACGTCAAGGAACTGTTGACATACAGGTATTTTTCATGATAATCATTTGGAATGTTAACTTGTGCCTACTTATTAAAAACTGTGATTATTAGTAGAAATTCTTGTAAAGGTACCTGTGCCTGTGAATTATTCAGATGTGTCCATTGGCCCATACAGCCCTTAGATAATGGTCCACACATAATTAGCATCTTCGTTAGGATGATAAGTTTTGAATTACGGAAATAGGAAAATATACAGACAGTGTGCCTCGTCTGTACCAGGCGTTCAATAAGTAGTTATTGCTATATATATTTTTTTCCTGTAAGTTGTGTAGTCCTAAACTATCTGTAGTTGAGATTTATTTAGAATTACAGGTTGGTAATAGCAAACTATTGTTTAATTTTACAATTTTTCATGTAATTTCAGGAAGACCTCCATTCTTCTCAGAAAGTTTTTCAGAATTAATTGAAAAGATTTTTTATGCAGATCCTTTGCCACCTGTTCCAAAAGGTAGGATTTTTGGGCACCTGGGTGGCCCAATTGGTTAAGTGTCCAACTTTGGCTCAGATCATGACCTTACGGTTTGTCGGTTTGAGCCCCACATTGGACTCTGTGCTGACAGCTCAGAGTCTGGAGCCTGCTTTGAATTCTTTGTCTCCCTCTCTCTATGCCTCTTCCCTGCTTGTGTGCATGCTCTCTCAAAAATAAACATTTAAAAAAAACCAAAACGTAGGTTTTTTTTTTATTATAAATGCAGTTAGTTTACATCCGACACTATAAATGTACACCATTACCCAAAGTCTGTTTTTGATTCCTAACCCCCAAATTTACATTTTATAAATAGTCCCAAGTTGATATTTTTAGAAATGTTAGCATTCCCTTTGCCTTAAGATAATGGAAAAACACTACTAATAGATTCCTTCATTTAATTATTTTGTGCTCCTATATCAACAGAAGTCTGGTATAAAGATTTTAAAAACTCAAACTTTTGTGTTTCTTGTGAAGGTACTATTTACTTACTTTGTACTCATGTTCCTTGTATTTATTTCTGTTTAGTGTTCGAATAGGGATAAGTCAGGCATTTGTCAGCTCTTTCCTCGATGAATCAGGATGCCCCTGACAAGTTTTTAAAGACTTTAAACTAGATATAGTTGTAGTGTCTTAAAATGATTGGAACTTTAATCAAATGGATTTTGATATAACAATCTACCACTAACAATTTTAAGGCAAGAAAAAGAAAAAAAAAAACCAAAAGGCCCAAACCTAGCATAGGAAAACACTTTAGTATATACCCAAGAAATGTGAATCTTAAGATACACAAATGAAAACAGAACTTGATGAGGAAAACTTTTACAACTAATTAATGGAAAAACTTGGAATACAGAATTCTTTCAAGATTTCAAGGGTCATCCTAAATGAAAAAGCCAAAACGTTACTTTGAAAATAGTCTATACTTCTTAAAGGAAAACAAAACTGCTTACTTTTTCTTTAACTTAAGAATGGTTGATTTCTACAAAATCTATTTCCTGTAATGATGACTTTGGATTATTGTTTTTGTTTTGAATACTAGAAGTATTATTGTTTTGTCATTTAAAGATTTTTAGGCAGGGAACAGAAATCTGAAAATACAGGTGTCAAAGATCTGGTCAGGGTACGTCTGGTGGCCCACCCTTAATTAGGGATCTTCATCAGACTGTGGCCATCGTGCCCAATAGTGCCCTCTGTTGGATGTCTTTGTCCACTGTCTTCGGGGCCACTTGTACCCACAGACTGACAATTTGTGGTATATTCTAATTGAAAAAGAACTAACATTTACAGACTATTGGAATTGGACAGTGTCATAATATTGTGATATTACTTTCCTGTTAAAAATCTTTAAAAGAGAGAGGGGGAGAAAAGAGGGATTGCAAGTATTCTTATCACTGTACATTATAAAGCCAAGTTGGTCAAATGAAGAATGCCTCAGAAAATGAGGCATAATTAAAAGTTGAGGCAAGGATGTGAATTTGCCAGCCTGGTGATCCTGGCCAGGCTTATTCAGTAAAGAGAAAGTGTAGAGGTTAGTCCAAATTTAGTTTTTGAGATTCATGTTTTTTATGGTCTAGGAAAAAAATGTTTTTTATTTTTATGCCCATTCCTCACCCCCATTAAATGGAGGATATAATTGTTAGTGGATTCAGTGTTCTCTTAAACGTGTGCTCAAATACTATCACTCTAAAGTTTATGCACGGCATATATCCATGTACTTACCACTTTTTTTTTTTCTTTTTGGGGATCAATTTGTGTATAGATACTTCTCTTCCTAAAGCTTCTTCAGATTTTATTAATTTGCTTGATGGCTTACTTCAAAAAGATCCTCGGAAAAGGTATGTATGGATAGTATTTTGATATGAATGAGGAGAAGAATCTTTTTCTCCTTTCATATACTTCTAAAATAGTACTGTTCTTAATATACACAGAACTTTTAAAATTACCTCTTTAAAAAAATATGAATTTACATTAAGAGTGTTTTCCATTTGCAGGTTTTAAGTTCTTATTTTAGGGGTGCCTGGGTGGCTTAGTCGGTTGAGTGTCCAACTGTTTATTTCGGCTTGGGTCATGATCCTGGGGTTATGGGATTAGCCCTGTGTCAAGCTCTGTGCTGAGCATGGATCCTGTTTGAATTCCCCCTTTCTCCCTCCCTCCCCCACCCCTCCACGCCCACTTGTGCCCTTGCTCTGTCTGAAAAAAAAAAAAATTTAGGGGCCTCTGGGTGTCTCAGTTGGTTAAGCGTCTGACTTCGGCTCAGGTCACGATCTCGCACTTCGTGGGTTCGAGCCCCATGTTGGGCTCTGTGCTGACAGCTCAGAGCCTGGAGCCTGCTTCGGATTCTGTGTCTCCTCTCTCTGCCCCTCCCTTGCTTGTGTTCTCTCTCTCTCTCTCTCAAAAATAAACAAACAATAAAAAAATTAAAAAAAATTAATTGCAGTTGGTTAACAGGTAATGTTAAGTGTACAGGAGAGTGATTCAACACTTCCGTACGTCACCTGGTGCTCATCACGACAGGTGCCATCCTCAATCCCCATTGCCTAGTTAACCAAGCTCTCCTCTCCTAACCATCAGTGTGTGTTCTGTAGTTAAGAACCTGGTTTGTCTATCTCTGTTTGCAGGGATTTTTAATCATGAGGAAGGTTTAAAGTCTATTTCTCCTTTAATGTATTAAACAGTTGCCTAATTGGTTGACAAATTTTCTTGTAACTTCTTAAGTCCAAGAAGGGCGTTGTTTTCCATTGCGGATTTCAGGCTAAGTCTGTCTGACCCTGTTGAACTAGGGATGATACTGTCAAGATACAGTTAATGTAATAACTGCTGAGTGGTATTTTAATATGATGTGTTTTTATGATAATCCTGTCTCAATGAGAGTGCCGAGTGAGAGGCCAATAGGCACAGCTTGAATTTTCTGGGTTGCAGTAATGGCAGCAAATGAGAAGCCACTGTGGCGTGGGATTGTAGAAGGCAGGTGAGGAGTCCGGAGCGGGTCTCCCTGGGTTAGCAGACAAGAACAATTGGTTTCTAGCTCAGATTGTCACTAGGTATCTGGGGCGTAGGAGTGGTTTAGGCAAGTGTTTGGGGTCTCTGCGTCAGGGTGTAACATGAAGAGTAAATTTAATGTAACATAGGAAATCACCCATTCTCCAGCTTCGTTAAATATAGAAAAAAAGTGCAAAAGGAATTGCTAATTCCCCTTGTGCTTACAATGGAATACTCTCAGGATTAGCATTATTTTGCTCTAGTCTTCCAGATGCCTTTTGATAGGGTACACATCTACTTGATTTAGGATGGGTGTCCACATATTTATATCCCTATATTGTATATACTTGTTTGCATAAATGATACTGCTCTATAACCTAGTTCTGTCCACTTCTGTCCCTTTTATTTACTTTTTGACAGCGAGAGAGAGCACACAAGCACAAACGGGAGGGGCAGAAAGAGGAGAGAGAATCCCAGGCAGGCTCAGTGGTGTCAGTGCAGAGCCCGTCGTGGGGCTCAAACTCAAGAACCATGAGATCATGACCTGAGCCCAAATCAAGAGTCAGAAGGTTAGCTGACTGATTGAGCCACCCAGGCACCCCGAGAGTACTTCCTTTTGGTTTTTATTTTTTTTTAAATGTGTGTTTATTTTTGTGAATGAGTGAGCAGGGGAGGGGTAGAGAGAGACGGAGAGAGAGAATCTCAAGCAGACTCCACATTGTCAGTACAGAGCCTGATGAGGGGCTCGAACTCACAAACTCTGAGATCATGACCTGAGCTGAAATCAAGAGTGGGACGCTTAACTGACTGAGCCACCCAGGCGCCCCTAGAGTACTTCTTGACTTGGAATATCACGTACACTGGTACAGTAAATACCCTTCTGTGTATTTGTTATTGTTCCTTTAGGCAGTCACCTCCTTGGAGTTTTCTGACCGTGGGGTTGGTGGCCAGAGGCTTAGAACATGAAACAATTTGGTGCATTTGTTACCTGCTTGGAATGTGTGCTGGCGTAGCACCTCCAGAGAGCCCCTTCCCTCCCAGTAGACTTTGTTGACCTACATTTTTGCTAAGCTGACAAAAAAATTTCGCTTCATTGGCAATTTTTATTTCTCTGTTCGTGTTTTTTAGGAGCCCTTTGTAAAAAAAAGGATATTATATGTGATTACAGATACCTTCTGTTTCAATTTTGATCAAAGTAATTTTTATTTCTTTATTTAAAAAAAATTATTTTTAATGTTTTTTATTTATTTTTGAGACAGAGACAGAGCATGAGCGGGGGAGGGGCAGAGAGAGAGGGAGACACAGAATCCGAAGCAGGCTCCAGGCTCTGAGCTGTCAGCACAGAGCCTGACGCGGGGCTCGAACTCACGGACCGCGAGATCATGACCTGAGCCGAAGTCGGACGCCTAACTGACTGAGCCACCCAGGCACCCCAAAGTAGTTTTTATTTCAATAGGCATTTTGAATAGTCCAGTTTTCTTTATTTTGAAATTTTAGACAGGTTTAGCCATTCTGAATCTGAGGATTATAACTAGAAGCATACTCTATTAATAGTAAAAATTAATGCTTTGCAAGCGAGTCTGGCTTTTAGGTACAGCCTAAAGTCTTTAAAAAGATTTTTGTTTTAGAGAAATTGCACTGCACCAGTGGGGGAAAAGGGCAGAGGCTGGGGGTGGTGAGGGGGCAGAGAAGGAGAATCCGAAGCAGGCTCCATGCTCCTTGTGGATCCTGACGTGGAACCAGACGTGGGACCTGATCCCATGACCCTGGGATAGTGACCTGAGCTGATATCAGGACTCCGATGCCCAACTGACTGCACCACCCAGGCACCCCAGCCAGCGTCAGGTCATTTTAACGTGGGCAAAGTAGCTGGATAACATTTGACTCCTACACAGACGTGTGACTGTGTAAAATCGTGAGGTTGATTTTCTTGTTTATTTCTGAATGAAATTCTAAAAGTGAAGTCCCAAAAATGAAAGTCATGAAACAGGTAGGGTAGGTAGAATAAAGGATGATAGAATTATAGATTGATAATATCTGTTATATTTCCTTAAAAATGTTAAGCTAATGGGGCACCTAGGTGGCTCACGTGGTTGAGCGTCTGACTTGGGCGCGGGTCGTGACTTGGGCGCGGGTTGTGACCTCAAGGTTTGAGTTTGAGCCCTGTTGCTTGCTGTTGTCAGCACAGAAGCCCTCTGTGGATCTTCTGTTCCCCTGTCTGTCTCTCTCTCTCTGTCTCTCTCCTCTGATCACACTCTCGGGGAAAAAAAAAAAAAAGGAATAGTAACTATAATTTAAAAAATGGTAAATAAAATTTTAAGCTAATTATAGGCTCCTTTCATAGACTCTTTTGAGAACCCAAAATGTTTTCATCAGGCTCCATGCAATATGAACCAATACTGAGTTTTTAGACTCTTTCATTCTGTACCATTTAAGGCTTCTGAATTATTTTTTGCGTGTTGCTAAGAGATTAATTGTATACTAAAATGCAAGTAAAGTGTGAAAGAATTGCGGAGGTACATTTGAATGGAGAAATTTATAAACTATAAAATCTGATATATGTAATTGAGACATGACTTGGGAACTCTGCATGGTAAATCATGTGAAAAGAATTTTAACATTTATGTTTTGTCTAGATTAACTTGGGCAGGCCTATTGCAGCATTCATTTTGGAAGGATGCTTTCGCTAGGAGAGATCATGAATCGAGCACTGAGGATTCCATCGTCAGGTAGTGTACAAGCTTACCTTTGTGTGGGGGGACGTGGTTATCAGGTGACCATACTGATTAGTGTTCTAATGCAGCGTCAATGACATAAATTTGTCTGCTTTCATACTAGGAGAAAATCAAGCATTTGTTCAAGTGTGCTTGAAGAGTTTAGTCATGACCTTACGTGTTTGCGATTTTGCTCATTTTTCCGATCAGTTGTTTCTTCTCCAGTCAGTGATTGAGTATGGTGGTCATTAGTTCTGTTCATCAACTATAACTCACTTCCCACCTTGCAATCACATGGTGGGATCTCCTTCCCCCCTCTTGAGTCAGGCATGGTCACGTGACTTGCTTTGGTTAATGAAATGGGAACAGAAGTGATGTGTGTTCGTTCTGCATAGACGCTTGAAGAGCCAGTATGAGATTGGCCACACTGCTTCCTCCTCATGAGGTAATTGGGAAGACAGTGTCCAAATGGAGTTGCTGTCGGGCTGGGTCTTTAGTGACTGTGATGGGCATAGCTTCCTTGCCAGCCTTTAGTGGCTGTGTGCATGAGGGAGACAGGACATTCTAAGCCACAAGGATTTGTGGGTTGCAGGCTACCACAGCGTAACCTAGCTCCTGTCTCATTCTAATATACCTCGTTTTTATTATAAAATCTTCTTAGCCCAGGACACTTAAAAAAGGAATGGTATTAAAAACAAGGTGAGGAGTGGTCGAATCAGGGCCCGATAATTGACCCTCCGCCCTGCCCCGGTCAGCTTATTCAGTGGTGAATGGTTGTGTGATTCTTGGTTCTCATCTTGGCAAATTCAGCGTGTTGGATAGAGAAGGTCTCTCCTAAATATTCTATTTAAGGTCTCTCTCAAACTTGGGTTTCTCTGGTCCAGTGAGATTCAACCATGCTCCTACCATTGTGTTTCGCTCTGTGGGGACTCATAGAAAGCGGGGCTGTGGTCGTGGTCCTCCAGTGTCTGCAAGGCACAGAAGACCTCTGACTTTGGTGTGTCCTCTTCCTTGTTAATCTCTATGCCTTTGGTTTCTTTTCTTGCCTTAAGGCCCTTGCTAGGACTTTTTCAGTAAGGCACTGAATCAGGAGTGATGAAAATGAACCTCTTGGCCTGGTTTCTGCCTTTTGAGATGAAAGCTCTCAGCCTTTCACCATTAAGTACGATGAGTTGGAGGTTCGTGTAGCTGCCCTTCTTCAGTTCGAATCTGAATTCGATTTTTGAATTTTGTCAGATTCCTTTTTGTATCGGTTGATAAGATCATGTGGTTTTTCTTCTTTAGACTGTGGTTTTCAAATATTTTTTTTTTTTAATTTTTTTTTTTCAACGTTTATTTATTTTTGGGAGAGAGAGAGAGAGAGAGCATGAACGGGGGAGGGGCAGAGAGAGAGGGAGACACAGAATCGGAAACAGGCTCCAGGCTCTGAGCCATCAGCCCAGAGCCTGACGTGGGGCTCGAACTCATGGACCGCGAGATCGTGACCTGGCTGAAGTTGGACGCTTAACCGACTGCGCCACCCAGGCGCCCCTGTGGTTTTCAAATATTGAGCCAGCCTTGCAGTCCCACAATAAGTCCCCCTTAGTCGTGGTGTATTACAGATTTTGTGTCTTGCTGGATGTGTTTGGGGCCAAGGGGCAGGAGGACAGCGAGAGAGGAGGAAAAAGAATAGGACGGCAGGGGTTTGCCTCCTGTTCTTTTTTTTTTTTTTTTTTTAACATTTATTTTTTGAGACAGAGATGGAGCATGAACGGGGGAGGGGCAGAGAGAGAGGGAGACACAGAATCGGAAACAGGCTCCAGGCTCTGAGCTGTCAGCACAGAGCACGACGCGGGGCTCGAACTCACGGACCGTGAGATCGTGACCTGAGCTGAAGTCGGACGCTCAACCGACTGAGCCACCCAGGCGCCCCAGCCTCCTGTTCTTAAGATCATAACTCTCTGGCTACAGAAGATGCCCCTCTGTGAGTTCGAGCCACTGGCCAGGAGCTGCTGCTGTTCCCAGCTAGCTGCTGCAGGGTTACCTGGTAGCAGGGACAGAATAAAATGGAAAAAGGGGAAAAAAAAAATTAAACCATCGCATTTCCTCTGTCCTGACCTATAGGGGTCCCCTTTCCTGTTTCTTAGAACAGAAATAGAAGGCTTCTCTTAGAGGCTCTTTTGTCTGTACTCAGTGCCTTGGAGTCGAGGCCAGGCAATACTGGAAGGGGAAAAATAAGAGGGAAGTTCACTGCCAGGTTACTGGTACTTATAAACTTAGGGACTCTGGTTTACTTGCCCGATCTGCCACTTATTTCTCACTGATAAGATTCATAGACGGTACAAAGCCTTGCGTATAGTAAGTGCTCACTTTAGCTACTCATTGACCGTGCTTCTCTAACTCCATGGCTTTGCCAGATGGTACGTGTAATTTCGTGAACTTTTCCAACCTCTTGTTCTACACAGAATACTATAGAAAGCTCAAAAATAAGTTTGATTGTGTTGGCTTTCTCCTGTTGAGCAGCGGAAAAATGATGGAGCATTCTGGGACCCAGGATTCCAAGGAGGTTTTGAAGCCAAGTGGACAAGCCAAGGGGGACAAGAGTGGTCAGCGACTGAGTCACTCTTTCAGACTAGGTGAGCTTTCCCTGGAGCACGTTCTTGCCGCTGAGGATGCCGTTTCTGAGAAATTCTGGTTTTTGCTACCATTCTCTTTAAATTTCTGCTTGCATCATGCCTGCTCGTGGTATTTTTGGTTCTTTACACGTAATGTTTTTTCTGTCCTGCCACAGAAAATCGAGCTGAGTTGCGGCCTAAAAGTACCGTTGGGGGTCAACCAAACGAGTCCATGTTTCTTCTGAGGTTTGTAAGATGATAGCAGTAAGGAATCCCTGTGTGATGGCAGTCAGGTCTTCTTAAAGCATCTGTTGTCCTGCCGGCCAACCGTGTTCCCCAGAGATAAAGCGCAGGGATGTGGATGCCGATTTCTGTATCAGTCTGCTTTTGAAGTTCGTGTTAAGTGCTGGCCAATGGAATGTTGATGTGGCTGTGCATTTTTAAACGTTTTTAACCAAACCAGGGGTGCCTGGGTGCCTCAATTGGTTAAGCATCTGACTTTGGCTCAGGTCATGATCTCAGAGTTCGTGGGTTCGAGCCTCATGTCGGGCTCTGTGCTGACAGCTCAGGGCCTGGAGCCCGCTTGGGATTCTGCGTCTCCCTCTCTCTCTGTTCCTCTGCCGGCTCGTGCTTTGTCTGTCTCTCAAAAATAATAAACGTTAAAAAAAAATTTAAAAAAGTTTTTAACCGAACCACCTGTCTTTCCTATTTATAAGGGTTAAAACCTCATTTTTACTTGCCCTTCAAATAGAATTAAATGTGAAATTTCAGCAGTCAAGCTTCTTTATTGAATACTTTGAGGAAAGAATGGGTTGTGTTTTTGTTAAATTTTTTTTATATAAAAAATTTTTAGAAAAATGTTTATTATCGAGAGACAGAAGAGGGAGCAGAGGATCTGAAGCAGTTCTGTGCTGACAGCAGAGAGCCCGATGTGGGGCTCAAACTCACAAACCATGAGATCGTGACCTAAGCCCAAGTTGGATGCTTAATCGATTGAGCCACCCAGGCATGCCATGTTAAATGTTGTTTTGTGTGGAGACTTAAATAATGTTTTTTAATACTGTAATCATTGAAGTAATTTGAAAGAGAACAGGATGGCATTTTAATATAATTAAGAGCAATGTATTTAAAATTTTAACATGTAAACGTCAAGTGTTGTATTTATAGTTTTGGTCCTATACATAAATAGTTTTATTTAATGATGGGTTATAACAATGAACTAAAATTTCCTGACTTGTTTTACCCTATGAAAATATAAAGTATATTGAATTTATCTATATACATTCTAGGCATTAATTCAGTTTTTTAAAAAACTTTGTACAGTCTTTGGCATATTTCGTGAGTTAAACTACTTGTTTAATGAATGACTAAAAACAGATGAGTGAAAGAGACATAAATGTAAAAAAAACACATAAATATAAACATAAAAAAAGACCCTAGTGATCTCAGTGGAAAAATTTCTTAATATGTGAAAAACTCCAAATCAGAGACCCAGGAGTAATGGAGTTACCCACAGAGTATGACCAGCATTTAATTTCTTAATTTTCTTTAATTTCTTAATTTTCTTAAATTTCTTAAATTTCTTTAATTTCTTAATGTTTATTTATTTTTGAGAGAAAGAGGCACACACGCAGAGTGTGAGCAGGAGAGGGGCAGAGAGAGGGAGACACAGAATCTGAAGCAGGCTCCGGGCCCTGAGCCATCAGCACAGATCTGGATGCAGGGCTCGAACTTACGAACTGTGAGATCATGACCTGAACTGAAGTTAGATTCTTAACCGACTGAGCCACCCAGGTGCCCCTGACCAGCATTTTTAAATATAGGAGGAATCATTAGACATAGATACAGATTATAACTTGTTCCTTATCTTAAATAGATACCAAGATGATTTTCCATATCAAACATTTTCTGAAATAGAATTGTAAATATTTTCCATCCTTTGTAGACTGATCTATATTACTATGTTAATCCTGCTGATACGAGCAGACATTTAAAAAATAATAAAATCAAGAGTGTCTGAGTAGCTTAGTCAGTTGGGCATCTGACTCTTCATCGCAGCTCTGGTCTTGATCTTGGGGTCGTGAGTTCAGGCCCTGCATTGGGCTCTGCGCTGGGCATGGGGCCTACTTAAAAAAAAAAATCAATGTTTTAAGGTTTCTGGTTAAAATAGAAAATACTGTATATAGCATAGGTGCTATAAATAAATAATAATTTAGCCAGGAAACTAGAAATATTTGCAAAAAAGGTGTTGTATAAACAGAAATTAGAGTTTAAATTTATGAGATCACCCAGAATCTTGACATTCTACCATTTTATCGTGAGATGTGTTTTTTTTCCCAGATAATAGTAAACAGGATAGAGTTTCTGCACTCTGAATAATGTTGACCGGTATGTATTTTCCAGTTCTCGCCCGACTCCGAGAACTAGCAGTGCGGTCGGACTAAGTCCTGGTGAGGATAGGACCCAACATTCACCACAGAAGGCTTCTCCTTTGACCAAGGTGAGCAGGGATGGAATCTTTCTTTCCTTTTCCTTTCTTGCTTTTCTTTCCTTCTTTCTTAGCATAAGGTATGGAGACTCAGAAGAATAGTTCCAAGTTGATGTCCAAACTATGATTGTAATGACAAAATTTGCAATTAAGTCACCTTCTTTATCACTCTCTTTTTCTGGTAAGTACTCCTACGAGAGCATTGTTTCATAGTTATTTTTTTGGTGACAGCCTCAGTAACATCTGATCGGCATCCCATTTAATTCACCACTTAGAGTGTATGGGTCGGGGGCTTTGTGCATATTCCCAGGCACGTAGCCACCACCACAGTCATTCTGAGAACACTTGCCTCCCACAGGGAAATGCCATCCCTATTGGCAGTCACTCCCGTGCCCTCCGTTTCCCTTCCCTCTCACCCTAGGCAGCCACTGATCTCGCTCTCTTGATAAATTTGTCTCTTCTGGACGTTGCAAATGAATGAAATAACACAATCGGTCCTTTTTTGTGACTGGCTTTTTTCACAGAACACAGTATATCAGTACTGTGTTCCTTTTTATTGCCAGATAATTGGTTGTATGTACCACATTTTTCCATTCATCAGTTGGTGGACGTTTGGGTTGTGTTTCCACCTTTTGGCTGTCGTGGACAATGCTGCCGTGAATGTTTGCGTACAGCTTTTTGAGCGGGCCTGCGTTGAATTTCGCCTTATCCCTGCAGGAGTGTAATTGTGGCGTTGTGTGCCTGTTAAACCTTCCAAAGAACTGCCAGACTGGCTTTCAAGGCAGCTGGGCCGTTTTGCATTCTCACTAGCGTGTGAGGCTTGCGGTTTTTACCCGTCTCTAACGAAACTCGTTACTGTCTTTTTTCCTAATTGTGGTAAAATGCATGTTGCATAGAACTTACCATTTAACTGGTTTCCAGTTGTACAGTTCTGTGACGTTAAGTACATTCCCACTTTTGTGCCACCGTCCTCACTCTCCGTCTCCAGAACTGTTTCATCGCCCCACAGTGAGACGCTGTGCCCACTGAACAATGCCTCCCCACCTCCTTTCCTCCCAGCCGGGGCAGCCGCTGTTCTGCTTCCTGCCTCTGTGCCCGGTAATCTCCTGTAAGTGGAAGCGTACAAAATCAGCCCTTTTGTGTCTGGCCTGTTGCCCTTAGCATGATGTGTTCAAGGTCTACCGTGTGTCAGAATTCCATTCCCTTTTCAGGTTGAATAATACTTCGTTGTGTGTAGGTACCGCATTGTGTTTATCCACGCACCCATCTTTGGCCACTCGGGTTGCTTCAGCCTTTGGGCCATTGTGGATAATGCTGCATTATAGCCAGACGAGGAGGTGTGAAATTATACCTAGTTTTGATTTGCATTTCTGGTGGCTGATTTTATTGAGCATCTTTTCATGTACTTATGGGCCATTTGTGTATCTCCTTTGAAAGAATGTCTTGTCTTTTTTTTTTTTTTTTTTTTTTTTACATTTTATTTATTTTTGAGAAACAGAGTGAGACAAAGCGTGAGCGGGGGAGGGGCGGAGAGAGAAGGAGACACAGAATCTGAAGCAGGCTTCAGGCTCTGAGCAAGCAGTCGGCACAGAGCCCGACGCGGGGCTCGAACCCACAAACTGTGAGATCATGACCTGAGCTGAAGTCGGATGCTCAACCGACTGAGTCACCCAGGCACGCCTGAAAGAATGTCTTTTCAAATCTTTGCTCATTTATTGAGTTGTAAGATATTCTTTATGTATTCTAGGTATGTGATTTATAAATCTTCCACCCCGTGGATTGTGCTTTTCAATGGTGTCCTTTGAAGCACGGAAGTGTTTATTTTTATTTATTTATTTTTTTGAGAGAGAGAGAGAGCGAGCAAGAGCACGTACACGTGGGGAGAGGGGCAGAGGGAGAGAGAGAACTCCAAGCAGGCTCCATAACTCAGCATGGAGGCTGTGGGATGACTGTGGCATCATTACCTGACCTGAAATAAGGGTCGGCTGCTCAACTGACGAAGCCATCCTGGCACCCGAAGCACAGAAGTTCTTAATTTTGATGGAGTTCAAATTATTTTGTGTGTGTGTGTGTGTTGTTGCTTAGGCTTCTGGTGTCATAATTTAGAAGCCATTGCCTACTCCAAGGTCACAAAAGTTTATGTCTGCGCTTAGCTCTTTAGGTCTTAAATCCATTTGAGTTAACTTTTGTACACGGCATGAGGTAGAGGGTTCAGCTTCATTGTTTTGCGTGTGGATTTCCATTTGTCTCAGGACCATTTGTTGACAAGACTGTTCTTTCCCAGTTCACTGTCCTGGCGTTCTTGTTGACTATCAATTGGCCGTAAAGGTGAGGTTTATTTCTGGACTCTCTGTTCTGTTGATCTCTGCATCGTTCTTCATGCTGGTCGCATAGTAACTAACTGGCTACTCTTGATCACTGTAGCTTGTTAGTAAGTTTTGAAGTGAGGAGGTATGATTCTTCCAATTTTGTCCTTTTTCAAGGTTGTTTTGGCTACTCTGGGTCCCTTGCATTTCCATGTGAATTTTAGGATCCGTTTGTAAGTTATATGTGAGGGAAAATTGTGTAACAGTAAAAATGCATTTTACTTATTTATTTTTAGAGCGAGAGTGTGAGTAGGGAAGTGGTGGAGGGAAGAGGGAGAGAATCCTAAGCAGACCCCATGCTCAGTGCTGAGTCCAACCCAGAGCTTGATCCCACGACCTGGGATCATGACCTGAGCTGTTACCAAGAGTTGGATGCTTAACCAACTGAACCACCCTGGTGCCCCCAAAAATGCATTTTGAAATGTAACAGATGTTGCGTCTCTTCTGGCCATGGTTATTGTAGAGGAGTGCACTTAATCGTTTTATTGAGAATAGTCAAGCAGTAATTGTATAAGTAGTATATGAGAGTTTATCTTGTATAATTTTTAAGTGATTATTTTTATTCAATTGCAAAATCTTTATAATTGTAGAAAACTTGCAAAATGTACAAGAGGACAAAGGAAAACTACTTGTAACTTAATTATCCAGTCTAACCACCGGTTATATTTTGATATCTCTATTTCTGAGTCTATACATACATGTTCATTTTAAACAAGGGAACATAATTTTATGATTGCAGTGTTTGATCACTTTATTCCTGAGAATTATATTTTATTTTGCTGTTGTGAGTGGGTATTTCATTTTTAGACTCTGTTAACTGTGCTTATGTTTCATTTATATATAGGAAATTAATTTTTATATATACATTTCTAATTGGTCTACCTTACTAATTCTTATATTAATATGTTTTTAGTTCATTCATGTTGACATTTCTTTGAAGTCTTTCTGTCTTAAATGTCCATGTTTTAAACATTAAATTCTTTGTTTTACCAAGTTCCTCCTTATTCATGTGTTTTTTGATAAGTCTGTTTTCTAAGTTGCAAAGGGGTGGTCTTGTTTCCAAGAACCTAGTTAGCTAATTATTCCTTTAGTCATGCTCTCACCTCAGTTTTGGAGAATTTCCTCATTTTTCACTTCACTGTTTTGTTTTTTTCTGTTTTGTTCTGTTTGTTGGTCAGTGTTTCAGTGGAAGTTCCCCCCCCCCCCCCCCCCAACCCGTGCAAAGAGGTGTTTTTATTAAAGCACGGGGATAGGCTCCATGGGCAGGAAGAGCTGCCTCAGTGGAAGTTGTTAAAGCATAAATCCACTTTTGTTTTTGTTTTTGTTTTTGTTTTTTTTGGTCTGATGTGAAGTCCTCACGTGGCATCACACTAGGAACGAGAGTTATGTTTAAGTAGAACACAAAGAAAAATCTCAAATATGGTCACTCATTTTCATTATGTGTTAACTCTAGCTTTTATTGTTATTTGAAACATTTTTTTTTTTTTAATGTTTATATTTGAGAGAGAGAGTGTGAGCATGGGAGGGGCCACGAGAGACACAGAATCCGAAGCAGGCTCCAGGCTCCAAGCTGTCAGCGCAGAGCCCGATGCAGGACTCAACCTCAGGAACCGTGAGGTCATGATCTGAGCTGAAGCCGGACGCTCAACTGACTGAGCCACCCAGGCGCCCCTTTCCACGTTAGCTTTTATAAAGATAGAGGTGTTTAATGCTTAGGTAGAGGGTTAGTATTTGATCTTGAAATTCCTTTATGCTGTAATTTTAGCTTTATTCAAAATACTGAATATTTTGTAAAGCAGAATAAATTGGTGAGTGTCGAGTGGATGAATGATAAAAACCATCCTGGTAGGGGCGCCTGGGTGGCGCAGTCGGTTAAGTGTCCGACTTCAGCCAGGTCACGATCTCGCGGTCCGTGAGTTCGAGCCCCGCGTCAGGCTCCGGGCTGATGGCTCGGAGCCTGGAGCCTGTTTCCGATTCTGTGTCTCCCTCTCTCTCTGCCCCTCCCCCGTTCATGCTCTGTCTCTCTCTGTCCCAAAAATAAATAAAAACATTGAAAAAAAAAAAAACCATCCTGGTAATTGAAAAACAAGTTTGCCTCGTTGTAGCTGAAACATCAAACTACAGAAGATCTGTTTTCTGGTTCTAACTAACCAGCCTTTGTGGTAAATGTGAACAAATCGGTTACTTTGACCTTTGTTTTTTCCTTCTGTAACCATGAGAATGATGATGCATAGAACTGAGGATTTTTGTGACGATCAAAGAAGACGGTCTCTGGAAGTGGTTTGAATAGCAACCTGAGGTCCATAGATACAGGTGACCCTTCCAGTGGTGTCTTACTCAGGGTCTTATTAGCCCAGTTCTTAAAAGCTCTGCAGTAAGTCACAGAAACAAAGCCTCATTTTTGTTCTTATTTCAGATTGCAAGTGAACACCTGAGTCAGCAGGACCTGGAATCCCAGATGAGAGAGCTTATTTACACAGATTCTGATCTTGTCATCACCCCAATTATCGACAACCCAAAGGTGGGGAAAGATGCCCTAACAGCTGAGGGCTGAGCTTTATTTAGACTTTATTTAGAGGGTTGAAATCCTGGTGATATCTTCATTCCAGATACTGTTGGCTTTCTTTTCTTTGCTGTTCCTCATGTCTCCTTTTATTTCATGTGTGCCACACATCTACACTTCTGACGCCCACCCTGTGTGTGACCCTCTCCTCTTCCTGTGTTACTTGACCCTTCACTGAGTGCTTAATTTCTTCCTCTTCTGCATCGGCTCTACCTCCCCTCAGTCCATGGGCTTCTAGACCTCAGACCTTAGTCCTCATTCCTTTTGTTTCTCTATACATTCTCGAATGAATTTCTCCAACCACTCTAGTCTTGGTTGTGTCAGGAAGGCAGATGTGAGTGAGCACTGCTCCCCCTGCTGGGGTGGGTGGGCAGGTCACAAAGAGACTAGCGGGTGCTCAGGGCTGCAGGCCAGATGGCGGGGAGACACTGGGGGCTTGGGGAGTCATGGTTCACGGTGCACTTCATACCCGGCGTGATTTTTGTTGCTTCACGTCTCTTGGAATATACCTCTGTATCGCCAGGGGATGATGAGTATTCTTAAGAAAAAAAATCAACTTCTCAGTCCCTCTGTATTACCTATTCTATATTTTAATTTTCTTTTTAAAATGTCTTTTTCTGTTTTGATTTATGACCATTTCCCCCCATTTCTTTGGGGAACATTACTGTAATGTAGAACAAATGGGTTCTGGGGTGCTTGGGTGGCTCAATTGGTAAGTGGCCAACTTTGGCTCAGGTCATGCATGATCTTATGGTTCGTGAGTTCGAGCCCTGTGTCGGGCTCTGTGCTGACAGCTGGGAGTCTGGAACCTGCTTTGGATTCTGTGTTTCCCTCACTCTCTCTCCCTCCCCCACTTGCATTCTATCTCTCTCTCTCTCTCAAAAATAAATTAAGAAAGAACAAATGGGTAATTGGATGCATATTTATCTACGAGGTAGACAACATTTAATACAGATTACCCAGCTATTTTTCATAATGGAGCTAATTCTTTTTATGAGTTCAGCTATCTGACGGAGTAACTGTATATCATGCCAGATTTAATGTGAAATGGGTCATTTTCCCAGTGGACCTTCTAAGAACAGTTTGTAATGTGTTTTGACAAGGTTCTGTTTATTTCTTTTTCTAACCATACTTACTTGTTTTGGGGCAGCCTTAGTCAAAATTTTTTTTTAAACTTCTAATTTTAGATATACAGAAAAGGTTCAAAAATAGAGTTCTCGTGTACTTTTTACCCAACTTTCTCTGATGTTAGCATCTCATGGGACCATAGTATGGTTAGCAAAGCCGGGAACTAACATTGGTACGGTGTTAACTAAATTACCGAATTTATTTGAATTTTACCACTCGTACCACTGATGTCCTTTTTCTCTTCTAGGCTCTCTTGTTCCACTTTGCTGTTAAGCCTTTTTCTGTTACCTTCTGTCCTTGTCTTTCATGGCCTTGTAATTTCTTAGTTTTTCCTTGGCCTTCGTGGCTTTCATATTTGAAGAGTACTTATCAGGTATTTTGTAGGCTGTCCCTCAACCTGGGTTTTTCCAAGTGTTTCTCATGACTAACATGGAGGAGGTTATGCATTTTTGGCAAGAAAACCACCAGCAAAGCTTTTTAAAATGCTCTCTAAAGAGGTTTTGGAGATGTTAGATATAGAAATGATGGTTGGATTTTTAAATTAAAACTGTCGAGGTGAAAGTACCCTGGCTGTTCCAAACTCATGGATCTAACTACCCATTTTTCCAGTTTCTTAAAAAAAAATTGTGTGCTTTCCTATTCATGCTGATTACATCTTCCTGGAATAGTGTGTTCTCGAATTCAGCCATGAAATTCTTATTCTTTAAAACCTGAGCCCTCCTTCTGGTTCTTCCATAAGCCTTGTCAGCCTAAAGTGCTTGCTGCATTCTCTAATGTGTTAGAAAAATTCCTGTGAAATGTTCTGTCTATAATTATGTCCTGCCTGTTTTGCATTGTTGAATTTTTTTTTTTTTTTTTTTTTTTTTGGCATTTACACGTTTATCTTCCCAGAGTATCCGCTCTCTGACTGTAGGATCATGTCTTTTATATATTTGTATCCCCCTTAGCACTTAGCATAGTGCCTCATCCTTACAGGTACCCAGTAAATATTTGTCGAATGACTAAATTTCTTTCTTTCTTTTTTTTTTAAGTTAATTTATTTTGAGAGAGACCAAGACCACGTGAGCAGGGAGGAGCAGAGAGAGAGGGGGGAGAGAGAGACCTCCAAGCAGGCTCCACACTGTCAGCACAGAGCTCCACGTGGGGCTTGAACTCAGGAAACCGTGAGATCATGACCTGAGCCAAAACCGAGAGTCGGATGCTTAGCCGACTGAGCCACCCACCCAGGTGCCCCTGAATGACTAAATTTCTACCTAGAGGTTGATGAGCTTAAGAGTAAGCCAAGATAAAGTGCTTCTTTTTCCACAAAACTTTGTTTATTTAAAGTAAACTCTGCCCTCGTTGTGGGGCTGGAACTCCTGATCTCAAGATTAAAAGTCTCATGGTCTACTGACTGAGCCAGCCAGGTGCCTCAAAATGATCTTGTTTTTATAAACAAGTGCTTATGGTGTTTTTGTGTGTTGGTGTTTGCATATTTTTTTTAAAATTTTTTTAATGTTTGTTTATTTTGGGGACAGAGAGAGACAGAACATGAATGGGGGAGGGGCAGAGAGGGAGACACAGAATCGGAAGCAGGCTCCAGGCTCTGAGCCATCAGCCCAGAGCCTGACGCGGGGCTCGAACTCACGGACCGCGAGATGGTGACCTGAGCTGAAGTCGGACGCTTAACCGACTGAGCCACCCAGGCACCCCAGTGTTTCCATATTTTGATTAGAAAGGGCACTGTTGAATTCTTTTTCTTTTTGGTGACAGGTTTTGTAGTGTTCTTTTCTGTCTTCCTTGATTTATAACCTGATAATTGGAGTTATGTCAGGAGACTGATATGTCTCAAAAGGCATCTTTAAAAGGTTTTTTTTCTTTTTTCCAACCACAGATAATGAAACAACCACCAGTTAAATTTGATCCAAAGATACTGCATCTACCAGCATATTCAGGTAGGATTACAAAGTGCTTGTCAAACACATAGACTCTTGGCAGACAGATATAAATAAGACCTCTAACAGCAAATGGAGTTTTTTTTTAAGTTTATTTAGAGACCGAGACAGAGCATGTGAACAGGGGAGGGGCAGAGAGAGAGACAGGAGAGAGAGAGAATCCCAAGCAGGCTCCGTACCATCATCGAGAAGCCCAATGTGGGGCTTGAATGCACAAACCGTGAGATCATGACCTGAGCTGAAACCCAAGAGTCAGAGCCACTCAGCGTGCCCCCCCCCACTGCCGCCTGCTTTTTTTAAAGCAAATGGAAGATGTTATTTATTTATGAATAGCTACATTCCTGCTTTCTTGCCAACTGGCTATATTCTTGGGGTAGTGCTGTGTGCATTGCAAACAACCTGTAATCCATTTGTGCCATCCTTTGACTGTGCCAAGCTGAGTCTGGCTGCCCTGTACCCCTGTGGAAGTGAACGTTCCCGTAAAGCTGTGCGGGCCCGTCTCTTGCCCTTCCCTCTTGTAGAGCCCATTGGATTTCCAACATTTATGGTATTCTTGTGGGTACAGAGGGTCGGAGACCACAACGAAGAATTGAGACTCGACTCTAGGGAGTTGACAATGGGGTCAGATGGTTTACTTTTGTGGGGAGGGTGTGGGAATGAAGATACTCAAAGAAGACAGGTTCAGTTTCCTTTCACCTAATGGGAAGTCTTATGTGGGGTGAGCATCAGAAATTTGTTTACACCTTAAACTTTGATGTATTTTGTATGATAAAATCTATTTTAAGCTGGTAAACTAGATCTAGAAAAACATTCTTCATCATCGCTGGAGTATAATCCAGGATTTCATATCAAATCAAAGTAAATTCAAAATAAAACATTTGAATTTAAATATACAGTGCCAAATAGAGCCAACCTTAGAGCAGTATTATTTCAAAATAATATTCCTTCCCTTTTCCTCTTTACTCTGAGTTATCTTAGGAAATTATTATTACCGCTTATTTTATTCAAAGATGGAAATTAGCCAAAACTGTGGTCATTTTGGATGGCATCTTATTGCCCATTTTTGTTTTCTGTTTGTATATGGCTTGGCCTTGGATCTCCCAGAGGATTTCAACTACTGTATTAACCTGTTACGTTTAACAGTCATTTCATTGGAACTTTTTAACAACTGCACAATTCTTAGCTTTTCCAACATTTTATGGCTAGATCGCTTTATTTATACGAAGGCTATCACTTGCTTTTTTGTAATACAACTTTCTTGACTATTTTGTTAAAATCTCGGTTGCAGGATGATTCTCCTTTAGGCATCTTTTAAAGGTGGTTTTCCATTCACATAGAGAAAAAGGGTCCATGGGTAGAAAAGGAGAGGAATCTAGAAGAATAAATAAAAGTAGTGTCCTCTTTGGAGGACTTTATGGTTTTGACATTGTAAATTTATGATTGCCTTTGTCTTCAGCTGCTGAAATTCTGCGTTCCGTTTTTTATTTCTCTTGTAGTGTTTTCAGCAATTTTTTTTTTTTTTACCTGATACCCACTTTTAATTTGTTCTTTCCTCTCCAGTGGATAAATTAGCATTTCTAAAAGACCAAGATTGGAACGACTTTTTGCAGCAGGTGTGCTCACAGATCGACTCCACTGAGAAGAGCACGGGGGCCTCGCGAGCCAAGCTGAACCTCCTTTGCTATTTGTGTGTTGTGACTGGACACCGTGAGGTGGCCACGCGCCTCCTCCATTCACCTCTGGTGGGTAGTTCAGTTGTGAAGTCTCCTTTCCTGGTCCTGGCAGCCTGCCTTTGGTGTGTAGCTTTCGTGTTTCTATTAAGATTAAAACATCAGTGCTAAAATACTCATTTGATTTAGGTGCAGTGAAAAAAAAAAAAAAAAGATTTATCAAGATTACAGGTTTGCCAGAATTTTGTCCAGTCGTTAGATCCGAAAGAAGTTGAGTAGACCGTGATCTTGAACTTTTTCTTTTGTTATACTCTGGCTTGCGTTTTATTTTAACTTGTAATAATTGTAAGATATTTTTCATATCTGAAATCTCAAGACATTAGACCTTGTCATCAGCGGCCAGAATGAGCTGCCCATGTGGAACAAGGCCTGCTTTCCTCGGTTGACCTGGCAAGCTCCCGAGATTTCTGATGTCACTCTGATAGGAGACCCGGAGTCTCTAAGGCTTTTCTTTCTTTTTCCCCTGCAAATATTTTCTTGGACTGTCTTGGCCATCGGTAAAACCACAGGCATTTGGTAGAGCTTTTGAAGTCTTCCTCAGAAAGGGGTTACAGTGGTCTGGGGCACTTTTCATAGTTAGGTGCTCACTGGGGAACTGGCTTGAAAAAATTTAGATTTGTTTGCTTCCAGGATAGTATTGAGGTTACTTGTTTGGTGCTTGGTGTGTGTTTGGGAGCAAGGCGGGCGTGGGGGCACGTTTATGGAATGTAATTGGGTAGGAGAAACAAAGTAATGTTCTTAGTGTTTGTTTTTATCTTGTGTGTTCAGTGCTTTTGCATCTTCCTGAGGAATTGATTGTCTCCTAATGCAGGATTCACATTTCAATTGTATACAGGTCTGATTTGTTAACTTAGCAGTCACTTTCCATGTTATTTCATGAAGGAAATGTACATCTTGTTTTATTCTTTTATTCTAGTTCCACTTACTAATCCAGCATTTGCGAATCGCTCCAAACTGGGATATGTAAGTAACGTTTATATTTAAGTAAATTATTCTTCGTTATTGTAAGTCATTACAACATACATGTTTATCAAAAGCACATGGTCCTAAGTACTTATGTACTGAAGTAATCATTACTGTGAATCCTTGGCAATTTCTATAGGCATCCCAACTGTAAATTTAAAAAGATTTCGGAATAAACCTTACACTCCAATCCTAGGATTCTATAAACTATACCTGGAAACTTTGTTACTGTTACTCTTTGGCGTATTCTTGATCAGATCTTTACTTTTGATCCCTGTTTTAGTTCTTGCTGCAGAGTTTTCCCTTGCCACTGCATCTTTCTCTGGCGTAATGCCTGACTCCCTTATGATGTTATTTAAAATCTAATGGTATTATGCTCTGTAAACCCCTGATAGAAGTGTATGATATACTTGTTCAGTATGCAGACAGCATACCATTAGGTAAAGTGTTGGAAGGCTCTGGTTTCCAGTTGCCAGGGAGACCTGGCCAGATGATTACTTTTTTCTGAGTCTCTACTTCGCGAAGAGTCTGTGTGGGGTGATGAAATCGCATGGGTTTCCGATTCACAGACCTGGGTGTGGATCACAGATCTGCCCCCTGGGCAGCTGCCATAAGTGCTGAGCCTCAGTTTCCTCAACTGTACAATGGGGATAGCATATCTACCTCATAGATTCTTGTTAACTGAATTTTGAGGGGTGCCTGGGTGGCTGAGTGGGTTAAGCATCTTGATTTCAGCTCAGGTCATGATGTCATGGATCGTGGGATCACGCCCCATGTCGGGCTACACACTGACAGCGTGGAGCCTGCTTGGGATTCTGTCTCTCTCTGTCTCTGTCTCTCTCAAAATAAGCTTAAAAAAACGGAATGAGATAAATATATGAAATGCCTTGCATAGTGCCTGATGCTTCCTGGGTAGGTAGTAAATGTTGGAGTGTGGAGGCTGCAGTGGTTGTATTTGATATTATCAAGCCTGTTTATCTTCCTGTTAGAGAAGCACATGAAGACATGAAGGTGAAAGGTTTTGTGCAACGTGGTAATGATGGTAAGATAGCAATTATCCTTTGCTGGCAAAATTTGTGGGAAACGAGGTATTCACAAAATCCTTTTTTGGATAGTTTTTGTGATGCATCTTCTAGGGTCACTTTCCCAAGGTAAAACCTGGCATTGCAACTAGGATTTTTAGGTTTTTTTGAGTGTGTAAAACTTTGAGAAGGTCTGCGGTGTGCTCACTGAAAAGCCAACAAAACCGAGCACTTGAGCTACAACTTACATTCTTGACTGGGGTGCCCCCTGCTGACTTGTTGTGTTGTTGGGGGGAAACAAAACCTTTTTTAATCTTTTCCAAGTACTGTTGTTTCCCCCTATTTTTTAGCTTGAAGCTTAATTGTAAAACAGCTTGTGTTTGAGGAAAATGATAAAAACTAAGGTGGACACATCCTCTGCTTGGAACCTTCATTTATTGTCTTTGTCCATTCAGACGCCAGTTCCTTCAGTGAGGCCTTCTTTGACCCAGGTCGTTATCACCTTAATAGCATGTAGGGTCCTTAGCTGGGGGATTGACCATCACTGTTGAAACGGGTATGTTTATTCCTTGGCTTTTTTTAGCATATAGGAAAACAAAACAGATTAACACAGAATTTGGTTTCTCTTCCCCTTTTGACATAATGTTTTAATGTCATTAAATATTTAAGATTTTTTTTTTTCAGGGTATGCCTTTTCTTCTCTGCTGTGAGTGCCTAATCATTTAATTTGCCCTGTTCCCTGTTTTTGGATGATACTATAACACTGCAAATAATATGCTGATGAACATTTTTGTGCTTAACTGTTGGTGCATGTTTGTTTTCTTTTTCCCCTTATGGCAGATTCTTAGAAGGAATGAGTAGAAGGCAATAAATAGTTTTGTGACTTCTGATAAACTGCTTAAACGTTCTTTACAAACACCGTATCGACATGCATTCCCACTTGGTGTGTATAAAAATGCTCTTTTGTTAGACTTTTCAAAAGCGGAGGGGTGCCTGAGTGGCTCCGTTTAAGTGTCCGACTCTTGGTTTTGGCTCAGCTTGTGTTCTTGTGGTCCATGAGTTCAGACCGCGCATCGGGCTCTGCACAGACAGTGTGGAGCCTGCTTGGGATTTTCTCTCTCTCTCCCTCCCCCTCCCCCTCCTCTGCGTACTCTCTGTCTTACTCAAAATAAATAAACTTAAATAAATAAATGTAACTTTCAACAGTGGATAATTATGAAATTTTGTATCCTTTGCCAATGAACTTTACCAAGGTATATGATACACACATAATACATAATATTATAATTAAGAAACTAGATTAACTGTGGGAATATACATAATATATGTAATGTGAAATTTACCATTTTAGTGTATCTTTAGTGTGCAATTCAGTGGTATTAAGTACATTTACAACGTTGTGTGACTATCACCACTATTCCCAGAACTTTTTCATCATCCCGAACGGAAGCCATTACTTATCGAACAGTAACTCCCCTTTCGCCTCCTGGTTCTGGTAACCTCTCTAATACTCTTTATGAATTTGCCTGTTCTGTGTGTAATATAAGTGGGATCTTCTATTGTCTCTTTGTACCTGGCTTAATTCCCTTAGCTTAACGTTTTCGGAGTTCAGCCATGTTTAGCACGTGTCAGAATGCCATTCCTTTTTAATGTTGATTAACATCCAATATATGTTTATGCCACATTTTGTTTGTTTGCATCTGTTGATGGACATTTGGGTTGCTTCTACCTTGTACTATTGCAAATAATGCTGCTGTGAACATTGGGGTACAAATAATCTGTTAGAGTCCCTGCTTTCAGTTATTTTGGGTATATACCTAGGAATGGAATTATTGGATTATTTGGTAATTCTGTCTTTTCATTTATTGAGTAAATATCCTACTGTTTTCCACAGCAGCTGTGCTAATTTACATTCCCTCCAGCGGTGCACAAGGGTTCAATTTTCTCCACGTCCTCTTCATCATTTTTTTTTTTTTTAATAGTAGCTATCCTAATGAGTGTGAAGCTGTCATTATAGTTTTGATTTGCATTTTGTTAATGACTAGTAATGTTGGGCATCTTTTCACGTACTTATCGGCCATTTGTTTGTCTTCTTTGGAGAAAAGTCTGTTCATGTCCTTTGCCTATTTTCTTTTTCTTTTTTCTTTTTTTTTTTTTCTTTTAAGCTTATTCTGAGAGACAGAGCACATCTGTGAGCGGGGGGAGGGGCAGAGAGAGAGAGAGGAGAGAGGATCATAGCACGGAGCCCAGTGCAGGCTCGAACTCACAAGCCATGAGATCACGACCTGAACCAAAATGCAGAGACGGATGCTTAACTGACTGAGCCACCCTGGTGCCCCTCCTTTGCCTATTTTCTAATTGGGTTGTTGTGTGTTGTTGATTAATAAGAGTTCTTTATATATTCTGGGTATTAACCCCTTATCAGATTATATGACTTGCAAATTTTTTTCTCCCGTTCTGTGGTTGCCTTTTTTACTCTTGGTAGTGTCCTTTGATGCATAAAAGTTAAATTTTGATGAAATCCAGATTTCCCATTTTTTCTTTTGTTGCCTGTGCTCCTAATGTCATATGCAAGAAATCATTGCCAGATTCAGGGTCTTAAAGCTTTTTATTTCTTCTCAGAGTTTTATGGTTTTAGCTTTTATATTTAGGTTTTTGATCCATTTTGAGTTAATTTTTGTATATAGTGTTAGGTAAGGGTCTAACTTCATTCTTTTGCACGTGTATGTCCAGTTTTCCTAGCACCATTTGTTGAAAGGGCTACTTTTCCCCCATTGAACGGTATGGGCATCCTTGTCGGTAATCCTTTGACGAAATATGTGAGGGTTTATTTCGGGGCTGTCTGTTCCATCCCATGAGTCTATATATCAGTCTTTATGCCAGGACCACCGTGTCTTGATTACCACAGTTTTGTAGTAAATTGTGCAGTCAGGAAGCGTGAGACCTCTAACTTTGTTCTTTTTCAAGATTATTTTGCCTGTTTGGGGTCCTTTGGGACCCTTTTGAATTTTAGGAAGGACTTTTCTAATTTTTGGCCCAAGTTTGGCACTTGAATAAAGTAAATTGTCATCATCATTTTTTTAAATACCGTTTCTTCATTTGTGAATTCTTGGCCCTACTTTACCTTTTGGTTGATTGGATTTCATTTGTTTTCATTAGTCTTTTTTTTTTTTTTTTTTTTTTTTTTTTTTTTTTAAGATGTCTCAGAGGCTCAGCTTCTGTAGTCGTTGCCTCCTCAGAACTTTCTGTCCAGTGTTAGGGCTCAGGAAGAGGGGGCTGAATGAGACCTTCTTGTGCCCCCAGGCCTTGCTCACCCCTATGTCGGGCTTCAGAGTTTTCTCGCTGTCTCCTGTCAGCACACCCCCTAAGACTCGGATGCCAACCTTCTTCCTCTGCTTCCATGGGAGTAGTTTGATTTTGTTTTTCAGTGCCTGCATTTTTCTTTTGATCCCAGGCCTGCAAAACTTTACTGGAATGTGCCTACGTATTGCATTTTACTAATTTGCTTTGACAGTTTTTTAAGTGCTTCAGCCTTCTTCCCTATTTCTTTATGATTTCTTCATCTGTGTTTCATCCTTTTTCTGCTCCTGAATCTCCTATAGGATGGGTGTGGGATTTCCTGTCTCTTGACTCTTCATTTTCTTTTGCTTTTCTGAGATAGTTCACATACTGTAAAATTCACTTTTTGTTTGTTTTTATTTTTATTTATTATTTTTTTCTGTTTGTTTTTATTAAGAGTTTATTTTCTAGAGCAGTTTTAGGCTCGCAGCAACATTTAGAAGAAGGTACAGAGATCTATACTTCCTGCCTCCACACATGCGTAGCCTTCTCCATTATCAACACCCCCTACTAGAGTGGTACATTTGCTACAACTACATTGTTAAACCTGCACTGGCATGTTACAGTCACCCAAAATTCATAGTTTATACTTCCCTCTTGGTTTTATACCTTCCATGGATTTGGACAAATGACATGTATTGCCATTATGTGATCATACAGAGTGTTTTCATTGCCCTAAAAATCTGTGTTCCACCTATTCATCCCTCTGACCGTCGCTCAGCTTTTTACTTTGTCCATAGTCTTGTCTTTTCTCCAGAATCCCTACTTGGAATCCTACGATGTTGGTACCCTACACTATGTGGACTTCAGATGGGCTTTTTTAAGATTTCTCCATCTCTTTTCATGGCTTGACAGCTCCTTTCTTTTTAGTGCCAAATAGCACATCGTCTGCATGTACCACAGTATGTTTATTCACATACTGAAGGGCATGCTGGCTGCTTCCAGGTTTAGCATAATATGTGAATAAAGCTGCTGTTAACACTGTGTGGACATACGCTTTCAACCCCTGTGGCTAAGTACCAAAGGACCAAGGAGCAGGACTCCTGGACTGTGTGTTAGGAGTAGGTTTAGTTTTGTGCGAAACTCCCAAATTGTCTTCCTCTTCCAAAGTGGCTCTGCCATTTCGTATTCCCACTGACGACAAATGAGAGTTCCTGTTGCTCCATAGCTTTGCTAACGTTTGGTCTTTGCCAGTGTTTTGGATTTTGGCCATTCTTCTTGGTGTGTAGTGGCATATTGTTTTAATTGGCATTTCCCTGATGACCTATGATGTGGAGCATTTTCTCATAGGTTTATTTGCCATCTGTTTATCTTCTTTGTTGAGGTGTTGTTAAGATCTTTGGCTTGTTTCTTCATTGGGTTGTTTTCTTGTTGTTGAATTTTTAATCTTTATTTTTGAGAGAGACAGAGTGTGAGTGTGGGAGGAGCAGAGACAGGGAGACACAGAATCCAAAGCAGGAG
Organism: Felis catus; assembly: GCF_018350175.1. Classification (NCBI taxonomy): domain Eukaryota; kingdom Metazoa; phylum Chordata; class Mammalia; order Carnivora; family Felidae; genus Felis; species Felis catus. Next base: position 149,152,512 of record NC_058376.1, read on the forward strand.
CTGTCAGCACAGAGCCCGACATGGGGCTCAGACTCGGGAACAGCAAGATCATGACCTAGGCCGAGGTCGGACGCTCCGCTGACTGAGCCACCCGGGCGCTCCTCTTATTGTTGAGTTTTAAAAGGTCTTTGTGCATTTTGAAAGACTGTCTTTTATCAAGTATGTCTTTTGCAAATAATTTCTTCCAGTCCTGGCTTATCTTCTCATTCTCTTGACGTTATCTTTTGCAGAATAGAAATTTTTATTCAACATTTTTTTAACGTTTATTTTTAAGAGAGAGAGACACACAGTATGAGTGGGGGAGGGGCAGAGAGTGAGTGAGAGAGAGCGAGAGCGAGAGCGAGAGCGAGAGAGAGAGAGAGAGAGAGAGAGAGAGAGGAAGACACAGAATCTGAAGCAGGCTCCAGGCTCTGAGCTGTCAGCACAGAGCTGGATGCAGGGCTCGACCCCACAAACTGTGACATCATGACTTGAGCTGAAGTTGGACGCTTAACTGACTGAGCCACCCAGGTGCCCCTAGAAATTTTTATTTTAAATAAAGTCCAGCTTATTAATTATTTCTTTCATGGACTGTGCTTTTGATGGTTGTATCTAAAAGGTCATTGCCATACCTAAAGTTATGTAGGTTTTTTCCTGTGTTAGCTTATAGTAGTTTAAAATTTTTTTCTATTAAAGTTTTTTTTAATGTTTATTCTTGAGAGAGAGAGGGAGCGAGCGCGCGCGAGCGGGGGAGGGGCAGAGACAGAGGGAGATGCAGAATCCAAAGCAGGCTCCAGGCTCTGAGTGGTCAGCACAGAGCCCGACGTAGGGCTCGAACTCACAGACTGCAAGATCATGACCTGAGCTGAAGTCGAATGTCCAACCGACTGAGCCACCCAGACGCCCCATGTTTAGTAGTTTTATACTTTGGCATTTTACACTTAAGTTGATCTGTTTTGAATTTTTGTGACGTGAATAAGATCTGTGTCTAGATTCCTTTTTTTTTTTTTTCCATGTTGTGCAATTATGCTACCACCATTTGTTGAAAAGACCATCGTTGCTCCATTGTACTGCCTTTGCTCCTTTGTCATAGATCCTTTGATTCTATTCATGTGAGTCTATTTCTTCTGTATTCTCTTTCATTGACCTTTTTGTTTATTCTTTTGTTAATACTACACTGTCTTGATTAACTGTAGCTTTATAGTGAATCTGGAAGTCAGGGGTTATCAGTCCTCCAACTTTGTTCTCCTAAAGTGTTGTGTGAGCTATTTTGGATCTTACGCCTCTCTGTATAAACCTTAGAATCAGTTTGTCAGTATCCACAAAATAACTTGCTGGGATTCTTTTTTATTTTTTATTGACATGAACATTTTATTACGAGTTGCACTTCCTTGAGTACATTCTCTTTTTGTTTTTTGTTTTTTGTTGTTTCAGGAAGATAATTTAGTGATTCATCACTTAAATATAACACCCAGTCCTCATCCCAACAAGTGCCCTCCTTAATGCCCATCACCCATTTGGCCCATCTCCAACCCACCACCCTTCCAACAATCCTCAGTTCTCTGTATTTAAGAGTCTCTTATAGTTTGCCTCTCTTTTTACCTCTTTTTTCTTTCTCTTCCCCTATGTTCATCTGTTTTGTTGTTAAATTTCACATATGAGCGAAAACCTAAGGTATTTACCATTCTCTGAGTTATTTTGCTTAGCATAATATACTCTGGTTCCATCCAAGTTACTGTGAATGGCAAGATTTCATTGTTTTTGATTGCCGAGTAATATTCTGTTGTATGTATATACCATATCTTCTTTATCAATTCATCACTTGATGGACACTTGGGCTCTTTCCATACTTTGGCCGTTGTTGATAGTGCTGCTGTAAACACTGAGGTGAATGTGCCCCTTTGAATCAGCATTAAAAATTTTTTTTAATGTCTTAGTTATTTTTGAGACAGAGATAGGGCATGAGTGGCGGAGAGGTAGAAGGAGAGGGGGACACGGAATCTGAAGCAGGCTCCAGACTCTGAGCTGTCAGCCCAGAGCCCGACACGGGCTCGATCCCATGAACTGTGAGATCATGACCTGAGCCGAAGTTGGATGCTTAACGAGCTGAGCCACCCACGTGCACCCGAATCAGCGTTTTTGTATCCTTTGGATAAACACCTAGTAGTGCAATTGCTGGGTCACAGGGTAGCTGTATTTTTAATTTTTTGAGGAAGCTCCATACTGTTTTCCAGAGTTACTGCACCAGTTTGCATTCCCACAAGCAGTGCTAAAGCGTTCCCCTTTGCATCCTCACCAACATCTGTTGTTGTCTGAGTTGTTAACTTGAGCCATTCTGATAGGTGTGAGGCGGTGTCTCATTGTGGTTTTGATGTGTATTTCCTTGATGCTGAGTGATGTTGAGTATCTTTTCATGTGTCTGTTAGCCATCTGGATGTCTTTGGAAAAGCGTTTGTGTCTTTTGCCCATTTCTATACTGGGTTATTTGTTTTTCTGGTGTTGAGTTCGGTAAGTTCTTTATAGATTTTGTATACTGACCCTTTGTCTGATATGTCATTTGCAAATATTTTCTCCCATTCTGTTGCCTTTTAGTTTTGTTGATTGTTTCCTTTGGTGTGCAGAAGCTTTTTACCTTGATAAAAAATTCATTTTTGCTTTTGTTTCCATTGCCTCAGGAGACATGTCAAGTAAGACATGTCAAGTAAGAAGTTGCTGTGGCCAGGGTCAAGGAGGTGGTTGCCTGCTTTCTCCCCTAGGATTCTGATGGTTTCCTGTCTTACATTTAGGTCTTTCATCCATTTTGAATTTATTTTTGTGTATGGTGTAAGAAAGGGGTCCATATTCATTCTTCGGCATGTCGTTGTCCATTCTCCCAGCACCATTTGCCAAAGACCCTGTCTTTATTCCATTGGATACTCTTTCCTGGTTTGTCGAAGATTAGTTGGCCATACATTTGTGGGTCCATCTGGGCTCTCTGTTGTGTTCATAGATCTATGTGTGTCTGTTTTTGTGCCAGTACCATACTGTCTTGATAATTACAGCTTTGTAATACAGCTTGAAATCCAGAATTGTGATGCCTCCAGCTTTGATTTTCTTTTTCAACATTATTTTAGCTATTCGGGGTCTTTTCTGGTTCCATACAAATTTTAGAATTGTTCTAGTTGTGTGAAGAATGCTGGTGTTATTTCAATAGGGATTACATTGAATGTATAGATTGCTTTGGGTAGTATCGACATTTTCACAGTATTTCTTCTGACAGTTCGTGAGCACAGGATGTTTTTCCATTTCTTCGTGTCCTCTTCAATTTGTTTCATAAGCTTTCTATAGTTTTCAGCTTACAGATGTTTTACATCTTTGGTTAGATTTATTCCTAGGTATCTGATGGTTTCGGTGCATTTGTAAATGGGAATGATTCTTTGATTTCTCTTTCTGCTGCTTCATTAATGGTGTATAGAAATGCAACCAATTTCTGTGTTCATTTTATGTCCTGTGACTTTGCTGAATTCCCGTATCAGTTCTAGTAGTTTTTTGTTGGAGTCTTTTGGGTTTTCCATGAGGAATATCATGGCATCTGCAGGGAGTGACAGTTTGACTTCTTCCTTGCCAATTTAGATGCCTTTTATTTCATTTTGTTGTCTGATGGCTGAGGCTAGGGCTGCCAATACTGTGTAGAATAACAGTGGTGAGAGTGGACATCCCTGTTGTGTTCCTGACCTCAGTGGGCAAAGCTCTTAGTTTTTCCCCAGTGAGGATATTAGTTGTGGGTCTTTTGTATATGGCCTTTATGATCTTGAGGTATGTTTCTTCTATTCCTACTTTCTTGAGGGTTTTTTATCAAAGGATGCTGTATTTTGTCATACACCTTTTCTGTATCTATTGAGAGGATCACGTGGTTCTTATCCTTTCTTTGATTAATGTGTATCACATTGATTTGTGGACATTGAACCAGCCCTACAGCCCAGGAATAAATTCCACTTGATCATGGTGAATAAATCCCACTTGGTCGTTATTTTAGTGTATTGTTGGATCCTCTTGGCTAGTAGCTTTTTGAGGAGTTTTGCATCTATGTTCATCAGGGATATAGGCCTGTAGTTCTTTTTATTGGGGCCTGTCTGGTTTTGGCATCAAGGTAATGCTGGCCTCATAGAATGAGTTTGGAGGTTTTCCTTCCTTAACTTGGTAGGACTTTGGAAGTATATCAAATCTTGAGATCATGTTGGGAAGAACTCACATCGGGATAATATTGAGTCTTTTGACCCGTGAACATGTAATACCTTTCTATTCTTAGTTCTTGGATTTCATTAATCATAGTTTTGTACTTAATCATATAGATCTTGTACATATGTTGTTAGATTCACAAGGATTTCATTTTTGGGTGTTGATGTAAATGGTATTGTGTTTTGTATTTCAAATACATATTTTTTTAACGTTTTTTATTTTATTTTTGAGAGACACAGAGATGGAGTGCGAGCTGGGGAGGGACAGAGGGAGAGGGAGACACAGAATCTGAAGCAGGCTGCAGGCTCTGAGCTATCAGCACAGAGCCCCGTGCGGGGCTCGAACCCACGAACTGTGAGATCATGACCTGAGCTGAAGTCGGCCGCTTAACTGACTGAGCCACCCAGGCACCCTGTTTTTTATTTCAAACTCCACTTGTTAATTGCTAGTATATAGGGAAGTGATGGACTTCTAGATGTTAACCTTGTATCCTGCACCTTGTCATAATCCGTAGTTCCTATAGTTGTTTGTTTGTTTGTTTGTTTTTTTGGCTTGGGAGTGGGATGGGGGGGGTCATCAGTTTTTTAAGATTTTCTATAATCACATCTTATGTGAACAAAGAACTTTATTTCTTCCATCTTAATCTGTCTACCTTTTATTTCTTGTCCTACTACATTAGCTAGAGCGTTTAGTATGACATTGAGGAATGGTGGTGAGAGGCAACAGCCTTGATTTTAGTGGGAAAATCTTGAGTTTCCCAGATTTAAGTAGGATGTTGACTCTAGGTTTTTTGTAGATAGTCTTTACCAAGTTGAAAAAATTCCCCCTCTATTTCTAGTTTACTGAAAGCTTTTTAACATAAACGGGTGTTAGATTTTTGTCAAATGCTTTTTCTTCATCTCTTACATTCTGTGTTTTTTTAGTTTGTAGATGTGATGACAATTGTTTTTTGAAAACCCAATGTTAAATGGTTTTTAGCATATTCACAAAGTTGTGTGACCACACCACTATCTAATTTCAGAATATTTTCATCACCCAGTGAAACCCCATGTCCATTGCCCCTTTTCCCTTGGTCCCTGCAAACCACTAATCTACTTTCTGTCTGTAGCTTTACCTATTCCGAATATTTTGTATAAGTGAAATACACAAAATGTGATGTGTGTGTGTGTGTGTGTGTGTGTGTGTCTGTCCTCTTTCACTTAGCATATGGTTTATCAGTACTTCATTTCTTTTAGTGTTTGAGAGAGAGAGAGAGAGAGAGAGAGAGAGGCAGAGGCAGTGAGAGGGAGACACAGAATCCAAAGCAGGCTTCAGGCTCTGAGCTGTCAGCACAGAGTCAGATGCGGGGCTTGAACCATGAGCCATGAAATCACGACCTGAGGCAAAGTTGAACGCTTAACTGACTGAGCCACCCAGGTGCCCCTGTACTTCAGTTTTTTTTTTTTTTTTTTTTTTTTTTTAACATTTATTCATTTATGAAAGAGAGAGAGAGCACGCATGCTGGAGCCAGGGAGGAGCAGAGGGAGAGGGAGACAGAATCCAAAGCCAGTTCTGGGCTCTGTGCTGACAGCTCAGAGCCCAGATGTGGGGCTCCAAAGTCGGACGCTTAACTGACTGAGCCGCCTAAGCGCCCGCTGCATCAGTCTTTCTATGACTGGATAGTATTCCATTGTACAGATAATACAACATCTTGATTATCCATTCTTGATGAACACTTAGGTTGTTTCCAAATTTGGCTGTTGAGAATGATGCTGCTGTGAACATTTTCACACAAGGTTTTATGTGGACATATTTTTTTCGCGTCTCTTGGATGTATACCTAGTAGTGGAATTGTTGGGTCCTGTGGTAATTCTTCAAGCTTTTGAAGAACTTCCAGACTCTTTCAGTGTTCTTCCTTGGTTTTATCTTTGAGTTTTCAAGTTTGATGTTTATCCCTGCTCATCTTATTCTGGAGAATCTCTATTGTATTTCAACACTCATACTACATTTTGGTTTTCGCTTTCATGTTCTGGTTGACCCCTTTCTCTAACTGCTTGTATTTGGCCTATTTGTGTACTTTTGAATTTGAGGATAAATTGTAGGATTATAAAAATTCTGTTTTGGAACAGAATTTAGGGTTAAGTATAATAACAAATATTCAGGGTTAAACATTAGGATTATATAAGTTACATTCTTATCTCCTCGGCCTGTAGGTCGGGTCTTACTTTTCATCACGGTCTTGCTTTTTAATGTTGCTCGTTCCTCAGATCCTTAGTGCTCTTCGGGACTGAGTTTGTTGTACGAGTAAACGGTTAAACAGATCGCGATAGAAGTTGGCGATACCAGTTTTCTCTGTGCTTCTCTCTGTTTCTCCAGCAACTTTTTTTTTTTTTCCCGATTTTTATTTAAATTCTAGCTAGTTAACATAGAGTGTAATACTGGTCTCAGGAGTAGAATTTGGCATTTCCTCATTTACGTATAACACTCCATGCCCATCATCAGTGCCCTCCTTGATACCCACCCTTGATTTAGCCCCCCCCAACCTGTCTCCCCCCATCAGCCCTCAGTTTGTTCTCTGTAGTCAAGAGTCTCTTTTGGTTTGCTTCCCTCTTTCTTTTCTTTCCTTACTGTATGTTCATCTGTTTTTTAAACTCCACCTATGAGTGAAATCATACGGTATTTGTCTTTGACCGACTTATTTCGCTTAGCATGATACACTGTCGCTTCATCCGCATTGTTGCACATGGCAACATTTCATTCTTTTTGATGGCTGTGTAATCTTCCATTGTGCATATATACCACTTCTTCTTTACCCTATCATCAGTTGTTAGACATTTGGGCTCTTTCCCTAGTTTGCATATTGTTGATAATGCTGCTATAGACGTTAGGGTGCGTGTGCCCCTTCGGATCTGTATTCTCGTATCCTTTGGGTAAATATCTAGTAGTGGAATTGGCAGCAGCTTCTTTAAAGGGAGAGCTGACGCGTGAGTGGTGATGCCTGTTGACTGATGGACTTGTATGTTGGGAGCCCAGCTGGCTGGAGAGCAGGCAGGCAAGCCGTTGGCCTCTTGAGGAGTTGTGAGGATGGGTTTTTCTTGGGGACGGAGCTGGCTTTCCTGCATTAACCCCCTTTTCTGCTCTACTATCTGGTGTAGAGGACAGCGGTCTCTGGTCCCCATATCTACATCTGTTTCCCACCTCAGGGTAGATTGCTTACCATAAGAATAATTTTCCATTTTTATCCTGGAGACCAGGGCTGCAGGGTTTATTCTGTGTTACCAAGGAGGGAGATGGGAAGGGCAGCAGGACCTGGTTGGCTCACTCGTTCATTGTGTAGGTCTGCAATGTGGTGACTGTCCAGTGGCTCGTCCTTGCCTTCTCTTTCAGTTGACTCAACCTCTGGGGCTTCCTTGGGAAGATCTGTCTTTATTTTTTGTTCTTAGGGAGTTCTTCTATTCATCTTCTGTCAATATGATTTCATCTGTGCTGGTCACCCGGGATTTCCTTGTACGTTTTGGTCCGCTTTCAGTCCTTCTTTCTGTTTACAGAAGATTTAATTACAAATTTTTAAAAACATTGTTTATTTTTGAGAGAGACAGAGGGAGAGAGAGGGAGGCACAGAGGAGAGGGAGACACAGAACATGAAGCAGGTTCCAGGCTCTGAGCTGTCAGCACAGAGCCTGAGGCAGGGCCTGAACTCAGGGACCGTGACATCATGACCGGAGCTGAAGTTGGATGCCCAAGTGACTGAGCCACCCAGGCACTGCTGGTTATCATTTAATTATAAATTTGGTTTTCACTTATCAGACCCTTGAGAGAACAGAAAGGTGCGTGTCAGTGTCCAGTCTGCTACATAAAGCAGCAAAATGTCTCCTTAGTTTCACTTTTATTTCTGTCGATTATGATTATGAATTATCGGTGTTTTCAATTTTCATTTGACACATCAGACATACAGAAGTGCTTCTGAGCTTATGAGTATTTAGGTTTTTTTGCTTTATATTTCTTGTTGCACTTTTATAACGTAGTATGTTCTGTATAATTTCTGCCTTTGGGGATTCTGTGGATTTATCTTTGTGGTCTAATATAAAATCATTCTTAAAAATGTTATTAATGTAGTGGTAATAATAGCTAACCCACACAGCACATATTACATGTCAGACGACATGGTAATTTCTTGGCAAGGATTATCTCCTTTGATTCTCTGAGCACCTTGATTAGGTACATACTGTAGTCAGTCCATCAAAGTAACCAGGGACATGAAGGATGAGTCAGTAACCCAAGGAACTGTCCTTCCTTCTTCCTCATGGTGGGGTCAAGGCTAGGCCCAGCACATTTCATTTCAGGGTGATAAACACCACCCTATACTGCGTCTCATTGAATAAGTGTGGTCACTGTTGGTAGATTGTAGTAAGTTTGGTATATACATTTGTTACTTTGACCTTCATAGTTTTATTATGGATGCTCGTATGTATGTATGTATTCATGTGGCCTTGCTGTGCTTGGAAGAGAAGCAGGTTGAATTTCCCCACTATTCTTGGGTTAACTTTTAATTCTTTGTTACATGGTGTGTAACGATGCCCTTTGTAGGTTGTACTGCTTTTCCTTACAAGGGATCTTTTTCTCAATGATGTTAGCCCTAATTTTTTTTTTTTTTTGAGATTTATATTGGAAACCCTGTTCCACTTTTGTTTACCATGTACAGTCCTATATTTATCCACTCCTTTTCCACTAACATCTTTAGTTACCTTGTTTTAGGTGTCACTGTCCTATTCATTCAGCAAACGTTTATTGGGGCCTACTTGATGCGAGGTGTACTGTCTTGGGGCTTGCGGGGTTGGGCAAGACCAAGTCTTGCGTTTGTGGACCTTCTAGGCTGGTAGGGGACACAGATAATAAACAAGTAAACCCAAGAAGGAACTGGAGCATTTTGGATCTGCTCTAATGTGGTAACAACTAGCTGTATGTGGTTATTAAAGTTTACACTTAAAAGTAATTTAAAATTTTTTTTACTTGTACCAGCCATATTTTAAGTGCTCACGAGTCACATGTATGTGATGGATACTGTATTGAACAGTGTAGATAGGGAACGTGCCTGTCACTGCAGAAAGGTTATTGGTCAGTGCAGATGCTGTCCTGAGTATGGGGACACTTGTGAGGTACAGGGTATTGGGACTCCAGGGGTGCCTGAAATGGTGATATTTAAACAAGGGGCTGATTATGTGAAGAAGCCAGTTTTTTGAGGGCATCATATGTAGATATAGTTGTATGTAAGTATTTGGTATAGACTAAGGAATGTTTTGTTACTTTAAATAGTTGATAGTTTAAAACTATAAGGGTTTTAAGATAGTCTGTTTTTTTTCTTTTTCTGATAGGAGTGGTTTCTGGTGAGATTGGTGAAAACATTTAGCACATTGTAATACATTTTTCTTTTACTTGAATAAATCTTGTAGGCATAATTTAATTTTGTAGAATGAAAAAACAATTTAGTGTTTCATGAGTACTTTGGGCTTGTCTTTGAACTAAGATAAAGTAAGTTTTTGCTCTGCGTCCTCTAATTCATTAGTCAGTTTCTGATAATAAGCATTTGTGTTTTCATTGTAAAAAAAATTTCAGAAGTTAATCCATCTCTCCCTTGAAATTTTACACGTTTGGAAATTGAGGCATAATTGACTTGGCCTTGGTCACAAAATGGGTCGGTGGCAGAGCACTGACTAGATGCTTTTCCTTGTAACTTCTGGTCCAATGTCCTACCAATTTTTTTTTTCTTCCAAATTGATCACTTTTAAAGTATAATTTAAGACAATCTCCTCAACACATGGTGTTGGGAAAACCGGATAGCTCCATGGAAAATAATGAAACTGGACCACTTTCTTATACCATACACAAAAATAAATTCAAAATGGGTGAATGGTCTAAATGTGAGAACCGAAACCATCAAAATCCTAGAAGAGCGCACAGGCAGTGAGGTCTCTGACGTCGGGGAAAGCATCATTTTTCTAGATCTGTCTCCTGAGGCAAGGGAAACAGAAGCAAAAATAAACTGTTGGGACCACATCAAAATAAAAGGCAACCTGTGGAATGGATAGAAGATATTTGCAAATGACATATCAGTATCAGTATCCAAAATATATAAAGAACTTCTACAACTCAACACCCAGAAAACAAATAATCCAATTATTTGTGGGCAGAAGACATGAACAGACATTGCTCCAGAGAAGACATCCACATGGCCAACAGACCTATGAAAAGATGCTCAACATCACTCATCATCAGGGAAATGCAAATCAAAACTACGAGATATCAACTCACACCTATCAGAATGGCTTAAAATAAAAAACACAGGAGACAACAGGTATTGACGAGGATGTGGAGAAAAAGGAAGCCCTGTACACCATTGGGAATGCAAACTGGTGCAGCTACTGTGGAAAACAGTATGGAGGTTCCTCAAAAATTAAAAATAGGACTACCCCACGATCCAGTAATCACACTAGTGGGTATTTATGCAAAGAATAACACTAATTCAGAGGGATACGTGCACCCCTATGTTCACAGCAGCATTATTTGCAATAGCTGAATTATGGAGGCAGCCCAAGTGTCCATGCATAGGTGAATGGGTAAAAAAGATGTGGTAGATATTCACAATGGCATATTACTCAGCCATAAAAAGAATGAAATCTTGCCATTTGCAACAGCATGGATGGAGCTGGAGTATAATGCTAGGGAAATAAGCCAGAGAAAGGTAAATATCATATGATTTCACTTGTATGTGGAATTTTAAGAAACAAATGAGCAAAGAAAAAAGACAAACCAAGAAACAGACTCTTAAACTGTAGAGAACAAATTGATGGTTAGTTGAGTGGGGAGTTGGGTGGGGAGATGGGTGAAATAGTGGATGGGGATTAAGGAGTGCACTTGTCATGATGGGCACTGGGTGATTTATGGAATTGTTGAGTCACTGTTGTATACCTGAAACTTCCATAACGTTGACTAAGGAATTAAAATTTAAAAAACAGTATACTCTTCTTATTTAGAGGCAGAATACTAATCATACAAATAACCTAGGACTTTTTCAGTTTGTATATGGTTAAGACATGTGAATGGCTAATTCAAGAAGTGTTGAAATCCGTTAGAATTATGTCTGTATGTTAGAGTTCTGACAACATAAACGCTTTCCTATGGTTCTTCTCTCAGTGTGATTTGTTTCCCTCCATGGGTCCTGTGTAGCTTAAGAACCAGAAAAGCAGAGGTTCTCTGGCTGACATGAACACTGATTAGCCCAGAGAATGTGCAAGCATCAATAAGAATATGGTTCTCAAAAAAAAAAAAAAAAAAAAAAAGGAAAAAGAGTACGGTTCTTATCAACTCACACATTCAACCATTTTTTCCGAATTAAAAAAATCTTATGACTAATTTTCTCCATGAAATAAAATTTTCCACCTGAAAATGATATTTAATAATTTATCAACCTTATTTTCTGTTGGATAATGAAGCAAACTTCACTGAAACTAGTAGTTTTTGGGACAATATTTATAAGATCCATGATTATAAAAATTACTGTAGAGGTGGATATATAAATGTTTAACTGTTCTGATATTTTATCTCTTATGTGTACAATCATTGGCCTAACAAGTAGAACATAACCTTCAGCCAAATACTGCTCGACTCAGAAGTAAAACGGTTAATTACATTTTCTTTCTCTCTGGTTAAGGCCTTTCAAAATTTTTATTTTGCATTTTCTATTAAAGCACGACTTGTTCAGCTTTAGTCCCATCACAACCGGTTCTGCAGAGGGCATTGCTGTTCATGTCTCCTGTACGTGAGCGTGCGTTTCTTGGGGCCATATTCATGGGAGAGTACATGCCTACCCCAGCACATCCCATTTTTATTTGATGTTAATGCTCATAACTGTGTGATGTTACTTGGTTTCCTAGTTCTCCTCAGGCCTTATTTTTCTCCATTTACAGACGGGCCAAGGTTGCTCGGGTGATTGGTTTACTGGCCTCACACACAACTGAGCTCCAGGAAAATACACCTGTTACTGAGGTAATTCTTTTATTACTGAAATGTTATGAATGGCAAAAAAAAAAAAAAAAAAAAAAGTTCCTGATTTTGTGATTTAGAGCATGCAACTTTCGTTGACCTTCACGTAAGTTTTTCTTTGTGGAGTTGTGGCATTTGTAAAATAGGCTCAGTAGGCTCTTAGGCTTCAACAGCCACACATTTGCAACCTGTTCTGTTATTAAAGGTGATATGGCAGAGTTAAAAGGCTTCTAGGCTCTCTTCCTTATTATTTCAGTAATTTTTGGAGAAGGTTTATTTCATTGCTAGTTTCCTTGTAGTCTCTCTAACATCTTATTATACCTAATTTATTTCCTAGTGAAGCACAGCTCGTAATTCAGATTAAACTCCTTTTTACCCTGAAGTTAGTATTTACATCCTCATCAGTTGTCAGTTGTTTCTGACTGTGACCCCAGTATTTAATGGACGTGCATGCTTGGAAGATATTTTGAAGTGTACACCATTTCTTTCGAGTACCGATACTAGGAAGCATCTCTTAGTTAATCAGTAAATTCGAGTCCCACTAAGTGAAATCTGTTGCACTGCCTTTTTGAGTGTCCGTTTCCCCTTGGATTGGGGAGTGTCAAGAGTTGAAATAGGTGAAAAGAACCAAGGCTTTTAGGGGCAAGGTTAAGAACTCCTGAAGGAAAGAGAAAGTGTGAAGGAGAGGGGATTTTGTAGAGCCAGAACCTGGTGGTACGGTATTTGCGACTTTAAGAGGAATTGTTGAGCCAAGTATTGTCCAATAGAACTTCCTGTAGCGATGAAAAATGTTCTGTAACTGTGCTGTCTGCTACCTCAGCCAGTTGCTGGGGTGGCATCCCACTTAGCCCTCTTCTGAGTAGATACGAACGGACAGTTCATTTAAGGTCACTAGATTTCCTTTGCTTCAATTCCATCCCCATTTTCTGCAAATTGTGAGATCTGAGCTACTAAAGGAAATGGTACTAAGTCTAACCTTTTTCTTGTTTTCTGGGACCGATGTGACCCCTGATGGTACCCACCTTGGTTATCAGAGAGGAATAAACTAGACTTTTAATCTAAAATACCAAGCAGCTAGGGCAATATCACTCATCACAGAGGCTTAGTAGCTCAAAAGTTGGAGGGTGGCTTCTCATGACTCAGAACAAGGGTTTCCAATGAAATAGAGTGGCTGTAGGAGTTGAAAGAGAAGTTAAAGGAAAATTCTAAGACCTGTTTGTGACATTCTAGAGGGCTGGGTAATCAAAATTGGCAGTCAGTGCTCGGGAGCAGCGTGCCGTGAAGAGTGAGCCCTGAAGGTATAAAATATGACCGTCATATAGGTGCTGTAATAAGTAGGATGAGTATCTTAGAAGTGGAGTGAGTGGATTTGAAGATCAGGGAGGCGCCTGGGTGGCTCAGTCAGTGAAGTGTCCAACTCTTGGTTTTGGCTCAGGTCATGGTCTTATGGTTCGTGAGTTTGAGCCCTGCGTCAGGCTCCTCGCTGACAGTGCAGAGCCTGTTTAGGATTCTCTTGCTCTCCCTTTCTCTCTGCCCCTCCTCCACTTGCTCTGTTTCTCTCTCAAAAATAAACAAACTCTGAAGATCAGCTGGAAGAATTCTCTTAGGATTCAGGAGAAAAAAAGAAAGGTTAAAAATTACGAACTTAAAGCATGAAAGATAGTTCTGGAAGATCTGGTCAGTCCAGTATGGCAGGCACTAGCCTTGGAAAAGCAGGTGGTCTGGGGACACCTGGGTGGCTCAGTCGGTTAAAACCGGTGTCTGACTTCAGCTCAGGTCGTGATCTCGCGGTTTGTGAGTTCGAGCCCTGCGTCGGGCTCTGTGCTGACAGTTCAGAACCTGTAGCCTGCTTCAGATTCTGTGTCTCCCTTTCTCTCTGCCTCTCCTGCTCTCACTGTTGACACACACAGACACTCTCTCTCTGTCTCTCTCTGTCAAAAATAAATAAACATTAAAAAAAATTAAAAAGGTAATCTGAATTGAGATGAACTTCAAGTAGAGAACACATATCAGATTTTGAAGACTCCATAGGAAAAAAGAAAAAAGCATCTTACCTGTACATTTTTTGTAGACTACATTTTCAAATCACTGAATATTATTTGGATAAAAATATTATTTGGTTATTTCTGATGATGTATCTTTATGCAGATAATATTTTTGGATACATTTGGATGGATAAATTATTACAGTTAATTTCACTTTTTTCTTTTTTGATATGGCTCCTAGAAAATTTTAAATCACCTTTGTGGCTTGAATTGTATTCCTGTTGGACAGCACTTGTCAAAGATAAACATAATGGGATTACCAGAAGAAGAGATCAAAGCAAACATTCATGAAAGAAATAATAGAAGAAAATTTCACCCTGAGCTGAAAAAAGACTCAATCTTTAGATGAAAGGTTTCACCAAATGTCAGGCAAGATGCTGAAAAAAGACCCATAATTAGTCCTATCCTGGTGAAATTTGTAATTACAAAGAGTAAAAGAAAACCAAAACTCAGGTTATAAACAAAAGCGAATTAGACTTGCATATGATTTTTATTTGTACCACTATTTCAGCTGAAGATCGCCGTGGAATTAGACCAACACTAAGAAAGCGGTAGAAAAAGAACACTTACGGGATCGTGTGACCTTAAATTTCTCTGTACAGCCATCCTGTTGTTTGATTTTTGAGGACAAAATACTTTTTCAGAAATTCAGAGACTTCATCTTAATTTCACCCACATTTCTAAAAAATTGTACTCGAGCAAGCTGCTTGAGTAGCTGTCTGTAAACAAATCTTAAGGTGACAGAAAGAAGCAGCAAATATAGACAGTGACTCCATTAGCATCTAAGTCCAAATAGTAGCTGTTAATGTTGTGACATGTGACCTGGAAAGAATGGATTTTTCAGAAAGAATATATATATATATACATATGTATATGTATATATATATATATGTATATGTATATATATATATGTATATGTATATATATATGTATATACATATATATATATATAAAGTGTTATGGGGCGCCTGGGTGGCGCAGTCGGTTAAGCGTCCGACTTCAGCCAGGTCACGATCTCGCGGTCCGTGAGTTTGAGCCCCGCGTCGGGCTCTGGGCTGATGGCTCAGAGCCTGGAGCCTGTTTCCGATTCTGTGTCTCCCTCTCTCTCTGCCCCTCCCCCGTTCATGCTCTGTCTCTCTCTGTCCCAAAAATAAATAAACGTTGAAAAAAAAATTATATATATAAAGTGTTAAAAAATGAATAGTAGTATGGAAGTAAATTCTACATTGCTTTAGAAGATCTGGAAGGGTAGAGGAGAAGGGAATAGGAAAGAAAAAGGCAAATTCGTTGTTCTTTTACTATTTGAACATTTATTGAGTGTCTGCTGTGGGTGTGGTAGTGTGTTATGTGCAGGAAGACCATTATTCCAGGCACGTTCTTCCAGAAGAAATTCAGCTACTATTTTCTATTTATTTTGTGTTGATTTATTTTAACTATAAATATTTACTATATGAATACTATTTTGTATTTATTTATTTTAGAGAGAGAGCATGAGTGGGGAAGGACAGAGAGGATGAGAGAATCCCAAGCAGGCTCCTCACTGCCAGCACATTGCCCAGCACGGGACTCGATCTAAAGAATTATGAGATCGTGACCTAAGCTGAAACCAAGAGTCGGACGCTTAACCAACTGAGCCCCCCAGGCGTCCCTGATACTCTTTTTTTCCTTGTATTGATACTCTTTTATTCCTTGTTTAACAAATATTTGTTGGTGTCTGTGTACAAAGTACAGACTAGGTACCAGGGTATAGTGCTGAGCAAGAGAAATAAAAATCTGTTTCGATGGAGTGTGTGTTCTAGTGTGAGGAGAGAGAGCAGATACCTAGTTTAGGTGCTAATAGATGCAGCGGAAAAGCTAAAGGAGGATAGTGGGGTCTGGGAAGGATGAGGTGATGGTGGCACTATTTTAGATGGGTTGGCCAGAGAAAGCCTGGGGTAGGAACATCCAGGAAGAGACCTGAAGGGCTTGAGGGAGCACGTCCCTCGGCTGGGTGAGCCGCACGTGCAAAGGGCTGGAGATCAGAGGAGCGGTTGGCATGTTTCGAGGAACAGCACGGAGGTGATGTAGCTGGAACTGAGCAAGAGGAAGACGCCTGGCAGGAGATGGGGTTAGTGAAGTCGCCAGGGGCGAGGTCGTCCCAAGCCTTGTCGTAAGCCCTGCTCAGATTTGGGACTTGATTCTGAATGAGATGGGAAGCCACTGGAGGGTTTGAGCAGAGAGCCTCCATGTAGCTTGTATCTGAAGAGAATCACTCTGTCTTTACAAGGACAGGGGCAAGGTCGAATCAGAGAAAGCACTTTAAGAGCCTGTGCTGTGCAGTAGTTCAGATGATGATGGTGACTTGGATGGACTAGGTTCATAGTGGTAGATGCTGTAAAAAAAAATGATCTCAATCTGGATATGTGCTGTCTTTTGAGATTTTGAAATACTGAGGCATCAGAGAATTGCAAGTCAAAACCAACGTGAAATATCAAGACAGTCACCAGATTGGCAAAAATTAAAAAGCCTCAGTCCTAAATGTTGGTGAAAGTACTGAGCAGAAGGAAGGCTTCTGTGCTGCTGGTGGGGATGTAAATGGGCACAGCCACTCTGGAAGACTGCTGGGTGATCATCTTCAAGAACTGAGTACATCTCCGGGCACCTGGGTGGCTCAGTCGGTCAAGCGTCTCACTTCGGCTCAGGTCATGATCTCACAGCCCGTGGGTTTGAGCCCCACATTGAGTTCTGTGCCGGTAGTTCAGAGCCTGGAGCCTGCTTGGGATTCTGTGTCTCCTCCTCTCTCTTCCCTTCCCCTGTTCTCTGTCGCTCTCTCTCAAAAAAAACAAAACAAAACAAAACAAAAAACTGAGCACATCTTTCCTCTGTAAGCCAGCATCTCCTCCTTTGTCACCCAGGGTACCAAATGACACACGAGAATGTGTATGACCGGCATGATTTGTAATAGCCCTAAATTTGAAATAACTCCCGTGTCTGTCAACAGTAGAACAAAGCGTGTCACCCTCACAGAGCGGAATACTAAATAGCGTGAATAGTGAGCCGCAGCATTGGGCGGCAAGCCTGAATGAATCTCCTAGGCATAGACAGTTGTCCTAGATATCAGTAGGATGTTTTCTGGGAAAGACTGATCTGTAGACTCAGAAACGTCCTGAGGGTGAGAAGGTTCTTGTTTAGAGGGTCAGTTCCCCCTTCGTTGTGGACACCCTGAAGGAGAGGTGTGTGTGTAGGTAGCCGTCACGGAAGGTGTGCAGGTGAGGGGGTGCCTTGGGGCAGAGTCTGGGAAGACCGGCTGGAGGCCAAGGCTAGTGCTGAGAGGTTGCCCACGCCCGGCTGGCATCGTTGTGCGCGGGGCTCCAGGTGGCCATGATTCCAGGAAGTATGTTCTGCCGTAGGAATTCCCGTCCGTCTGGGCAGAAGGCCTCTGCGGCGACCAGGGACCTGTCAGTCACCCTGGGCGATGTGCTCAGCTCACACCCTGGCCCCAGGCCCGTGGCCTGTCCCCACTGGCAGTTGCCGTCGGTGCTGTCCCTGAGACCGTCGGATCGGGCGGTTCTTGAACTGGTCTCTATGCAGACTCAGGGTGTTCATTGGCCAGCGCGTCTCTCTTCAGGGACCGGATACCTTGTGTCCCCCGACTCCTGGTGGCCGTCCCTTATCAGATACCATTGCCTTCTTGATGCTGCCTCCATTGACGGGAGGGCATGGGTGTTAATTCCTGAGGTTCTCGTGTCTTTCCTTGGTGTACTGTTCTTTTCTGGGGGCTGTTGATGTTTTATTAATTTGAAATGGACCTTGGGGAAGATTATACTTACTAAAAAAATGTACTCGTGGGTCATGATATATCTAGGAAACTTCCTAATTATGCATATTATGTTGTGAGCTAAGTTCTTCTGGATAATGAGAAGTGCACAGAGTACCTTGGAATTGTGCCAGGTACTCCTGTATGCTGTTCTTACACTTTTTCGTTCTTGATTCATTCCTGCTCTGAGCCGTTGGGTGTCACAATTGAAGCAGCCACTAGAGGGCACTCTAACACTAGAAACCAAGTTTTAGAAGTTTAAGCGTTTATCTCTTAGCCTCAAGAAGCTGGCTTAACGGGTATGCAACACGGTGTTTCATCTTTCCCTGTTTTTTCGGGTTCTTGCTGCAGGGCGTGTGGTTTTATTCCATTAGTGATTATTGCTGTTTGAGATGAATGCCATGGCAGCCTCTCCAGGAAAGTGCAGTCATTCCAGGGGATTTGAGAGCCCCGTGGAGCCCATCGGTGAAGCTTAGCTTCAGGACTCTTGAGACCAGGTTTCTGTAACACTCACGGTTGTGGGTGTTCCTGGTTTCACAAATAAAATTTTGGCTAGTAGGTTTACTACTGGTGGACCCCCCCTCCCCCCCCCCCCCAAAAAAAGAATTGTGGTTGAAGATCTTCTAGGCATTTAGAAAGTATAGAACCTCATTTTATAACCTAGTATTCTGCAGTGCCTGGCCAGCAGAGCAATGAGTGTCTGAGGCACCGAGTCAGCGCTGGAGGGTTTAACAAGTCCTTGGAAGAATGGTAGGGAAGTATGGCAGTATCATTGGTTAGAGGGAAGATACGGAGAAATAGCTGCTTTACTATCCTTGTGATATAATGGAAGTCTCTTTCGTCTCGTGTTTTCATCGATGGCTACAGGGAAGAGCTGGTCGTGGTCTCTTGTGTGTATTTATTTAAAAAAAAATTTTTTTTTTCAACGTTTATTTATTTTTGGGACAGAGAGAGACAGAGCATGAACGGGGGAGGGGCAGAGAGAGAGGGAGACACAGAATCGGAAGCAGACTCCAGGCTCTGAGCCATCAGCCCAGAGCCCGACGCGGGGCTCGAACTCACGGACTGCGAGATCGTGACCTGGCTGAAGTCGGACGCTTAACTGACTGCGCCACCCAGGTGCCCTCTTGTGTGTATTTAGAAGTGTTTATTCCATTCTTTTTCTTTTCTACAGAGACAGGCAACTTCTTAAGCCTCTCCTTCTAGATGACACGCTTACCACACCGTAATCATTGTGCTGCTTATGTGTAATATTTTTCAGGAAATATTCCTGGTATTGTGCATAGATTTAGTCTTAAGCATGCAGTGTAAGCATATGTTACAGAAAAAGTTGAATATAGAACCCTGAAATTTAGAACTGGAAGGAAAGTTAACAGCCTTTCTAGTTTGACCCCTTCATCAAACATTTTTATAGTGGAAACTTTGAGCATACATCAAAGTAGAGAGACTAGCATAAGGATTTACCGCTCACTTCCGATAATTATCAGCACTTGGCCAATGTTGTTTGTCATCTGTCTCTTCTCTCCCTCCCAGTCTCATTCCCTCTCCTTCCCCTCCCCTTTATGGTCATGTTTGTTTTAAAAAAAAATCCCAGATATCATATTTAACTCATAAGTATTTCAGTATATATATCTAACAGAAAAGGATTTTTAAAAATATTATAATAGCAGTATCACACCCAACCAAATCAGGTGTTTTTTTAATTTTTTTTTTTAATGTTTATTTATTTCCGAAGGGGAGAGAGCGTGAGCGGAGAAGGGGCAGAGAGAGAGAGAGAGAGAGACAGAGTGTGAGTGGAGGAGGGGCAGAGAGAGAGAGAGAGAGAGAGTGTGAGTGGAGGAGGGGCAGAGAGAGAGACAGAGTGTGAGTGGAGGAGGGGCAGAGAGAGAGAGAGAGACAGAATCTGAAGCAGGCTCCAGGCTCTGAGCTGTCAGCACAGAGCCCCATGTGGGGCTTGAAGTCACAAACTGCAAGATCATGACTTGAGCAGAAGTCAGAGACATTTAGTATCCAGTCAATATTCAGATTATTTTCTTTTTTCTATTTTTTTTGAAGTAGTGATTAGTAAAATTTTATGGTGCACATACTAAGACAGTTAGTGAACTGGGAACACTCAAACCACGGAATGAGGCTCAGAGGTATGCTCTTGTAAAGCAGCTTTTATTACTGGGAAGGCAGTGTGTGTGGATTCTTTAAAGTGCCTGGTGATAACGTTGGGGTCTTCTTAAAGGGAGTTGGTTAGTGGTTATCCTCCTGTCAACTTGGGGGACTGTTTATGTTTCACCTCTGATACCCCGACGAATACGCAAGAAGCGACCGAGGTGAGGTCATCCTTGCTGGTTTTGCAAGATGAGTTAAATGAAGCTTTGCTTATATGACTGACTGGTTTTGTCTGCTCAGGAAATTGTCAAGTCTGGTCTCCGTGTTGGATTTTAACGATTCCCTCTTTTTTGTCGTGCTCTCAGCAGGCCAGAGAGTCCCGCATTCGCTGTTTTCTGTCAGGAGTTGTCAGGCTGGAAAGCCGCGTCGTCTCCGTCTTCATCACTTCTGTGGTTGTTGTTGATGTTCTCCCGTGTCCTGATGCTTAAGGTTGCCATTTGGTGCGCATGTGGCTGTCAATAGGCATGTGAAACCCTGGAGAGCACGCGACCCACTAGGGAGGTTCATCTGATGGTTGTAAGGAGAACAGTAGCCAAGGACTGAAAAATCCCCCAAAGCGGGGATTCCTGGGAGCCAAGGCTTAATCAACAAAATGGGTCTGTGGGAGAGGTGTCACTTACTTGATGAAAAATGTTATCTGCTCTTCAGGCTCCTTTAGACTTTGGGTCACAATTCCTGATTTGTCAACAACGGAAACAATATTTCACCAACTACAGGCCATGCAGCTCCTTGTTGGGCAGTCAGGGCCTCAAGGACTGTCCCATCTTGGTGTACCGTTGGAGATAAACCATTCGTTTCAGCGTGTACTGCTTGAAGAGCATTTAGGGTATCGTTGAAACCTTTTTCCAGTAATTGCAGAAAAACTAATAAGTGATTTTTTTTTTCTAATTCATTAACTCCTTGTTGAAGGAAGAGCATTCTGACAAATGTATAGAAACCAGAGCTTTTTTGAATAATGGGATTTGAAAGCTTATGGGGACGCTCGCCTATGAGGACTCACTTGATGTACAAATGATCATAGCTTAGAGCTGGCTAGCGTTCAGGGATTCCTGTTTAGTCATTTTAGCTTCGGGACATCCTAACATACAGTGTCCAGACCATTTGGATGGAAACCTTTGTATATCTTATTACCACAAAGAATGAATAACCTGGTATTACTAAGAAAGCCAGAATGTGGATCCCAGAACCCCCAGGTCAGGGACAATGTGGACGTCATGGTTACTCTTTGGTTTGTAGGCATCAGCACATGTCCATCTTGAATGGCTGTGGTTTACATGTGGATAGGAACAGAAAACATTCCTCTGCATTTGGTTTAGCTTGTAATGGGATTATGGAGGCATTCCATTTACCTACAGAGTTTTCATTGAACGTCATTTCCTGGGCAGTGTAATCATAGGTATCATTGTCATTGTCTAATTTTAAATCTGTCATTATACATAGGAATTCAGTCTCCTTTATCTGAGTCCAACTGGAGGGTTTGATTACAGAGTGAGTGTGGAACGTGCACCAAGTCAGGTCTAGGACCATTAAGGTCCTTCATGCACAGGGGCAGGTTATCAGCAATGAGGTTTACAGTGGTTATGGGCCATCTTTTGGGCTCTGGGGCTTCTGCTCAATCCCACATTAATTGCTCCTTGCTGTGAGTGGGGGCTGCTGAGTGGAGGTGTCCTGGCCTTTGGGGGTGGGAACCTTGTGCTGGTGGTGCCCTGAGTTTCGTGGTGCCTAGAGGACAGGCCCTCCTTTGTCTCCTGCAGCCACACTAGTTACTCCCAGGGAGCCATGGGATCAGAGCCACTCTCCAGATTTTCTTGACGGTCTCCTACATTCATTTTGTAACTTTTCATTGGTCGAGGGTTGAAATAGGGTCTTGCGTTGCATTTAGATAATGTAGACTCTTAAGTCTTAATTTCAAACATTTCCCTATTTTTTTTTTTTTTTTTTTTTTTTTTTTTACGATCATCCACTAAAGGCAAATTGTCATTTGTTTTAGCCAAAGCTGGAATAGTGGAAATCTTATTCCACCCTTTTGGTGTCATTTAACATGGTCCTTAATCACCTGCATTTCCTGTGAACTGCCATTTTTGATGTATAGCCTTGATTAGATTCAAGTTCAGTTTTATGAGAGCGTGATTGGAATTCCTCACACTTGGTTCTGTGTATTTCCTGTTGCCTCACAGGGAGAGGCAGGCAATGTCTGGTTGCCTCATCGTTGGTGATGTTAGGATTGCTCACTGGTTACAGGTTTTGTCAGCCTTGTTGCAGGGTTGCCCATCTCTCTTTTACTTCATAGTTCTTAGCATCCATTGATCGTTGTTTAAACGCCTTAGTCCTTTAGGGTTGCAAAAATGATGATTTTCACTTACTTACAGTCGGGAGTTTTTCTTAGAGGAGAACTTGCCCGTATCAACTACATTATTATCCTAAAATCTAGTTTGTTTAGCAAAGGCAGGATAAGTGATTGTTTCCTTTATAGACTATTTTTCAGAACAATGAGTTGGTGCGTTGGTAATCTTGATGTGGCCAATGAGATTTTCTTTGTATTATTAAGAACTGTGGGTTAATATATGTATGTTTATGTATTTCAGTCTTTTGCATTACTAGTCTTTTTGATGCTTTAATTGTAGTAAGTCCAATGGGAACCCTTTTGAGTTTGCTTCTTACTTTTCAACATGACTCTACTATCTCTGATAACTTGCCTGCATTCTGTCAACAAGATTTCACAGGCTTAGCTTGGGAATAACGAAGCCCTAGTTTTGACATCAGTTTTCTAAGGAACTTTGTTTAATTTTGGTTGGAAATGGTACTTAGAGAACAAAGTCTGGGTATGAATGTTCTTTGCTACCTGGATTATCATTTCTTCTAGAACTTTCCAAGGGTTAGAATTAGGAAATCCTATTTCTTAAAATGAAAAATAAGTCCATTCATACTGATCTTCCCAATTTCCAATTTAAATTTGAGTTTTTACCTCTTTAAAATTTTTATTTTTCTTTTAAGCTGAAAATCTTGGCTGCTAATGACATTAACATAATTATTTGCTTCAATCTATGGTTTAGAATAGTTTAAAAACAATACCAATCTAATATTGTTGCTAACAATAAAAATGTGAAGTACAGTTTAAAGTATTTTTGTAGCATTTTGTTTGGTTTTGTTTTTCGTTTTGGTCCTTGGGATATAATTCACTGGATGATGTATACAGCTAAAATACTGAGTTTCAGGTTGACTGAAATAATTCTTTGTTACCGACATGATATATAATCATAGATTGTTTTCAATTTGTGTTACATATTTAGGGATTAGGGAGTTAGGGATTACTTTGTGCTTGCTTGCTTGCTTGGTTTAAAAATTATAATGCTTTTTATTTAATTGAAGAGTTACAGATATACAGAAATATGTACAAAACGTATATATCATGCTTAGTAAATTGTCACAAAATGAAAACCCAGGAAACTCGGACTGGGTTAAGAAATAGAACATTACCAGCACAACAGGCGATTCCTTACACCCTTTACCAATCTTTAGTCTCTCCCTTTGTTCTATGGGTGATTACTACCGTAATATCTAATACTATGATTATTTTGTCTGCTTTTGAATTATATTTAAAGTATATCAGGGGCGCCTGGGTGGCGCAGTCGGTTAAGCGTCCGACCTCAGCCAGGTCACGATCTCGCGGTCCGTGAGTTTGAGCCCCGCGTCGGGCTCTGGGCTGATGGCTCAGAGCCTGGAGCCTGTTTCCGATTCTGTGTCTCCCTCTCTCTCTGCCCCTCCCCCGTTCATGCTCTGTCTCTCTCTGTCCCAAAAATAAATAAATGTTGAAAAAAAAAAAAAGTATATCATATAACATATACTCTTTGGTATCTAGCTTTTTTTGTTCCATATTATGTTTGGGGAATCCTTGTTTTAGGAACCTGTAGTTCATTTTCTTCAAATGGATATATCACACCACTGGAGGTGGACCTTTGGGTAGTTTTCCATATTTGGCTGTTATAAGTAATTCTTGGACACTCATTTTGATATAGTTGTGTGAACTTTATGTTGGGTAAACCTAGGAGTTAGAATTCCTCATCATAGGGTATGCATATGTTCAACATTAGAGGATAGTCTAAATGATTTTCTTAAAAAGTTGTATAAAATGAAAATGAAAGAATTTCTAGTGTTCTGTATTCTCATTAATACTTGGTTTTTGTATAAAATCTCGTTAAATAAGGCTCTACCAGGTTTTTATTTTTAGCGTGAATGAGTGTTGAATTTGATTATAGGACATCTGTAGAGGTGATGGCATAGTTTTTCTGTCTCTATTAACAGGAATTATTGGCATTCCTAAAATTAAACCACCTTTGTGTTTTTAGATGAAACTCCACTTGGCTTGTGGAGCTTTTGTTTGTTTTTACAATCCGCTGTTGGTTTTAAGGGGGGGGAGGGTGTGCTAATATTTCTTACAGATTTGTCGTCCCGTTTGTATCCCCCATTGCTTTGATTTCTTGAAGAATCCAAGCTACTTGTCTTGTAGAATGTTCTACATTCTGGATTCATCTGTCTGTTTTTTCTGGGTCATCTAGTCCCTAAAGTTCCTATAAACTGTAAGGTTGAAAGGCTTGATTAGATTCAGATTAAACTTTGTTTTTGGGTAAAAATTTATCATAGGTGATGTTGGGTGTTTCAGATTTCATCATACCAGGAAGCAGATAGTGTCAGGTTTCCACGATTAGTTATACTTTGATCACTTGATTAAAGAGGTGAGGCCAAATCTTTGCATTCTGGGGTGCATTTTTTTCCTTTGCAGTGTCACTTTAACTGCCATGTTAAATATACAGTAAGAAATGAATTATATGGGTTTAGCCTTTTTCTAAATTGAAATGCACAATTTTAGTTTATGATGGGTTAACGTATTAGCTGTCATTGATTGCTGTTTTCTTTTTCAACAGATTAATTTACTAAGTTCAGTATGCTATGCAACACTATTATTGTCATTACTTTGAAATGAATCTAATTTTCAAAATTTATTTACTTATTTTTTAAGATTTTATTTTTAAGTAATCTGTACACCCAGCGTGGGGCTCGAACACATAACTCCAAGGTCAAGAGTCTCATGCTCCACTGACTGAGCCAGCCAGGCTCCTGTATTTTGTTTTTTATGTCTTTTTTTTTTTTTTTTGGTAGGATAATCACATTTTGTGATTTCATTGCTCAACAGAATGATATCTCCCAAGAATTCTTGACTTAAGATTATCAACACTGTGATATTCACCCTTCTACTGAATTGGTTTTACAATTAAATTTTATATTAAGCAGTGGATATATGGTGATTGGAAACATTATTTAACTTACTTAGTTCTCTCTGAACATTGTGTGCTTTTGGAACTCTAAGCACAGGATGCGATGAACTGCATTTAGAGACAGATCCCACGTGTATTTTAGAGGTTGTGGTATAGAGTGTTGACTTGGAGCCCTTGTTCAGAGTGAAGCGTAGATGATTGCACCACTTCCTCTGCTGTCCCTGGTGGCTTGAGTCCTGGAGCATTTTCTTGCTGCACAACGACGCACAGTCTGTTCTGTCATGGTCCTAATTTCCCACAATCCTAGTTATTCAACTTAAAACTTCTTTGAAGAACAAAGGATACTTGTTGCAATTTTGGCTGTATTTTTAAGTGTATTTTACGTACATACACAAAATTGTTTTTCCCCACCTTTTCCGTGTAACATTTACTATTTTTTTCTCATTATAAAAATAACATCTGGCCTTCTAATTATCACAGTTTAGCTACTTAGATAACCTGAAAGTACTTCAGCAGCAAAACAAAACACCCAAAAAACAAACAAACAACTAGAAATGCGGGGATAAAGTCTTTTACAAAGAGACTTTAAAATAGCCGAATGCACAAGAAAATAAGGGAAATTCTCAAAAGTCAGAAACAGGGAAAACTGAAATCTGAAATATTAAGACATTAAGACTGTTTAGAATAAGCACGTTGGTGGGTTATTCCTGTCAGGTTTTGAGTTGGTACAATTTAAGGATAGAAGATGCAGCCTGAGGTTCTCCTGAACCTCTCCTGAAGCAATTAGCTGGAGATAGGACCCTAGATGAGCTACCCCTACTAGTGAACGGGGCATTTAGAAGTGGGTGGGGAAGAGCAACCCACCTATCCAAACAGAGAGATAACAAGTTTGTTGATTTTTATCTTCAATTCTAGAAAAGGAGAAAGTGTCTTCCATATAAATTTGGAACCAGTTTTCGGAGTTTCATCATGTTTGGGGTATAAATGTATACTTCTTCCAAAATGAAAAATTAACATAAAGATCAGACCTGGGTTGGATGAATCTGGACAGAATATGAAAGCAATTCTGTAGAAGCTGGTGAGGGCACACCATTCAAAGGAGGGAAGCAGGCTATGGGAGGTGTACTTTTAGTTGGCTTCTTCCCTGCAGGAGTTCGAGTTCATGCAGGGAAGCAGAGTTCAGGTAGAACACGACAGTTTTGCTGGGCCGAGGAACCGAGGCTGGCAATTGTCATTGCGGGACAGAGTAGAAAAAGAGTAGGGGGGAAATCTTTCAAGAGAAGACCCACAAAATGTGTGTGCCAGTTCCTCTGCAGTCCTTGGCCAACTCGGAAGCTGTGCCGGAGCTGAATGATACTGCATGGAACCAGGCAGAAAGTAGCAGCTGGCAGGTTGAAGAGTTGAGCAGAAATTTCAGCAGTTGCCCAGTGCTGGGGAGGTAGGCTTTGGGGTCAGGTCCAGCCAAGTTAAGAGGGACTTGATAAACACTTGGGGCTTTCCACTGAAATTCCAGAAGGGCTGCCCTTGAGGTCTAAGAACTATGCCTCAGGACTAAAGGAAAACCAAGCCTTTGTAGGATTGAGGTGATTGACTGGTATTTTAACCGCTTGACAACAAAACTCCACACTCTTTGCAAGAAAATAAGATTATCCACAGGGTTCAGAGGAGAAACTCTTCATGACGCTCAGAGATTTCTTAGACTTGACACCAGAAGCATGATCCATAAAAGCCCCTCCTGCACCCCCACCCCCAAAAAGCCCACAAAACAAAACCAAAAAACCCAGCAGATTGGATTTCATCAAAGTGAGAAACTTTGCTGTGGCAGAGGCCCTGTTAAGATGATGAAAAGACAAACTACACATGGGAGAAAATGTTTGCAAACGACACGTCTGACAAAGAACTCATGTTTACAATAGTAAAGAACTCTCAAAACTCAATGGTAAACAAATGAATAAAAAAATTAGAAAATGGCCAATAGATGTGAGAGAGATTTCACCAAAGAGGATATATGCCTGGGAAATAAGTACATGAAAAAGGATTTAGCATTGTTACTCGTTATAGAAATGCAAACTAAGACTGCGTCTACACGTGTGGTAAAACGATTTAATAAATAACGACAGTACCAATGGGGCGCCTGGGTGGCGCAGTCGGTTAAGCGTCCGACTTCAGCCAGGTCACGATCTCGCGGTCCGTGAGTTCGAGCCCCGCGTCGGGCTCTGGGCTGATGGCTCGGAGCCTGGAGCCTGTTTCCGATTCTGTGTCTCCCTCTCTCTCTGCCCCTCCCCCGTTCATGCTCTGTCTCTCTCTGCCCCAAAAATAAATAAACATTGAAAAAAAAAATTAAAAAAAAAAATAACGACAGTACCAAGTGCTGGCAAAGATGCTGCCAACTGGACCTTTGTCCACTGCTGGTGGGAGCGTAAAAGACATTTCAGCAGTTTTCTAAAAAACGAAACCTACGTTTACCAGATGACTCAGCAGTTTTGCTCCTGGGCTCTATTTCAGAGAAATGAAATCTTCCGTTCATGTAAAAGTCTGTATTTGGCGATTCATGCCAGCCTTATTTATAATAGCCCAAACCTGAAAATACTGGCACATCCTTCAATTTGTGAGTCATATAAACCTTGGCACAATCCTTACCGTGGAATATTACTTAACGGTAAAGAGGAAGGAACTATTGATACGCACAGTAGTTTGGGTGGGTTTCAGGGTGTTGTGCTGAGTGAGAGACTGTGTTAATATATTATTCTTGAAATTACAAGATTACAGAGCTGGAAAACAGACGAGTGGTTGCTAGGGCGTAGGGATACTGAGAGAAGAGGGGGAGTTTCACTGCAAAGGGACAGCACGAGGGAGGTCTTGGTGATCATGGAATAGTTCTGTGCTGTGATTGCGTGAATCTACGCATGTGATAAAATGATGCGGAGCTCTACGTAGGTGCCGTACCAATGCCACGGTTTTGGTTGTTGATATTGTACTGTAACTGCAAGACGTTACTGTTGTGGGAAACTGGAGGAAGAGAATATGGGATCTCTCTGTACGACTCTTGTGGCTCCCTGTGAGTCTACGATTAAGAAAGAGTATGTTTTCTAAGATATTTCTAAGACATTCCTAAAATATCTTAGAAAAACCCAGGTTTGTATCTAGGCCTCTTTCCCTTTAACCTGAAAGATCTTTCACATTTCACGTTAAATTCCGTCTGGAGATGAATATACCCATTTTCTCTTTATTTCTTCTTTATTTTTGAGAGTGTTTTCATAGATGACAGAATTCTGAGGTAGCACTTTTTTTTCTTTCAACACTTCAAAAATATCGTTTTAGCGTCTTACGGCGTGGATGGTTTCTGATAAGAAGTCTGCATTCTTTCATGTCCTTGTTTCCCAGTGTGTAATATATAGCACTTCTCTAATCGCTTTCAAGATTGTCTCTTTAGTTTTGATATTTTCAGCAGTTTGAGTAGCATCTACCTAGTGTCCTCTTTGTAGGTATATCTTGGGCCAGGTTCAACAAGATTCTTGGCACTGTGTGCTGATACCTATGATGAATTGTGGAAAAATTGCGACAATTATCTTGCCAAGTATTTCTTCCGTCTCATTTTATATTTCATGTGTAGCATAAACATATTTGTGTTATATTGTGTATGAACTATTAGAATGTTGATTTAAAGTGAATTGTGATAATTTACAGATGCTCTTATAATCTGCAGAGTATCTAGTAAAAAATTAAATAGCTATAGCTAAATAGTCAATAGAAGGGATTAAATAGAATACTAAATGAATGCTCAATTCAAAATAAGTCAGCAACGTAGAAAGAAAGGAAGAAAGAGCAAATGGGACAAAGGGAAAGCCATATAGCAAGATGATGGATTTAAACCTCCCCACATTAGTAATTACAGTCCGTGTTCGTGGCTTAAGTAGTCTATCCAAAAGGGGAGAGATGGTCCTACTGGATAAAGGAGAGAAACCTAGCTATGTACACTTTAAATGAGACCTACCTTAAAGAGAAAGATAAGCTAAAAAACATGCAAAAAGGATATACCATGGAAACACTAATAACAAGAAAACTTGTGTGGGTATATTAATAACCAAGTAGACATTAAGGGAGCATTATCAGAGATGAGGCTGAGTATTTTATAATGAAAGCTTCAATTCGTTAGGAAGTATGAACAGTCCTTAATCTGTATGTGTCAATAGTGCTTTAAAATAGATGAAGAAAACCTTGCTAGAACTACAAGTAAAAGTAGGCAAATCCGTTCGGATTGTTGGATAGGTTTTAAACAAGGAGTCAGAAAGAACATGTAAGATTTGAATGATACCGATGAAAATGAACTAGTTTGACATTTATAGAACACTAACTCCAACAACTGTAAAACACATTCACCTGAACTACACACTGAATGTTCCCTAAGATGACATTTTCAGCCACAAAAAACTGTATCTTAACAAAGGATTAAAATAAATTGGATTAATGACGTTAATTAAAATTTAGACTAAATTCTCTGACTACAGTGAAATGAAGTTAGAAATAGATAACAGGAGGAAATCTGGAAAATCCCCTAAATGTTTGGAAATAAAACACTTCTAAGCAACTCATGTGCCAATAAAGAACGCTCAAGAGGATTTAAATAATACTGTAAAGTGAATGATAATGGACACCTGATACAGCAAAAACTTGGGGGGAATTTAACGTGGAATCAAGAGGGAAATAGCCATAGCGTGAAACGCCCCTATTACAACGGGAGTTCCAAAGACTCTAGTGGCGTCGGAATTACCTGGGAGGTTTGTTAAGGTGCAGATTGTTGGCTCTCCCCCACCCCCATCATTTCTCATTCAGCAGGTCTGGAGTGGGGCATGGTAATTTGCATTTCTAATAAAGTTCCTGGGTGATTTTTGATGCTGCTGGTTCAGGGGCTATACTTTGAGAACCACCATATTAGAAAGTAACTTTTAAGTTCCAGTAGGAGGAGCTAGAAAGAGGGGAGCAACTTAAACCCAATGCAGTGACAATAAAGGTATACTAAAAATAAGAGCCAGAATCATTGAATCAGGGAAGTAGTAATAGATAAAAACCAGTGAAACCGGTTGTTCATACTTCAGTAACTTAAAATTATTGAACTTCTAGCCAGATTGATTAAAAAACAGAGAAGATAGAAGTTACCAATGTCAGAACTAAAAGGGAGAGAGCAGCATAAATCCAACATCCTTTAAAAGGTCTTAAGGGAATAATCTGAATGACTTTAGGTCTGCATACTTGCAGTTGAAATGAAATGGGCAAGTTGCCTGAATGACACAACTTTCTGGGATTGCCCTGATCAGAAAGAGAAATTTGGAGAGCCCTATGTCTGTTAATACATTGTTGAAAACCTTCCCGCCAAAAAAGCTCTGGGCTTAGATGACTTCTGGTGAATTCAGTCCCTGTATGTATAGCAGGATGTACATACGTAATGGTGTGTACATGAATGTATATTTATATTTACCCTGATTTTCATTCGACATCAAGTTAATTTAGCCTTATGAGAAAATACGAGACAGGCAACGTAGCATGAGTGACAACAGCATGGTAGAGGTGTCCTCACGTAGGTGTGACCAGTGATGATCCGAGCCACTTTGCAATTGGGAAGCACGTGGTTGAAAGAGGTGACACCGGATGGGTATAGAGCAACCCATTTTGGGGAAATCGTCATCTCCAGAGTTCCTTAAAGTTTTCTTATCACCGACCATCTATTGCTGAGTTATCTGTCTTCGTGTATTGTCCATCCGTTTACCAACTCTCGATATTTAGCTGTCTGTATATCTAAATGTCTGTGTCTGAGAGTGCTTTATATATTCCGTGTTTTCTTCCAGTCTGTGGCTTGTCAGTTTCTTCTCTTTATATTGTAATCCAAAAGTCAATTTTGATTAAGTTTCAGCTTTCTTCTGTTACAGATCACGCTTTTCCTATCTAACGTAAAAACAAAAACAAAAACAAAAACAAAAAACTTTGTCTCTCCCAAGACCACAAAACATTTTTCCTGTGTTTCTTTGTAAATACTTGCAGTTTGGGATTTTTATGAGACCGACATGCTGCTGGCTGCGCTGAGAAGGAAGCTTAAGTTTTGGATTTTATATTTGGGCCTATGATGTGTTTTGAGTTAATTTTGTATGGGATATTAGGTACGGATCAAGGTTTATTTATTTATTTATTTATTTTTGGCCTCTCATCATCAGATACTCAACGAGCACTTTGTTTGGGCAAAGTTCTGGAGACAGAACGATAAACAAAAAAGACGTTGTCCCTGTCCTCGTGGAGCTTTATAAAGGACAAAGGGTATTAAAGAGGAAGTCCTAATGGAGCCTACGAAGGAACCGTGGTGAAGCATAAAGAAGCTCAGGATGGTTACTTTAGTAGAAGGGAAGGGACAACCATGCGCCAATGAGAAATGCTCGTCCTTTTTATTGCTTCTCAGATTTAGGTTAAGTTGAAAACAGACCTTTCTCTTGGACGTGGCCAGAGGGACGGTTATTAGTGACCTTTCGTAAGCACCGTTTGTGTGGTAAGAAGCACGTAATGGTTGGGAATGCTTGTGTGGAAAACCAGAGGTGAGCAGGTGGTAGGTATGTATCTAGATAAAGCAGTTTACCTGTGAGGGCGAGGCACAGGTCAATGCCAGTGGAAGAGACTGGGTCCAGAGGGAGGCATTGAAGATAAAGGCTAGTGAGGGGCTAGCTGAAAGCATATAATCCTTCACATGGGTGGGAGGGAATGACTGAGTAGGGTGATGGGCCTTAGGTCAGAGAAGGGGCACTGTATCCACTATAACGAGGAAGAGAGGATTAATAACGGTAGGTGGAGCGGGGTAGGGGGGTATGATTTGGTGGTGAAAACGTGCGGGGTCTTCATCTACTGGCTTCTGGCAATGGAAGCACATCAAGGTCAGCATCAGAAAGAGGGGAGTGGGTGTCCAGCGTATTTGAAGTAGAGGAGAAGCTATGAAGCTGTCCTCTTCCTGAATGAGAAAGCTGGCTCACCAGGAAAAGAAAATAGGGTTCCGTAGACCAAGCTTGTTGGAAAGAACTTAAGGTGAAAGGAACCAGTCTGCCTAGTTGTAGGACACTCTCCAGAAGACAGTTGGCTTTCAGTCACAGGAGTGGTTGAGTCCATTGGAGGGCGAGAGGCCACTTCTAAACCCTTTCACATAAGGCCCTATGGTGTTGAGTTTTAGGCCCCAGAGCCCAGTCCTTGTAGGAAAGCAGGTCTGTGAGAAGTGAGCGTGCTCATTGGCTTGGATGGTACGGTCGAGTTTTAACAACTATTGTGGAAGGGCTTTGAAAAAGGATCTTAAAAAGGTGGGAGTGGAGATTAGAGAGTATTTGTATTTGAGAAGTACTGCAGGTATACTCAGGGTCTGGGATGGGACTATGTGGTGAGCGGCTGAGTTGGGGTGGAGGAACAGGCCAAGGAGCTGAGTGATGAGGCCAAGGAACCGTGTGGTCAGGGTGCTGGGTGTGGATGTCCGCTTGGATGGAGGTGTGGACAGGAGTACAGGTGGGAAGGAAGGTGAGGAGCAAGGAGCCAGCGTCCTCAGTGGCGAAGAGGAGGGACTGGGGAGTCCGTAGCCCGGGGCACCAGGGAGGCTAGTGTAATATGATGATGCAAGACTGAATTGTGGGTCCTTTGTCACGATGGAAGGTTTGGGAACGTCACCAGGAGTGAGAAGGACATCAGCCTTGTCTGACCTCCAAATACACTTTGAGTTAGGCTCGTTCTTACCTTTGCTGTTTGACAGGGCAACAGGAACCATAAAAAGAGAGCTAGGTTTTCAACCAGAATCTCAGAGAAAATGAGTTCTCTCTTTGGAAAGGGGCTATTTAAATTTGGCCCATCATCAGGACTCCGTTGACAACAGTGTCGTGTGTTGCCCGTGTGGCGCAACTCAAGACAAAGCACTTGCTAAAATGTAGCCTGTGGGAAGAACTTCTCAAAAACTAGCCATGTTTCTGGTAATACTTTGCTTTCTGAAACCTACATTTGAGCAGGATCTTCTTTCTGGCTGACGGCAGTTTGTAAAAATGGCGCTAGATCTTTTCCTGGAAAAAAAAAAAAAAAAAAAAAAAAAAAAAGACTTGTACCCCCCCCCCCCCCCCCCCCCCCCCCCCCCCGCCTTTTGTAACAGTTACATAGTCTCACAGTGCTTTGTACCCCACTCCAGCCTGGATGTAGTCTCCTCAGGAGTTTTTGTGTTGAGGGGCTGAGAGATGCCATCTTTTACATCAGATACTGTGAAACCATTTCTGGCTTGTTTGTAGCCCTGAGCTGAGCCTGTTACCAATCCTAATCCCCCACGTTGTTAGTTTCAGTGACTCTGCCCTCGTACCTCCTGCAAAACAAACTTGTTTTTCTGTTACTTGTTGGACAGCATGAGAGAAATTTTTTGAAAATAATAAAGCAACGGTTGAATAGTATTCAGGTCTTTGTGTAGAATGAAGTGAAACGTTCTGGATTTGTTGTATTAAGCCATGATGCAGAAGTACGGATCTTTGGGGAATTGCCGTGTTTGAGTCACTTTTGCATACAAATTAAATCTCTCACATCAAAGAATTCTTAAAAGGCGTGTTTCCTAATTTCTTATAATGGTAGAATTCATTTAATTTCTTACCTGACGTCTTAGAGAATAATTTTTAGCTTCTGTGTTTTCTGCTCTTTTACCTGGGCTATGCACATACCTTTGTTATAATATTTTTTGAGCAGCAGTTGTGAGGCTTATATATTTGAATGTGATATAATTTAGTAATTCTTGGGAACCTAGCAGAGCATCACATTTAATTTTCTATTAGATGAAAGAAACCTGGAAAGCGAAGTGGTGATGGAGAGAATTGCACAAAACAGAACTAATCAGAGCTGATCCCGGAGGCAGAAAACTGCAATTTAAAATGAGATTCCTTTGTATTTCTACTGTTTGAGGAGTGTTGGTGGGCCGACTATTAAGAACATAGTAACAAGTGAATAATAGTAGATATGTATATAGCAAGCTCAAAACCACAGTATTGAGGTTATGTTCTTTGTGCCATAGCTTTTAAATATTCCAGGCCCTAAAAGACTCAATATTAATGAAGTACAATGGTACCTTTGTTTCTTTAAAAAATTGATGTTTAGTTAGAGAGAGGGGGAGAATGCGGGTGGGGGAGGGGCAGAGAGAGCCAGCAAGATTCCCAAGCAGGCTCCTTGCGGTCAGTGCAGAGCCTGATGGGGGACTCGAACCTACAAACTGTGAGGTCATGACCTGAGCCAGAATCAAGAGTCAGACGCTTAAGTGACTGAGCCACCCCGGTGCCCCTAACTTGGTTTCTTCAGAAAACATTTACATAGCTGGTGTGGTTGTGTTCTGCTGATCCCAAATAAAAATGTCATTTAATCCTCGATAAAGATACGTAGGTGTATCATGTATCATCTAACCACCCCTCCCCCCCCCCCCCCCCCCCCCAGGTCGCTCCTTCGTTAGACACAGAAGAAAGGGTCTAGCAGGACAGTGTGGCAGTACCTGGAATATGTGTTTGCCTTTGTTTTTCCTGTCTGGACTGGCTTCTCTCTCCCTGTTGGTCAGGTGTGGTTGTGGTTGCCAGGGGGAGGCAGAGAAGGGTGGAAATGTAGGATGTGCGTCTCTTCCTAGGGGAGCTGCTCAGAGTCCTGGCTGCAGTACCGTGTTAGAACAGCATGGCTTTGTTCATCGTTGAAGGCAGATTCTAGATTGAGGTCTCTGCAGACTGCCAGTGTCTTAACTTTGTACCACCCTCTCTTAGCCACTGCTACACAGTTGCCATTGACGACCATTGTTGCTTGGTGAGTAGCCAAGAAGCGGAATTCAGGGGCTAATCTTCACATACCGAGATGACGTATGAATCCACTGTCCTTGGCAATTCCAGCAGTACCTTTGTTTTAAAAAAATTTTTTTTAATGTTTTATTTATTTTTGATAGAGAGCATGAGCAGGGGAGGGGCAGAGAGAGCGAGCGAGACCCAGAATCCGGAGCAGGCTCCAGGCTCCGAGCTGTCAGCACAGAGCCGGACATGTGGCTCCAACCCACCGCTAGATCACGACCTGAGCCAAAATCAGACACTTGAACAACTAAGCCACCCACGCGCCCCCATTTCCTTTTTTTTTTTTTTAATTTTTATTTGGGTAAAATGAACTCAGAATTATGAAATGAATAGTTTGTGAAGGCTTCAGAGGCTATTACTCAAAATGAAACGTGACAGCTTACTCGTTGGTCAGTCTAAGTGTATGATGTTGGTGTGATTTTTTTTCAAGAAGGAAAAGACGAATGCACCTACGAGTGGGGGTCAGGGGCACTGACATTTCCAATGTTAATTGGTTTCAGAAACAACTGCGGGGAAAAATTGGAAAGTGGGGCTTTCAAAGGGAATTCTATCATTCATGGTTCTGAACACATGGTATACTCAAATTGGGATAATTATCTGATGGTTCGTTTACAAAGGGGATAGTGCCGTTATCCAGGGTTAGGAATAGTGGAGTTGCCCTTACTTCTTGGTCCAAAGAGAAGAAGGGGGGTGGGGTGGATGCCATTTCTGGAACAACATTTGGGAGTCGCAGTGGGAAGCTGATTGAAAGGGGCAGTACCGTGGATGTTAGAGATGGCTCAAGTGCAGGGACAGGGATGGTTAATCGACACCTGGAATAGGCATCTGCCCCTGTGAGGACAAAATCTTGTTCCCTTCATGATCAGAGAGTTCCAGTGTAATCAGCCTGCCACTGTGTGACCACCTGGGTCCTCTAGGGAACAGAGTTACATCAAGGCTCAGTGTTGGTCTCTGTTCATGGCAGGCTGGAACTCGGCAGTGGCAGTGGCCAAGTCGTCCTTTGTGAGCACAATTCCATGTTGTGGGGCCCGTGCATAGTCACCAGTCTGGCCTCCATGCTGTTTTGGCTGTACATGGGTTCCTTGAGCAAGCACCAGGGTAACTGGTGAAGAATGTTGACTGGCACCCACAGGTGGTTCTGCTTTTCCAGCTGACTGTTGATCCCCTCTGGTGGGCATTTATAGGGTGGGTTATGAATGTATTTACACTCTGCTCCCATTCAAGAGGCCTCCGTCTATACTTCTTTCCCCACACTTTTTTTTTGGGGGGGGGATGTATAATTTTGTTCTTTCTAGTTAGCTACTGCCTCTGAGTTGGTATAGACCCATCCTTTGGTCCATCTCTCTCGTTTAGAGAAGTACCACCCACGGTTTTGCCTACTTGGAGCATTTCCTTTCACCATTGTCTTTGCGGACCAAATTGAATGGGGTTGCAGTGACGTGGCCATCCACTTCCTGCTGATTCAGACATAACATGCAGATCCATATGCAAACCAGGTTTATGCTTTTTTCTCCTGAGAGGGAGGAAATCTAGAACATTCTGGGAAATCATGAGTATAGGCCGAGGAACAGGGAGGCAGCTGAGCAGTGGGAGCAGATAATCATGGGAGTCTGAGTCACCTATACATATGGAGTGAGTGAATCTGCTTGGCCCGGGCCCATTGTTACCATTTTAATTGAAAAGTAAAATGCTGCTGTGTGTAACCCATGTTGTGGGTAACATCCAGTTCATGATGGGCAGGGCAGGCCCCATATTATTCCAGCGTTCCGCAGCAAGCCAGGAGCTGCTTTTGAGATGAAGGACAGTTGTTGACAGAGGGCAGGACAGGGCCTTGTTCCAGAATCCTTGAGGTCTGTGCTAGGAGTCTGCTGCTATGGCTTGCCATAGGCTTTGTATAGCATTGCTGTTGGCCACAGTCACATACAATAGCATTAAGTCTGCTGAGTCTTAAGACCCAGCTGGCAGAGAAGCTTGTGCTTTGGCTTGGACCTGCTGCAGAACCCTTTCTTGGGCCCTTCTCAAAACCGGCAGCCTTATCAATGATCAGGAAATGGATTGGAGCCTATAAAACCCAAACAGACTACCCCACTATTGAACCTCCTTATCTAGGTGGGTAATACGAGGTGCAGCAACTTCTTTTACTTCATTATTTTTTAAAGTTAATTTATTTTTGGTGGGGGGGGGTGAGCAGAGTGAGAGAGAGAATCTCAAGCAGTTTCCCCGCTGTCAGCACAGGGCCGTGTGCGGAGCTCAATCCCATGAACCATGAGAACATGAGCCGAAATCAAGAGTCGGACGCTCAACTGACAGAGCCACCCAGGCACCCCTCTCTTAATTTAGAAGGAGTATTATTTATTACATGCCCCAAGACCGCTGGATTCCTAGGTACTTCACCAGTGTAATAGACCAAGGGCTTTTGCAGGATTTATCTGCTACCCTCTGGCATACAAGCTAAGGTGCTACTTAACAGGTCCAGTTAGCATGTCACCAGTGTAACGAAACAGTAGGATATCCTGCAGATTATCAAGGTGATGGGGGTTCCTCTGGTCCATATTATGACAGAGCAGGAGACTTGACGTAGGGGCAATTTAGTAAGTTGAAACTGCCTCTGATTTTATTTACTGATTGGACTGGGAAGGAAAGCATAAGGAGCGCCAGGGGCTATGTTAATTGGGTTCAGTAAAGATAGCACGGCTGAACTGCAGCTCTAATAGGCATCGTCAGCTGATTAAATTTGCAGTAATCTGTAGTCCTGCTCTGTAACCCATGTGGCTTCTGTACTGGCCTGACAGGCAAGTTAAACGGGGACGTGGTAGAAATCACCATCCCTGGGGGCGCCTGGGTGGCTCAGTCGGTTAAGCGTCCGACTTCAGCTCAGGTCACGACCTCATGGTCTGTGGGTTCGAGCCTCTCGTCGGGCTCTGGGTTGATGGCTCGGAGCCTGGAGCCTGCTTTCGATTCTGTGTCTCCCTCTCTCTCTGCCCCTCCCCTGTTCATGCTCTGTCTCTCTCTGTCTCAAAAATAAATGTTAAAAAAAAAAAATTAAAAAAAAAATCAGCATCCCTGTACCTCTCAAGTATTTGGTGCCATTGAGTCTTAATAATTGACCTGGCTGGATATGACCTGCTTTTGGTTTCCTGTCATTGGGTGGGCAGGCAGGGAAGGTGTTGTAGTTCCAGGACCTTCTACTTTGTCTCTTGGTACTCTGAATAGACCTCAGTCCACTCGTTGGGAATCCATTGTGGGGATCCTGCTAGTTGCTGAGTGTATCTTTTCTCATTGTATGTTCTAGACCTAGGAAAATAACTGAGGATAGCTCCACGGGCCCACTGGACAGATGTGAGATGGGTTTAGTAAGATCCCATGTGGCACATGGCCTTGATAAGCTCTTTCTTGATCTGACTACTGCAGTACAGTGGTTTCTTAGGTCTCCAGAGATCAGCCCAAGTTCAGAGCCAGAGGGTCTGGGCATTTCCCTTCTCCCAGTGCTCAGTCCCATGGTAAATGTTTGAGGACAGTCTGGGGAAGGAACTGTCCTCAACATCCCCAGCATTCGCTCTGTGACCATTTTGTAGCGATCTCTTTGGAGGGGACCGTTAGCTTAATGGAGGAGCTCTGGGTCTGTGAAGCAGCTTGGGCCTGGGGTCTGGATGAGAGGCTGTCCTTGTCTTGGACTCCAGGGGGTCAGAATACTGTGA
Source organism: Felis catus (assembly GCF_018350175.1). Taxonomy (NCBI): domain Eukaryota; kingdom Metazoa; phylum Chordata; class Mammalia; order Carnivora; family Felidae; genus Felis; species Felis catus. The sequence goes on from NC_058376.1 coordinate 149,191,554, forward strand.
TCACACATTGCATGTGACTCACGGTGGCACTTGTGGCTACAGTTAAGTGCTGCCTGGGCTTCTACCCTTGCTGGATCCCATCCCATTATTCCCATTGTGACCAGAGAACCCAATTCCACTGTTGGTTTGCTCCACTGTCCCTTCTGGCCTGTCAAGGATAGCCACCTCAGAGCTTCTCAAAGATGCTGGTGTCCCTCTCACTAAGGCATGCTTTTCAGGCCCACCTTGGAGGGATGGTTTAGGGGGTGGCTGGGCAGGTTGCATTTTGTAGAACCACGTCAACATTTTCAGTTCCCTGAGCTTTCAGACTCTGTTTTCTGTAATTCGGGTGTCCAGGCTATGCCCTGGACCGACTAAACCAGAGTCTCTGGGGCTAGATGCAGGTATCTATAGTTTTTAAAGCTTTGCAAATGATTCCAATATGCAGGCAATAGTGAGTTCCACAGTAGTGATTTCAGTGTTGTCCTAGACCTTAAGCATCAGTGGGCAACTTGTTAGACGTACAGATTCTCAGGCCCCCCACCCCAGACCTACTGAATGAGAATCTCTGGGGGTGGAGTTCAGTATATCTTTACAAATTCTTCGGTGATTATGAAGCACAATAAAACTGAGAACCACTGCTGCTCTACAGTCTCGGGGAATCCTAGCATTTTGACCTCATTAACTGTAGACCATCATTAAGGTCAGGTTGCTGCTGGTCAGCCTGGCAAAGTCCCAGGTGCTTGAATCTCCGGTCTCCCAGGTGAGAGGCAATGTGAATGTGATCTGCAGACTTGCTTTTCAGACCTGGTTCAATTCTTAGGGAAGATTTCCTCCCTGCCTCCCACTGTTTCATTCAGTCCCAAGATCTCAAGATTCCTTACCATCCTCTTTTGTAGGCTGGTTCACTTTTTATTCATATATCCTTGGGGTTTCTTTTCTTTCCTTTTCTAAATATAGTTTATTGTCAAATTGGTTTCCATGCAACACCCAGTGCTCATCCCAACAAGTGCCCTTCTCTCTGCTCATTACCCACTTTCCCCTCTCCCCCACCCCCACCTACCCTTGGTTTGCTCTTAGTCCTTAAGTGTCTCTTATGGTTTGCCTTCCTCCCTCTCTCCCCCCTTCTCTTCCCCTGTGGTCTTCTGTTAAGTTTCTCAAGATCCACATGTGAGTGGAAACATAGGGTATCTGTCTTTCTCTGCCTGGCTTATTTCACTTAGCATAACACTCTCCAGTTCCATCCACGTTGCAGCAAATGGCCGGATTTCATTCTTTCTCTTTGTCAAGTAGTATTCCATTGTATATATGAACCACATTTTCTTTATTTATTCATCAGTTGATGGACATTTAGACTCTTTCCATAATTTGGCTATTGTTGAAAGTGCTGCTATAAACAATAGGAGACATGTGCCCCTATGCATCAGCACTCCTGTATCTCTTGGGTAAATTCCTAGCAGTGCTATTGCTGGGTCATAGAGTAATTCTATTTTTAAGTTTTTGAGGAACCTCCACACTGCTTTCCAGAGCGGCTGCACCAGTTTGCATTCCCACCAACAGTGCAAGAGGGTTCCTGTGTCTCCACATCCTTGCCAGCATCTGTAGTCTCCTGGTCCATCCTTGGGGTTTCATCTGAATGTGAATGGTCTTCTATATTTGATGCCACACTATGGGCAGGCCCTGAGGTGTGTCTCTTGTTCCGTTTCAAAAGGTTGTTTCAAGATCACCAAGATTTAGCACATGCCGCCAGGGTTAAAGTATCTTGAGGGTTTACTTATTTCTCTGTTTTCCTCTTTTCTCTCTACTTTTGGTCTTTGAGGTTTCCTTAATTTCTTGCCGGTTCAACTATGCATTTTATTTTTTTATTTTTATTTTTTTATTTTTATTTATTAAAAAAAATTTTTTTTCAACGTTTTTATTTATTTTTGGGACAGAGAGAGACAGAGCATGAACGGGGGAGGGGCAGAGAGAGAGGGAGACACAGAATCGGAAACAGGCTCCAGGCTCCGAGCCATCAGCCCAGAGCCCGACGCGGGGCTCGAACTCACGGACCGCGAGATCGTGACCTGGCTGAAGTCGGACGCTTAACCAACTGCGCCACCCAGGCGCCCCTCAACTATGCATTTTATAAAGCTATTTAAAAAGATTTTTTCCAGCATTTTTTGTTATTTTCAGTGGGAGGAGTATTCACGATATTTTGTCTACCACCCATCAGAATGTACAAAAGAATTTTAACGGTTACTCAGGTTTCACACTGCAGTCTGACCTCTAATTTCTTAACTTAATCTGCATAGCAAGATCTATCCAGATACTTTTAATACACTACTTTTCTAGTAGTTGGTGCCTTGCATTCATGGTGGCAGATCCATGAATCCATAAATGTTGATGGCAGATTTTAGCTGCCGTACAAATGATCATCTTTCCTCCTTAGATGTGTGTGCCATAGTTTCCTGAGTGTTTTATTAGTGATTATTTGAATTATGAAAACTCCTTTATTTCTGTGTATAACTAGGATGGTCTCCTTGAATTGAATGAGGGATCAGTCTCCTGACTGGCTAGTTTATGTTGTGGTAACGAAGCCCATGGACGTCTCGGGCTCACCTTTGATGCTGCGGGCCTAGGTGGCCCCAAGGGCAGCTGACCTCAGCATTGCCGGCTGTTTCCACATTTCCGTCTCCATCCAGTGTCATGCTTGAACGTTTCCTGGGGCAGGGAAGAGAGGCGGGAAAATTGCACATGGGTGTATGGACATCGTTTCCATGTTCAGTAGGCTGGAACTAGTCACACCAAGGGGGCTGGGGAATCTTTTTGTGTGTCCAGGAAAGGAGGGGCACTGTTGGCCACTTTTCCGGGTTGACTCTGCCTAACTGTAGCCTAACGGGTATTAGGGGATGAGCAAGGTCAAAGGCTCCAAGAGACTGCTTTGGAGCAGTGAGGACCTGGCGGCTCTGGAAGGCCTCTGGAGCAGGACCCTCTTGGAGTCTTGCTTGGGGCCACTGCCAGAATGAGTGAGTGAAGGTCAGCTATGCCATTACTGCGTGTCACTCCACTCAAGGTTCATCTCTCTTTCTCTCTTTCTCTCTCTCTCTCTCTCTTTCTCTCTCTCTTTCTCTCTCTCTCTCTCTCTTTCTCTTTCTCTCTCTTTCTTTTTCTCTCTTTCTCTTCCTCTCTCTCTCTCTCTTTGTTTCTTTTAAATAATGATTTTTGGGAGAGTGTGAGCATGAGTGGGGGAGGGACAGAGAGTGGGAGACAGAGGATCCGAAGCAGGCTCTGTGCTGAGCTCAGGAACCGTGAGCTCCAGACCTGAGCTGACGTTGGATGCTTAACCAGCTGAGCACGCAGGGGCCCCAGGGTTCATATTTCTGAGCAAGAGCCCCGCTGGCTGAGTTTAGATCGTGGCCTTCTCTTGACTGCACCACACTGTGGGAGGAAAGAGGTTCTGAGGGGAGTTGGGGACCCTTTCAGGTTCCATATTTAGGGTGCAGAATGCCTGTTTTGTCATCCCACAGACTAAACCCAGTACAGGAAAGGTATTTAGCCACAAAAGAGGTTGAGGAGTGTTAGGAAGAGGGACTGGATGACCGGTGACCAAAAAGTGACCGGTTTCTTTTGCAGTTGAAATTTGTTGACACCTAATTTAAAAACAAAACAAGAGGCTATGAAGTTGATAGAGTTGGTATACCGAGTGCTTCCAAACTTTCTATATGACTGTAAAAGACGGCATAAGAAATCTGCTTAGGTGTTTTGTTTGCTTTTCCTGACAGTTTTCCTTTTTTTTTTTAAACGTTTATTTTTGAGAGAGAGAGAGAGAGAGAGAGAGAGAGACACACACACACACACCTTGGATGCACGACTGGGGAAGAGGCAGAGGAAGAGCGAGATGCAGAATCCCAGGCAGGCTTTGCACTGCCAGTGCAGAGCCCCGTGCGGGGTTGGAACCCACAAACATGAGATCATGATCTGAGCTGAAATCAAGTGTTGGATGCCCAAGGAACTAAGCCACCCAGGCGCCCCGACAGTTTGTTATTTTTAAGAGAAGGAATCCACCGATTATAGGTTATTTGTTTATATTTAGGCCTCAACAGGGAAGTGACAAGTTAGCAGTCCTTACTTGAGGTTCCCCATTGCCTGATTTTAGGAGTTAGATGCCAACCGATACTGAGATAATTAAAGGTTATGTCCACGGAGATAACGTTAAAACTTTGATGTCAAGATGTCACCAGGAGAGGTTCACGCAGACTACGCTGCTTCGTTGCAATAATATTTTTGGTTATTAAATACAGAACAGAATTCTATTCCCGTCAAACAAGTTTGCCACCTTTCTTCTGCATCATTGACCTGTCTTTATGTGTCAAGACTTCCTTCTCTGCCTCACTTTTTAACCAGCACTTGTGAAAATGAGGGTTTAAGTTTCAAGTCCACAGGTGTGATTTTACTTGTGAAGGCTTAATCAGAAACGCAGGACCCGAAGGAATGTAAGATTCAGTACAAATAAAATTCAGGCAAGAACTGTGAGGCTCACAGTGTTCTTATTTTATATGCTCTCACTATGTTTGGGACATTGAAAGTGGGGTTCTAAGAAAGAAAAAGCCTGGGCAGAGTGCTGTCCGTTGGGATTCTTGATTTACTTGAGTTTGTGGATGGAATACCTCTTATTTCAGAGGTTAGGGGAGAATACTGAACAACATCTAATTTAAAAGGTTATGGTATAGCTCTTACGATGACTGCTGCTGTGTCTCCTATTGGGAGTAGTTAGGTAGGGCTTTAAAAATGTCCCTGTGGGGTAAAAACACAGACTAGGAAATGCCAGCTACTTCCTGGATCTGGAGTTTAGTTCAGTTTCTGTTTGTAGCTGTTAATTGTATACCTGTGAACATGGACACTTAAGAACTATTTTGAGGGTCAAGAGCAAGCAAATGATATCTGTGCAAGTGTCCAAGCATTAGTTTTATAACTGCGGAACTTCCAAGCTTTGGTATTCATACTTCTTCGTCATCTTCCTGTCTTCTTGCCTTGGACCTGAGAGACTCAGTCCAGGCTACATGAGATTGGTGCACATTTGACCATTTAATTCAATCTGATGCCTTCGTATAAAGCCAGAAGAGGCCTCATTCCACCTTGTCAGAGTTGTGATAAAATGGGTTTGGATTTCAAAGCAGTTTAAGAAATAGTACAATCTTAAATTATTATGTGTAGTGGCCAATCGACCAATCATGGCTTTAGTTGCAGAAGGATGGTCTCCATTAACGACGGTGTATATTTGCCTCAAAGCACAGTGATGCTAGAAATAAGCCCTCTCCCACCCCCTCATTTTCCTTTACTTAGGTTTTTCAAAAAATGGCACACAATACTAGCATAATGCTTGAATATCTGCCCTGGTTTTTTTTTTTTTTTTCCCTCTATGTTAGTTTCAGTGTTAGAAGGCCAGGTGAATTTTCACAGAATACAGGAAAACATACATAAGAACAGTATCTTCGAATTACTCATATTTTTGAGTTTGACGAAGGACTAAACAAATCTATTTTTAACCTTTTGTTCTGTTTAGTGTTGGCATTTTCAAATGTCATTGTACCTAGGTCAACAAAAACTTGTTTTTCTCTTTGGTTATTTGTCCCTCATGTGGAATGGTTGTTTATTATTCTTACAGTTGTGCTTTTCAATATTAAAATTTCTTTAAAAATGACAAGTGAAGGGGCGCCTGGGCGGCTCAGTTGGTTTCGTGTCCGACTTTGGCTCAGGTCATGATCTCATGGCTTGTTGAGTTTGAGCCACACACGCTGGGCTCTGTGCTGACAGCTCAGAGCCCGGAGCCCACTTCGGGTTCTGTGTCTCCCTGTCTCTTTGCCTGCTTGCACTCTGTCTCTGTCTCTCAAAAAATAAACATTAAAGGAAAAAACAAGTTGAAAATCTATGCAAATAACATTGCAGACAAGCATTCTGTGTTGTGTACCGTTTAGTGCTATCCAAAGTTAAACTGTTTTGCAAATGAGCTGTCCGCTGGCTGTGGTGTTACTAGCTTGGATTATATGATGTGTATCTGTTTACAAGACACTAAGCTCCAAAGCAATTTCTGTTAAGCTGCAGGCGGTTCAGACAGTTTTATCTCTTTAAAGATCTTCAGCATTAAAGTGTTTTTAATTTCAAGTGACGTTGACGGATTCAAAAGGCCAGTGGATTCGACAATGGGGAAATATTGTAAATCCCTGCCACTAACTTTGTGAAGCAGAAAGTAGGATCTAGGGTTTCAAATGTAGTATGAGGTTGACTCTTTAAAAGAATTGGAGATAATTGTAGATCATATGCCGTCGTGAGAACTAGTACAGAGATACTGTGTGTTCTTGATCCAGTTTTTCACAATGGTAACATCTTGGGAGTCCTACGGTATGATATTACGGCCAGGATGCTGACACTGAAAGAGTTAAGGAACAGAGGCGTTTCATCACCAAGAATAGTTCATGTTGCTGTTTATCATTTGTCTCACCCCCACTCCGACCGCTGGCAACCACTGATCTATTCTCCATTTCTATACTTGTATAATTTTGAGAATGTCGTGAGTGCAGTCATATCGTGTAGCCTTTTGGGACTGGCTTTTAGACTTTGGTGTCATTCTTTGGAGATTCATCCAGGTTGTTCCACGTGTCAGTAGTTGGTTCCTTTTTATTGCTTAATGGGACTCCATGGTATCAGTTGTACCACAGTTCGTTTAACCATCCCCCTGTCGAAAGACACCAGAGTCATTCCCAGGTTTGACAGTTACGAGTACAGCTCTTACAAACACTGGCGTACAGGTCTTCATGTGGATGAAAGTCTTCATTTCTCTGAGAAGAATGCTTAAGATTTGGGGTTCAGGAAAGAGTGGACTTGCCACCAAATCACAGTTTCTCTGGGATGTATGCTTAGGGGTACGGTTTGCTGGGTCCTTTGGTATATGCATGTTGAGTGTTGTTTGGTTTTTGTTTTTTTTTCCAGACACTGCTGCGGTTTTCTAGAGTAGCTGTACCATTTTGTATCCTACCAGCAATTTCTGAATGGTCTAGTTTTTCTCCATCCTTAGCAGCAAATTGGTGTTGTCGCTGTTTTTATTTTTTTATTTTTGCCATTCTCATAGGTGTGTAGTGTTATCTCATTGTGGTTGTGATTTGTATTTCCTTAACTGCTACTGACGTTGAACATGTTTTCATGTGCTTATTTGTCAACTGTATATCTTCTTTGATACAGTGTCTGTATCACTGTACAGATTGGTGCCCAATCTTTTTACCTAGACCCTGAAGAGTTTACCCCATTCTCCCCTCCCCTAATTTTATAGTTTCATGTTTTACCTTTAAGTCCATGATCCATTTTAAGTTCGTATGTTGTATAAAGCGTTAGACTTAGGTTGAGGCTTGCTTTTTGTTCGTCCTTTGGGTAGTCCGTTGCTCCAGCATCATTTGTTGAAAAGGCTGACTTTCCTCCTTTGGATCGCCTTTGCACTTTTCTCAGAAATCAGCAGGCCATACTTGTGGAGCTATTTTTGGATTCTGTGTTCCATTGATCGATAGATCTGTCTCTGGCAGTGCCTCACAGTTTTGATTACATTATGTATATACTGAGTGTTGAGATCAGATTAATTTCAGCACCTTTTTTCCCAAATTTTTTTGGCTATTCTATTTATTTTACCTTTACACATAAATTTTGTTTTATTAAATTTTTTTCTAATGTTTATTTTTGAGAGAGAGACAGTGCAAGTGAGGGAGGGACAGGGAGGGAGAGGGAGACACAGAATCTGAAACAAGCTCCAGGCTCTGAGCTTCAGAGCCTGATGTGGGGCTCGAACTCACAGACCGTGAGATAATGACCTGAGCTGAAGTTGGATGCTTAACCGACTGAGCCACCCAGGTGCCCTTTATTTATTTATTTTTTTAAATTTATTTTTGAGACAGCGCAAGGGGCAGAGAGACGGAGATCGAGGATCTGAAGCGGGCTCTGTGCTGACAACAGACAGTCCAATGAGGGGCTCGAATTCATGAACTGTGAGATCATGACCTGAGTCGAAGTTTGACACTTAACCAACTGAGCCACCCAGGCGCCCGCTACCTTTACGCATAAATTTTAGAATAATCCTGTTGATATCCATAAACTTTTGTCTAGGATTTTGATAGGAATTGCATTAATCTGGGCTATTGGGTTGGGGAAAATTGACATCTCTGCTATATTGTCTTCCCATCTAGTATACCTCTTGTGTATCTGTTTATAAGATGGTCAGGAGTGGCCACCAGAGGACACAGAGGAGAGGCTCGGGAAAACAAAGGGTATTATACTAATAGGTCCTTGAGACTTAGCGTGGCATGCCACACATGGCTACATGGAAGAATACCACGGTGGTAAGGAGGCAAAAGATGGCAGTGAGGGGCCTGCTTAAGCCATAGCCTTTATTGGGATTTCTCCAGGAAAGGCATGGCAAGGGTGGGGTGAATAGCTTGGAACTGACTAGTTGAATAACTTAAGTAGGCTCTGGGCTATTGGGATAGTTGGATAGTAACTGCCCCTGGGATGATTAAGGCAGAAGAATATTACCTTCGGGGGGGGGGGGGGGTGTATGGGCCAGATAGAGGAGGGTATGGCTCTGGATTGGTTAGTTTGCATATGAAAGAAAATTTTCTGAGCCTTTGCTGTCTCTAAGAATTGGCTAGCCTTGGGAGGGTCAGTCTCTCCATAGTCAGAAAGGTTTTTTAAGATGTCAATACATCATAATTACATAACGATACAGTACACACACAAATTCATCTTTCCATTTATTTAGATCTTCTTGGATTTCTTTTAAATGATGTTGTGTAGTTAGAACATGTAGATCCTTTATATGTTGGATGTATATATATATATATATACACACATACACACACATATATATTTTAATATTTGTTTATTTTTGAGAGAGAGAGTTCTAGCAGGAGAGGGGCAGAGAGACGGAGACACAGAATCTGAAACAGGCTCCAGATTCTGAGCTAACATTATGAGCTGTTAGCACAGAGCCTGACGTGGGGCTCGAACTTGGGAATGGCAAGATCATGACCTGAGCTGAAGTCGGACCCTTAACTGACTGAGCTACCCAGGCACCCCTTGTTCGGTTTATATTTAAGTATTTAATATTTTTAGTGATTGCAAATAGCATTTTTTTTAATGCTCATTTATTTGTGAGAGAGAGAAAGAGAGAGGGAGGGAGGAAAGAGGGAGTGGCAGAGAGAGAGAGAGAGAGGGAGATAAGGAATCTGAAGCAGGCTCCAAGCTCTGAGCTGTCAGCACAGAGCCCGTTTTGGGGCTGGAACTCACAAATTGCGAGATCCAGACCTGAGCCGGGGTTTTATGCTTAACCAGCTGAGCCACCCAGGAGCCCCTGAATTACGCTGTTTTAGAGCAGTGCTTCCACACTACGTATTTTGTTTGTTTGTTTCAGAATCAAGTCCCTCTATATGTAGCATCCTGAACCTACTCTTAGTTTATGGTCACACTGTGATTTCATTGACGTGTGTTCTGGTGTATGAATTCCGGCAATGAGTGTATGTAACTTTCTTAGCATGACACCTAGGAAATTAATTGGATTTGATAAAATAGCCTACTGAATTTTTAAGTGGATTATATTGACACTTCGGAATAACATTTACTACTCTGAGATTTTGGGAGGAGTCATTTAAAAGTTTAAGGCAGTGTAAGACTTTTTTCGAAGTCGGAGGTGCTGGAGCATGGTAGGCTCTGTCCTGCCATCTGTGTTCAGTTCCTGGTATCTGAGTGAACTGGACGGAGACCTGCTGTCCCTCTTTGAAGCCTCCGTTCCTTGTGTTTAGAGACTGAGTAACAGTGGTCTTGCAGGATCAGCGATGGAGTGCAAGCTCTTAGTAACTGACAAGTGCCATACGTATGTGCCTTTCTTTCACTAGATACATTTTTACCTTTCTCTGGGACACTTCCTGCTTTCTCAGGAATAAGACCCATATTTTGAAAATAATTTGGAAACTAGTTCTTAAAAATGGAGAGTGAATTTTGTTGAGTGTCTTGTCTTTTACCTATAGGTTAAAGAACTAAGAGATACATATGAACTAATCTCCTCTCTTTTTTTCCCCCTTTTTCAGGCAATTACTGTCTTAACTGAGTTAATTAGGGAAAACTTCAGAAATAGCAAATTAAAACAGTGCCTCTTACCAACGCTTGGGGAGCTGATCTACCTTGTAGCCACCCAGGTGAGACCTTCTGATTACCTCTATTGTTGTTTGACATGTTCTGACATATCCTGGCTAACAAGCGTTAATATCCTATAAAAGTTGTTTTGGTTTTGCCCCTTAGAGCGTTGCATGTTGGAATCAGCTTGTCCAGTTCTGCAAATCATTAAAAAAAAAAAAATTACATTGTGCAGATCAATTTGCGAAGTACTGTTATCTTGATAATTTTGAGTCTTCTGCTGTGTATTTGGACTTGTACTGAATGTGTCTTTTTTTTTTTTTAATGTTTTTATTTTAGAGAGAGAGAGAGAGTGAGCATGAGTGGTGGGGGAGAGGGACAGAGGAGGAGAGAGAGAGAGAATCCCAGGCAGGCTCCACGGTCAGTGGTCATTGCAGAGCCTGACATGAGGCTCGATGCCATGAGCCTGGGGTCATGAGCAAGTTTTACAGGCCCCCGGAGTAAAAGCAGGCTTTTGGTGCTCAGCTTAGCCTTCATGCTTGCGGTTATCTAACTTTTGGTTTGATTCTTTGTTTCCCTGTCAGATCTCTGATGCATTGTGAGGATGTCAGAATAAAAAGAGTTGCTTTCATTAGAAGAGTGGTCAGGTGCCTAGTTGGCCATCTGATCAGGGATGAGAGTGTAGTGTAATTCTTTTTGTTGTTGTTTCTTTTCTTTTCTTTTTTTGAATTATTATTATTCCCTCCAGCTTAATTGAGATATAATTGGCATGCAGCCAACTGTACATGTTTAATGATTACAATTTGATCAATTTATACACACACACACACACACACACACACACACACCTGTGAAAGCATCATCACAGTTCAGATAATGAACATACCTGTCATTTCCAAAAGACTCTCCACACTTTTTGCAATAATACCTTCCTCCTGCCCTTCCTACTGCTGCCTGCATCCACTCATTTGCTTTCTGTCACACAGACTAGTTTGCATTTTCTAGAATCTTTTGGAATCATATAGAATGCTATTTCTATTTGCTTTGAGAAGTAGATGTAAAGAATCCTCTTCTTTGGTACATACTTTAATTGGATATAAGCTAGGCTATTTTAATAAAGGGGTGGTTCTGTGGCATTTGACTTCAACTTAGGTTAGCAAACTGGAAACGGAAGTTATGGATCCATAAAATCATTAACTTTTCACGAGATGAGGGCTTTTCTGGAATGGTCACTCTGAAAATATGTGAACCTTCAAATCTCCGCCCAGTGCTGGTGTAGTAAGACTGACCCGATGTGATAGTGTGTATTGTGTACAAAACAGAGACCTAAGCCCTGTCCTGTTGGCTCTCTGGAAGCACCCCAAGGTGACAGGCTTGAGAACGGAAGAGCAGAGCCGAATCGGCCAACAACATGATGAGGCAGTTTGCTTATTGTTGGTGTGTGTTTTCTTTTATCAGGGGTACCTCCCACCTTGAGCCTGGGCGTTCTGTCGTGTCACCTTTTTGTCCAGCTGATAATGATCTCTCACCTGCCCTGTTACAAGAACTCTTAGATGACCTCCTTGCTTTGTTCTGTGCCTGTTACCCTCTGGTAGCCAGACTGAGCCTGTGAGAACCACGGGCGTCTACAGTGTCTGTCACTCCTCAGAGCCCTCCATCGCTTCTTCCTGTCACGGCCAAATCCTGCCACTGACCTCGTAGGCCCTGGGGGGCTGCCTTCCCGGTGCCTGTGCGACCTCCTCTCTCCCTGCCGTCCTCCTGCCTTCCTCCTCCCGCCACACTGCCCTCCCCATGGCTCTTTGAACCCGCCATGCCACACTCCTGCCTCAACACCTGTGCACTTGTTCATCCTGCTGGCAGTGATTCTCCCTGAGATACTTGCGCTTTCTCTGTTCGGATCCCTTCAGAGAGCCTTCTCCTTGCGTGGTCTTGCGTGGTAGGAGTTGTGGCCACCCTATCTACGGCCTTCCTCTCGCTCCGTACCCTGCTCTGGTTTTCTTTGTAGCAGCCCCAGCATCTTGACTGACTTGTCTTGTTTTCTCCTCCTCCACCTGCTTCTTCCTTGTTTCTCTTCTTCGTCGTCTTCTTTTCCCACTAAATACTACTAAAACAGAAAATTTATCAGTCCTGTTCACGGCTGTGTGACCGTGATTTAGAAGAATTCCTGGCACTTCGTAAGTGCTTCTATAAGGCGCGCCCCACACCAAGACCAATGGGACAGGAGGGAGTGAGCAGGGAGGCAGGGCTGGAGAGACTGGCCAGGGCATGTTCAGGAAGGAGTCTGGATGAGTCCGACGTCGTCGTCGTAAGCCTGTGAGCAAGGGGAAGTCACTAGGGTTTTAAAGAAGGGTAATGGTGTCATCTGATTTGAGTGCCAGAGGGATGACTCTGGCTTAAAGGTGAGAATAGGTGGGAGAATGGTAAGAGAAGATTCTGAGCTGAAATGAGAGTAAGCGAAGCAGGAGTGAAGTTCGGCGTGCGAAGAGGGTGTTTCAGGAAAGAGAAAGCCAGTAGGGCTGAGGGAGCTGACGGTCCATGAAAAAGTTCTGAAAAGAGCCTGCTGGATCGAGTGGCGTGAAAGTCACCAGAAACCCAACAGGAGCTGTTTTATATGTTTATTTACTTGACTTCAAGCGAGGGAGTTGGAAGAAAGCATCCTGGAGCGCGCTGAGCCTCTAGCAGGAGGTGCGGAAGCTGGGACCAGTAATGTGAATCGAGAATAGGTGTGAAAAGGAATGGAGGGGCCGAGGCCGAAGGGAGCCCCGCTTGGAAGATGGGGACGGTGAGGTTATTGTAGTGGAAATGGAAAGGACCCCGTGGACAGGACTTGGAAAATTTAGCAGTATGGGGTAGATAGCAAGGTAATGACCCTGGAGGAGGCAGGATGGGAATGGGATGCTGGGCCCACGTGGAAGGGGTGGAGGAGCCTGTCCCGTTGTAACCGCTGGGTGTAAGTAGCAGATGGCTTCAGGGGTAGGAACGCCGGGAGCTGCTTTCTCACTCACGACTTCCGTGATCTCTGTGGCCAGAGGATCACAGCTGTGAAGTGGCCCTTTCTGAGAGGGAGTCGGTCGGAGAACCGGATGCTGCACGGTGAGCACGAAGCTCCCTGGGCTTGCTGATCCCACGTCATCCATGGGCTCTGTGTTCTGGGGTCACCCCTCTCAGAGCCCCGCTGCCTGAGCGCAGGCCTGGGGAAGCAAGCCGCCGGCTCCCTCGGGGGTTGGTTTCCCCAGAGAAGGGAAAAGGACACGGGGGGGGGGGGGGAAGGGCTTTGGCCTTTGGCAGGAGGGATTCAACGACAGACCAGGGGATCTACGTGGCTGGGGGAGGGTAGGCGATAGAGTACAGAAAGGGTGTGGTAGACGGTCTGAACAAGTGAGCTGGAAGGGAAGAAAGTCACGTTTGGACGTGAAATTGGGTGCTGAATTTTTGTGATTTTCGATAGTGATTTTCAGGCTGCAGCAGCCTGGGATGATAATGTCTGGCCTCTGACCCGTGTGGGATTCTGTGATGGAGCAAGGATACGGTGTTAATGGGTCATGATTCTCATCATGCGTATAAAAAGCATCTGGACCAATAAGGTACCAGTTCTAAAATTTGGATGGTCTTAAATATTTTCTCCAAACAGAACCTAAAGAGATTCGTTGCCTTAAAGGGATTAATTGCCACCCCCCGCCCCCAGTCTTTCTGTGTGGTACCTAATTTATAATTAGATTTTATTTGAGAAATTACAGTCGTGTTTCTGTGGTTGTTACCCTAACTTGGTTCTTCTGTGAGAGATTCCTTGCCGATATCCTTAAAATCAGCGAACCCACCAGTCACACTTGCTTATTTTTATTTAGCACATTGTCTTACCGGGCAACATACTGCCTTTTACTTATGCTTGTGGGTTTTCCTGAGATCCTCCTCAGAGCTGTGAGTTCTGTGCTTTCAAATCCTTTCGAATAATGGAATACCTTTCAGGTAGGAATATCTGTGTTCTCACCTACGATTGTCAATAGAGTAGTTTCTCTGCCAAGTGGATCGTATTGTCATTTCTTAGTTTTCTTTTTTTTTCTTCTTCCTGCCTGGCTTCTGCTGGAGGGGTCTGATGAACATCATATAGAACATGAGGAGAAAGGAGAAACACCTTGTGTGTACAACGTAGTAAAAGACCCCCTCACTGGGTCAGAATTGCCAGGTAGTGATACTTTTCAATAGGATATTAAGAAGCTTCAGAGAATTTGTATGTTTGAAACGGCCTTTTTCTCGAACGGGTTAATCTCTTTTGTGCTGTTAGCTTCACTGCTTTTCCTTCCACTTTTTTTTAGGAAGAAAAAAAAAAGAACCCTAGAGAATGCTGGGCCGTTCCCTTGGCTTCGTACACAGTGCTAATGAGGTGCCTTCGGGAAGGGGTAAGGCTCCTTTGTGGTCCTCTGTAGACACCCGCCATCGTAATAACCCTTCAGGCGCTGTGTGAGGAGTGTAGCCTGCGGCCGTGCGGGGAGCTTGTCAACCGAGTATCGCTCCTGAATTTAAATAATCCCGACAAGCCGCTGTGAGCAAGTGACCTGTGGTGGGGCACGTGCAAAAATGAGCCAGCTCTCTCATTCACTTTTTGAAGCGTCTCGCCTTTTTAAAATACGATAGCAAACACAAGCAGCGTAAGTAGCTCCTTCATAACCTATCCTCAATACTCCCCTGCTCTTAAACTCCTTGACACGCCAGTTTAGCGAGCAGGGTGTATGCAGAGACCTCGCTGGGGGCCTCACCAGCCCCGTGATTATCTTGTCGGCTTGCCACCGTGCAGTTCAGAAACAGGAACCTTCCGCCAGTATCCATTGATTTTAATATTAAGTGGTATTTATCATGTGATTCTTTTTTTCAATTCATTCACGGTCCTTCTCATGCCATTGGTAGTGGCTGCAAACCAGCCAGCTGGCCAACTAACCGACTGGCATAGGGAGCTCCTGTGTGTGACTTTGTAAAGAATCGAGTAGCTGACCTAAAAGGGTCACGTCTTCTGTTTGCTTTAAACCATTTGACATTGTTTCACCCAAGGCAGAGCCATAGGCTAAAAACATTCCTTAAGGAATGAAAAAAATATGTCACAGTAAACATGTTCCTTTTGAGTTCATTACTTCCTGCGTCATTGAATGGTAAGGGATGATGTTCCAGGTGCAGGAGTGCTCTGCACGGTCTTGCCCTAGTGATCCAGAAAGGAAGTTTGAAAACTTCCTAGCCCGTAGGGTTGGAGATGTCAGCTGTCATTATGGGGTATGAATAAAGCCAGTAAATTGTGCTTTACCAAAGATATGAGAATTAAGTCATGTTTCTCTGTAGTCAAAAGACGTGTTTCAGTTTATCACTCAAGACCTCAAGCTAGGCACACTTGGGGACACACAGACGAAGATGATGAATACTCTTCACGCACAGTGATGTTACCTATTGGGGGACATCAGATAAAAACAAAGTGGATTATGTCAACTGTATAAATGTGGAAGCACAGAACTATGGGAACTCAGAGAGGGAGTCTTCTAGGAACTTTTTTCACAGCGTAAAGAAATTTTGCAAACTTTGTATCTTAATTTTTATTTATTTAAAAAAAAATTTTTTTTAACGTTTATTTATTTTTGAGACAGAGAGAGACAGAGCATGAACGGGGGAGGGTCAGAGAGAGGGAGACACAGAATCTGAAACAGGCTCCAGGCTCTGAGCTGTCAGCACAGAGCCCGACGCGGGGCTCAAACTCACGGACCGCGAGATCATGACCTGAGCTGAAGTCGGCCGCTTAACCAACTGAGCCACCCAGGCGCCCCTGTATCTTAATTTTTAAAACGAAGATTGTTAGGGAAAAATCTGTTACTTGACGGCCAACAGGACTAATTAGGGAATTTCAGTCCCTGTCTGACGACTTCCCTTCCAGATTCTTGTTCCCACCCTACTTGCCTCAGGTGCCAAATTACTACTGTTGGGAAAATAAGTAAAGTTCTGCACCATAAGATGGCCTATGGGACTAAAACAAGCTCTAACTCCCAGCTTAGAGACTCCTCTTCTGGGTTCTTCCTGCCCTGTTTGCAGCGTGCCCGAAAGCCGTCAGGAATGCGGAAGATGACGCTATAAATTACCCTTCCCACCTGCATTCGGCACTCAGATCTCTGGAGAATGCTCTCCTCTGAGCCCACCCGTGTAAAATAAATCTTCCTTCCTTCCAAGATCTCCGAGTGCCGCTTGGTTCTTCTGCCGGGTGATCCAGACCAGTTTCCATAATAAGATTAATGGGCAGTAAAAGGTTACTAATTCTAGTTCATGAGGTTGTATCCTTAATCGAATATTTTCTCCCACACCCTTCTGTGGTTTTCATTGTATGTGTAAGATGAAGAATAATGCCTGATATCCGTGTGTATTATTAAACAATTATTTTTAATCATTATGATACTTCGTATTTTAGTAGCAAATGTGCCTTTTATTGTCTTGGTATATATGACAGGTCTTGTGTATTTTCCATAAAGAGGGAAGGAAGTCCAGACCTCTCTACAAAAATTTTATTGTACGTTAGAAAAGCAGTTAAATATGTGCTTGGACAGCACATGCAGGTGTCTCTCACTTTTCAAAAGTACATGTTACGCCCCTTAACTTTTACGAAAGACCCACATTAGTACTTGTTTTCTCTCATTGAAAGAAATACGAAGAGGGTTTCTGCTCCCACGAAAAAAGGCAAAAAGCACAAACAGCATTCAAGGTTTGTTTTGCGGCCAGTTGTTACACAGGCAGGCCTCGGCCTGTCCCGAGAAACAGGGAGAGTGGCCCGCCAAGGTCCTTCCTTCCCCAGGAACTACGTTCGGCATCTCAGCATCCAGCCACTGAGCCCACCGTGCCTTCGAGCATCTGTGCCTTGTGTTGATGTATTTTCTGCATCCATTAACAAGATGTGTCCTAAGGTATCAGAGAAGCCTGAGAGAGGTTATTTTTGGGGTCTGGGAATACTCAAAACCTTTTCTGTTTAAATTATGGTGATAGCTCTTGGTTTTACACCATTTGGGCTTCCTAAAGGTTTCATAGGAACCAGGGTACTTTGGGATAGTGGGAGAAACCTAAACTTGAACATTGTCTCTGTAACACAGATAGATTAGGGGGTGATTATCCCCCCCTAAAAAAAGATTTGTTTACAAAAATAACTGAATTGTAGCAGTTCTTTAGCATGTATCTAATGTATTTAGGATGTAGTTGAAGGTGAATAATTTTTAAGCCTCTTATTTTCAACAATTTTTTCCATGTAGAAAAACTTTCCCCAGCACCTACTGATATTTCCTGATGTAGGGGTGTGTGTGTGTGAAACATATATCATAAACAAAAGAGTATGTGAAATTTATGTGAATGGTTAAAAGCACACTGATACACCCACTCTCTTTATTTTTATTTTTATTTATTTAATTTAATTTGTTATTTTTTTCAATTTACATCCAAATTAGTTAGCATATAGTGCAACAATGATTTCAGGAGTAGATTCCTTAGTGCCCCTAACCCATTTAGCACATCCCGCCACCCACAACCCCTCCAGTAACCCTCTGTTTGTTCTCCATATTTGAGAGTCTCTTATGTTCCCCATCCCTGTTTTTATATTATTTTTGCTTCCCTTCCCTTGTGTGCATCTGTTCTGTCTTAAAGTCCTCATATGAGTGAAGTCATGTGATACTTGATTTTCTCTAATTTCACTTAGCATAATACCCTCTAGCTCCATCCACGTAGTTGCAAATGGCAACTTTCATTCTTTTTGATAGTTGAGTAATACGTATATATATATGTATGTATATATATGTATATATATGTATATATGTATATATGTATATATGTATATATGTATATATGTATGTACGTATATATATGTATATATGTATATATATGTATGTACGTATATATATGTATATATATGTATATATGTATATATATATGTATGTACGTATATATATGTATATATGTATATATATATATATATATGTATGTACACATCTTCTTTATCCCTTTGTCCACTGATGGACATTTGGGCTCTTGCCATACTTTGGCTATTGTGGATAGTGCTGCTATAAACATGGGTGTGCATGTGCCCCTTTGAAACAGCACACCTGTATCCTGTGGATAAATGCCTAGTAGTGCAATTGCTGGGTCATAGGTTAGTTTTATTTTTAGTGTTTTGAGGAACCTCCATACTGTTTTCCAGAGTGGCTGCACCAGCTTGCATTCCCAACACCCACTCTCTCTTTAAAAAAAAAACCAAAAAACCCCCAAAAAACCTCGTAACATATTTCTTCTCTGTCCCTCCTGGATGGCAGCTTGCTCTTTTCTTGCAAGGAGTAGCCACTATTCTTACTTTATGATAAACATTCCCAAGTATTTCTTCATCACGTTTGCATCTTTGATTGGTTCTTAAGGCTGAACTTTATATAAGTAAATGGCACCAAATCCTGTGGAGACTTTATTTTGCTCACAATTAGGTTGAAGTTGATACATGCCAATTGTGTAAACTATAGTTCATTTATACTACTGCATTGTACGTTGTTGGAATGTGCCTCAATACACTCAGACACACGTTGTATCAGTTTGTATTCCCACCAGTAGGGTATAGGAGTACCCTTGACCCCATGTCTTGAACATTTGATCTAGTCAGACTTTAAATTTTTGTCAATCTTCTGGGCATTAAACGTTTTCTCATAATAGCTTCAATATGCATTTTTGTGATTACTAATATGGTCACCATCCTTTTTTATTTATCTTGTTTTGTTTTCTTGGGGGGGATTTCTGTTGCTTTGTAGGAATTCTCTACACTGCCTCCCTTACCACAAGCCTGTTGTTATAAAATGTTTGAAATAACTAGAAAAGGAAAGAAGACTATAATGACCTTTATTTCCATCACTTAGTGTCAACGGTTTTTAACATTTTGCTCTCCTTGCTTTGTTGTAACATAGGTGTGTATGTATATATTCATATGTACATGCATTTATTCATTTATTTATATTCATTTGTTTTCTGAACTGTGAAAAAAAACGCTGATGCTGTTGGCACTTCATCCATTGGAATGTTTGTGCATTTTGGATACTAATCTTTGGTTTATATGTGTTACTAGATCCTTTCTGATGGTGGTTGGACTTTTCATTTTCTTAACCAACTGAGCCACCCAGGTGCCCCAAGGGCTTTTCATTTTCTTACAATATCCGATGATAAGCAGAAGTTCCTCATTTTAATGTAGCTAAATTTATCAATTTTTTTCTGTCATGATTGGCTTTTTGTGTCTCATATGCTTCTCTACTTCACCATCATTAGATGGTCTATTCCATTTTCTTCTAAAAGTTTTAGTTTGGGGCGCCTGGGTGGCTCAGTCGGCTAAGCGTCCGACTTCGGCTCAGGTCATGATCTCGCGGTTCGTGAGTTCAAGCCCCGCTTCGGGCTCTGTGCTGACAGCTCAGAGCCTGGAGCCTGTTTCAGATTCTGTGTCTCCCTCCCTCTCTCTCTCTCTCTGACCCTCCCCCGTTCATGCTCTGTCTCTCTCTGTCTCAAAAGTAAATAAACGTTAAAAAAAAAATTAAAAAATAAAGGTTTTATTTTTCCTTTATTTAGAACTTTATTTGTAATTGTTCTGTGTGTGCGCTGCTGTGTATAGGTAGTTTTATCTTTTTAAAAATGTTTTTATTTTTGAAAGAGTGCGTGGGCAGGGGAGGGGCAGAGAGAAGGAGAGAGAGAATCTCAAGCAGGCTTCGCACTGTCAGCACAGAGCCTGACACAGGGCTTGCACTCACAAACCACGAGATCAAGATCTGAGCTGAAATCAGGAGTGGGATGCTTAACCAACTGAGTCGCTCAGGCACCCCTGGGTAGTTTTATCTTAAAAAAATATATATATGGGTAATGAGTTCTCCCAGGATTTTTTAATGAGAAAGTCACCCTCTTCCCACTGCTCTGCAGTGTCCCCTTGTCACATCAGTGTCTTTTCCTGGGCTCTGTGGTTCTGTTGGTCTATTATCTGTCTCTGTGTCATACTATCTAAATTAATACTTTTCTATTTAATACTAAGGATATGGGGAGTTTTCCCCTACTAACATAATCTTTTTCAAGAGTTTCTCAGTTAATTTTGTTCCTTTCACTTGCATGTAGTTTTTAGATTCACCTTTTCAGGTTTGCCTGTTTGGATGTTAAGAACACATCTGCAAATAAATTTGAGAAAAATCGGTTGATATTAGTAGAAAATGGAATGCATACTCAATGAGAAGACCAATAATAGGAGAATGACACATTTGATTAAAAAAAAACTGAAGATAACTGATTGAAGTTCCTTTGAATTCTTGATGAGATTCAGCCGATGTATTTAATTTATTGCTTAAGCTACCTCTCAGATGTAGGTCGCATTCTTTACAGATAACATTTATGAAACATCTATTATGTACCGCTAGGTGCAGGAAAGGTAAAGATAAATTAAGATGCTGCCCTGCCTTCAGTTTTTAGGAAAGAAATTTTTTTTTATCCTTAGTCCTGTATACCAGCCTTTTATTGTTGTTTTGGTAACTTCATTTGCTTTGGTTTCTTTCTTGTGCACTCAGTAAGACATCTCAGGCTGTTAACTTTTCGTTCCATGCTAGCCGTATCTCACTAGTTTTGACATGTAGTGTTTCCATTATTGCTATTTTATTGATAGTCCCTAGTTCTAGCTTTAAATTTGTCCTTGATCCAGGGTTGTTTTTGAGGTGGTTAAAACTTTTTCATGTGGGTGGGATTTTATTGCTTTTTTTTTTCTTTGTTAAAGTAACAAAGTTGCATTACCTTATTGTCAAGAAAGTGGTTTGTCCTGTTTCTCTTTGGATTAAAAAAAAATTGTGGTAAAACACACTGTAACATAAAACTAAACCACTTTGACCACTAAGTATATATAGTTCTGTGGTATTGAGTACGTTCACATTGTTGTGCTGTTTCTATTGTTTTAAATATATTGAGATGTTCTTTTGCCTCAATTACTGATTTTTTTTTTTCCCACATCAAAACTTTGTAATGGGTCTTGTTGAATATGGGCCAAATTGATTCGATTTTTAGCCCTTTTCTTTAATTTCTGCATTGGGAAGAAAGCAGTATAGAAATTTTACTTCATTTTTTAAAGAAATTTTACTTCATCTTAATTTGATATGTAGACTTCTTTTTAGACGCCAACTGCAGTTTTAAGTTATAAACTTTTTTGTTCATAATGCATAGAAAATTAGCTTTGCCCGGGATATTTATTTTATTTATTTATTTATTTATTTATTTATTTATTTATTTATTTATTATTTTTTTCAACGTTTATTTATTTTTGGGACAGAGAGACACAGAGCATGAACGGGGGAGGGTCAGAGAGAGAGGGAGACACAGAATCGGAAACAGGCTCCAGGCTCTGAGCCATCAAACTCGCAGACCGCGAGATCGTGACCTGGCTGAAGTCGGACGTTTAACCGACTGCGCCACCCAGGCGCCCCTGCCCGGGATATTTATAGGTGTTAAAAGAATAAAGCATTTTCTAGTCAAATACTTAGAGACACCAGATTAAACAAGGTTGAGCAGTTTGATTTGTTGTTAGTACTTTTCAGAGCTTGTAATTATGAACTACTTGGGAGAATATACAGCATTTTCAAAGTAATTTGCCCACAGACCTACCCTATGGCATGCTGTGTGATGCACTGTGGGAGAGGAAGCTGTGGGCTTACACTGAGAGTGTCAGGAGTTTAAGATCATTTTCAGTAGGTTTTCTCTTTTTAAAGTTCCCTAAGATATTATGGCGGTGTTTTCCAAACAGCCTACTTTCTGAACACGATTTCTGTAACTTTAACAATGGTGATAGAGAAATGAGTCAAATGTTTTTGTCCTTGTGACAGATGTCAGTGCTTAGAGGGAGAGAAGAGAAGTAATCAGAGAGTAAGAGACATATGGTGGGTCACACAAGCAGTTCAGAAGATCTTATGTGACTGTTGAAAAAGGAGGGTGGCAGTGTGGAAGAAAAGGTATCTATGAGGATACTGAATCCGTTTCAGAGTTGGGGTTGGCATTTCCAAGACCTTCAGCTGAGAGAGGATGTGGATTTCAATCCTACACATGTAACTCTTCAGTGGTTTGGTGTTGGCCAAGGTCTAGGTGACCCATCTGGTGGTGTTTCCTGTATAGGAGGGTCCTTGTGCTTCATGACCTTCCATGAGCTTCTGACTTGGGCCTCCTCTGAGTCTGACAACTTTCCCTTCCATTGCTTTGACCTTAATGTTGTATACAGTACTAAGGAGCAGTTGCCCCCTTGGGGTCATTGCTGTATTGATCTCAGGAATATTTGGCAATGAGCTTACGTGATGTATGTTTATATATGCATGGGATAAGGAGGGTGAGAAAGCTGACCTTTCTTTGAAGTGTTTGTTTTTATATTAAAATTTTTTTTGTTAACGTTTACTCATTTTTGAGAGACAGAGCGTGAGCAGGGGAGGGGCAGAGAGAGAGGGAGACACAGGATCCGAAGCAGGGTCCGGGCTCTGAGCTGTCAGCACAGAGCCTGATGCGGGGCTCGAACCCACAAACCATGAGATCATGACCTGAGCCCAAGTCGGACACTTAACCGACTGTGCCACCCAGGTACCCCTGAAGTGTTTATTTTTATCTGGGTAGGTAGTAGCCTAATATTCTACAATGACAAGCCAGAAGCAGCTCCTAGGGAATTTCCACATATTTACGGGAGAAGATTATTTGTATGTTTGTATCTAATCAACCACATCTGTTTTGATAACCTGCATAATAGTCTGTGTGTGATTATAGGTGCTGAACTCACAATGCATAGGTTGTAGTTAAAAATATGAGGTCCAAAAAACATATAAACCATTGGCTTTATTTTTTTCTGAATAACAGCTTACTAGATAATTTTGCAGTAACATTTATTTTAAGAGGACATTTAATTTGCATTTTGAAATTAGAGTTCTCTCTCTTTTTTTAAAAATGAAAACTAGTGTTAAAGTTGCTTTTGTGTTTAATTAGAAAAGACCAGGCTCAAATTAGAAAGAAGTGCTAGAGATGTTGGACATTAAATGTATTATCTTTGAAATGTTTTAGGCCTAAAACACAGGGAAAACTTAGTTTAAAATTCTTGGCTTTTGATACAAGTGAAAATGTAGAGTTAGATTTTCTGATTTTGTTCCTGTCACAGTTTAATGTTCTGATAAAGAAATGTGTGTGCCTCAACATCAGGTTCTTTCTGGGTCCTCACCCCTCTGTTGATGTTTCTGCAGTGAGAGTTGGCAACATGTATGTGGACTGTGAGTGATCCAGTGTTTTCTTTATTAAACTAGCCATAATTTTTCTTTTTGGCTGGGTACAGTGTGCTTTATTGATGGTATGTGACAAGGAAGGGCTCCTGAGCCTCCCGCCTTCTTCAGGGGACCTGGGATGGAAACTGTGTAGCAGTTAAGAGATTCACAGTATATTGGGGGTTGAGTTGGGGCATGGACATCCAGCACCTGAGGGCATCTCTCTGCCTCTTGCTCTTGCTGAGGCTGGTGGCTCAGGGGGCTCTTACTCTTTGGAGGCCACGTGGACCATAATGTCCGCCACCTGGTTACTGCAGCCAAATTTATTGCCAGGAAATGAGTTTGACCGCTTTACCAATGAGCAATGCCAGCCTTAGTATTGAAGGTGGAAGAGTGGGTGTCACTGTGAAAGTTGCAAGAGATAGCCCAGTCCTCAGGGTAGCCCGGGATGCACTTGAGGGGGCCTTTCCGGGCCTGCTTTGCCACCTTCTTGATGTCATCCTGTTGGCAGCTTTCTCCAGGCGTCAGGTCAGATCCGTGACTGACAGGTTGGAGGTGGGGACATGGAAAGGCCATGCCAGTGAGCTTTCCGTTCAGCTCAGGGACGACCTTGCCTGTAGCCACGGTGGTGCCAGTAGAAGCAGGGATGACGTTATGGGAAGCCTCTGGGCTGTCGTGCCACAGCTTCCCAGAGGGACTGTCCCCAGTCTTGTGGGTGGCAGTGATGGCACGGATGGCACGGAGTCACGAATCGTGATTCTCTCCACGGTGCTGGGATCGTCATGGATGGTCTTGGCCAGAGGGGCCAAGTAATTGGGGAAGCAGGAAGCGTTGCTGACGGTCTTCTCGTTGTTCATGCCCATCACAACCACGGGGCATCAGCAAAAGGGGGAGAGATGATGATCCTCTGGGCCCCAGCTTTCTCTATGGTGGAAAAGACCCCGGTGGACTCAGCAACATGCTCAGCACTAGCCTCGCCCCGTTTGATGCTGACGGGAGAGAGGCTTTCCGTTGATGAGGTTTCAGTTCTCAGCCTTGATTGTGCCGTTGAATTTGCTGTGGGTGGAATCATCCTGGAACACGTAGATTATGTAGTTGGGGTCAACGAAGGGGTCATTGATGCTGACAATACACATTTTGCCAGAGTTAAAAGCAGCCCTGGTTACCAGGTGCCCGATACAGCCGAATTCATTCGCTCTGACCTTCACCATCGTGTCTTGGGGACGTGACTGGCACCGCACCAGAAGTCGTGGTTGTCTGCCGAATGGGGAGGACCAGAGAGCCACCATCCGAAATGTTTTGAGCCCTATTCAGTAGGAGGCAAAAGGGCTTATTAAGGATGGAGTTACCTGATGTGTCTTGAAGTGAACCGTTGAGAATGGCATGAGGAAGGGACCCTTAGCACCAAGTGAGATAGATCAGCTTCCAGAGAGGTGGTGTAAGGTAAGAAGCACACAGCATTGCATTTTACGTGCAAGGGTGAGGTTGAATATCCTCTCCTCCTGTGGCAGGTGACTTCACAGAGGAGGTTTCAGAGTTTGGCTCTGCTGCATTCAGTATGTAAAAACTGGCGAAACGTCAATGATAATACCTTTCAAGGATTTATATTGGTTGGATTTCTGTTCAAATTTTCACATTCTTTTGACTTATTTTTATCCCATTACATGCTTTGTACTCTTAATAATCCTGTAGCTCCTTTGTTTCTTTCTCATTTCGTACCTATCCTTACAGTTTTTCTATGTATCTTTTTATTATTATTTTTAACTTAGGGTATCATGTTTAGAGGAAGCGCTGTATGTATGATTTCAGTCATTTAGAATTTGTTGAGACTTCTTTCATGACTCACTATGTGTGTATATTCAGGGAAAAAATGGTGAATTCTGCCATTGTTGGATAAAGTTTTTTTTCTGCTCATTAGGTCAGGCTTGTTAATCTGATTGATAGGGATACAAGTCTTCTGTATCTATGCTGATTGCTTTTTCTCTATTTTAATCAGCTACTGAGACATGTTTTTAAATACTTTCCTTGGTAGGATTGCACTTTTGTTGTATTTTGCTTTTATGTATTTTGAATATTGGTAATTAGATACATAAAAATTTAGATTATAGTTCCCTTGGTTTACTGACATTTTTATCATTATGTTGTTACCTTAAAAAATCAATGGTAATGCTTTTTGTCCAAAGCTTATGTCCTTTGATATTAATTTGCTTATACCATCCTTTGTTGGATTAGATATGACTGATATTTCTTTTTTCATTCTCTTATTTTTAGCCTTTCTAGTTGAATAAATTTAAAAAATTTTTTAATGTTTTTATTTACTTTTGAAAGAGACATAACACAAGTGGGAGAGGGGCAGAGGGAGGGAGACACAGAATTTGAAGCAGGTTCCAGGCTCTGAGCTGTCACCACAGAACCTGATGCGGAGCTCGAACTCACAAACCATGAGATCATGACCTGAGCTGAAGACGGATGCTTAACCGACTGAGCCACCCAGGTGTCCCCAAATGAATTTATTTTTGGTGTGTCTCTTCGTACAGTGTTTAACAAAATTTCTGCTTTATAGTTTTTCTTTAGTATTTAGTCCATTTATGTTTATTGTAGTTGTTGGTATAGTTGTATTTATAGCTGGCATCTTATTTTCTGCTTTTGTTTATTCTGTTTTGTGTTTATTTTTTCTTCATGTCCTTTTGGTTTGCTTTTTTTTTTTTTTTCCCAACGTTTATTTATTTTTGGGACAGAGAGAGACAGAGCATGAACGGGGGAGGGGCAGAGAGAGAGGGAGACACAGAATTGGAAACAGGCTCCAGGCTCTGGGCCATCAGCCCAGAGCCCGACGCGGGGCTCGAACTCACGGACCGCGAGATCGTGACCTGGCTGAAGTCGGGCGCTTACCGACTGCGCCACCCAGGCGCCCCTTGGTTTGCTTTTTTAAAGATTATTTTTATTCTTTTAATGGCTATTCTGTTGCTCTTGTTAAAATACATTTTTTTCTGTGAATACAATTGTGGGTTGACAGTATTTTTAACAATTAAAGGTATTGTTTTAGTGTCTTCTGACTACACTTGTTGCTGTTAAGAAATTAGCTGTTAGACCAACTGTGGCTCTTTTGAAGGAGATACTCTGTAATTCAAGTGAGGGCCTACTTACACTTTTAGCTTTTGGGCTTTTTTCCCTGTAATCTCCTTTCCCTAACATACACCTGCAGCCCCCAACTCAGATCAGTGGGGAGTCGGCAAGATGGAAAAGTTACTTTTTGTTCATCTCTATTATATTTGGTTGTGGCCACTGGGAGCTCTAGCTTTACTTGGTGGTGCTGGTTCTTCATCTAAGTTCCAACTTGTGTGGGTACTCGCCTGCCCTCTCATTCCTTTTGTTCACCTTGTTAGACAAGTGCTCTCAGGGTAAACATCAGCTTAAGTGCTCTGGATATCTCTGAGGGTATCTCTCAGAGTTCTTGCCTATACAGTCACTGGCCTAACAATTTGGTCCTAGTTCACTGATGCTTTTAAGAAGGTTTGTTTATTTTCTTATTTTAAATTTAGCATTTGGATTGCTTTTGGAGGGATAGAGTTGTCCAGATATCTAGCCCACTATATTGTAAGAAATAGAAATCCTGTTTTCTTGATTTAATGAGTTACTAAAACAGTAAACCGGGGAAAATAAACTCCAGATACCTTGGAGTCTTTAGAAGAAAGATCATAGTTTTGCTAAACCAACAAATGTGAAAATAATGTCAGTGTTTTTTTGAGGAGGGGAGAGGCAGAGGGACAGAGAGAGAGGAAATCTTAAGCAGGCTCCAAGCCCAGCGCAGACCCTGATGTGGGGCTTGATCTCATAACCGTGAGATCATGACCTGAGCTAAAATCAAGAGTCAGGTGTTTAATGGGCTGAGCCACCCACGCACCCCTAATGTCAATATTTTAGATGTTAATTTTGATACTCCTTTTTGAAGAAGTAGGCATGTAGACTAAAATAACATTGGCAGTGAAATTTTTTTTAAGACTGCCCACAATACATTATTAGATCTACTTACCATTATTAAAAATGAGTATAACTCTTCATTAATAAGCGTAATCATCATAGGCTTATTTTCATAGGATCATTTCCTAATCATCATAACTTTTATCCTCATAATATGATGAAATAGGTCTTTGATTTAAGTGATGGATATTGGTTCAGTCCAGTTATCCCTTCTGAAGAGTTAATTAGGCAGAAAATAACACCAATCTTACTGCTTGTATTGCATCCCACAGGGGATTTCAGAGGGACCAGGATAGCTCGTTTCAGGTAGTAGCAAGTTGAATTGACCTGACAGCCTCAGTGAGTTTATAGAGCACTGGGATGACACATGGCTCCTTTCCAACCTGAGTGCTAAAATAGTGGTGGTTTTCAAGTAATAGGAATGAGTCCTCTAGGATTTGGCTGATGGTTGTGATGGAAAGCACATGTTAAGGTGTTTGAGAAAATTCTTCCCCCCAGATAGCACTTTGCTCCCCACCTCTACATCGCAGGGCAAAGGTTTCAGAACCTAATGAGAAGACACAGAGCAAGGCATAAAAGACCAACATGTCATACATGTATTACTGAGAGCTAGGGAGGGTGGAGGACATAGCTTGGTATCTGTGGGCAGGTAGGTTTCCTTATATTGCACTCCCACCTCAGGGAATCTTTGCACCCCTCAGGTACTGATGCACTTTCCAAGTGGAGTACCTCTCTAGGTAAGACTTGAGATGGGGAATATGAGAAAACGACTCTGTGTGGATGGGCCTGGGTTCAAGGAAAAAGGGGCAGGAGTTGAGCTGAGTGGTTAGGCATGCTGTTTATTGTTTTCAAATTTACCAACTAGGTGAAACATTTTCTTTTCTCTTGGGTATAATGAATAAAGGAACAGAGAGAGGATGAAAGGGTTATATTCTAGCCACAAGGGAGGAAACATCAGGAATGGGGAGGAAGCATTGAAGAAGTTCAGGTAACTTTAAAACTGTTTTTCTAGCAGCCTTATAATTCATACTTTGTGATACTAATAATTGGAAGTGAAGCTAACATGTTAAAAATATATTACTTAAAAAATATGCTATTTTTTATGACCTAGGTGAAGTATCCGCGTATGTTATGTAATTTCCAAACTGCTTTGTGTCTTATTTTTATAGATGAAGAAGCTAAAGCACAGAGGTGAAAATGCCCAAGGGTATACAGTTGGTAGAATGGTTTGAACCTAGATCTATAACTCAGTATCTTCCTACTTTTTTTTGCATTTTCATGAAAAATACATAATTTTTTGATTGAAAAAATTTACGTATGTACTGTAACAATTTAAGCAATGTCTAAAATAGAACTATTGGACCCCACAACTCACACCTATTATACTCATTGTTAATAGGTATTGTATCTCTTTCTATGCTTTTTTTTTTTACTTAGATATTTACATATGTGTATGTTCTTGTTAAACAAACATGGGATTGTATTCTACATAGAATTTTTAATGTAATTGTCAATATTTCAGTTGACATAGAACTTACATAAAATATTCAGGTATTCAGTATGTGCGTATTGTAAATATTTCCTCCTAGTCTAAGACACGACGAGGCAATAATGGTGTCATGAGGATAAATTTACAACTTTCATGAGTGTTAATTTAACAGTTTTTTCTTTTATGCTTCGTGCCTTTTTCCTAACAAAGCTTTGCCTACCTCAAAATAGCTAAGATACTCTTTATGATCTTTTCTAGAAGGTTTTTGGTTTAGCTTTCCCATTTAAGTCTGTGACTCATCTCCAATTAACTCATGAGTACAGAGTTTCGTGGGATGTTTTATGGGTCAGTGTATACTGTAACATGGTAATGTTTTGTGTGATCTTGAAAAAAAAACATTCTATTTTACCTTTGTCGAGTATTCTATCAGTGTCGAAGTTGGGTGATAGTGTTATCTTGCTGTATCCTTACTGACTTTCTGGCTACTTGATCTGTCAGTGACCGAGTAGGGGGTATTGAATTTCCCAGCTAAAATTGTGGATTTTTCTATTCTCTCAGTTTTATCAGGTTTTGCTTCAGGTATTTTGAAGTTCCATTATTAAGGGGCATAAATAATTAGGATTGTTATATTCTCTTGTTGAATGACTTTTTTATCTCTTGTGAAATGACCTTTATCCCTTGGAGATACTCTTTGTTCTGGAATCTTCTTTCTTTTGGAATCTACTTTTCTGATGAAAAGTGTCCCATCAACCTTATTGTTCTTCCTCTCTGCATAATGTGTCTTTTTACTCTAGCTGCTTTTAAGTATCTCTTTTTAGTACTGCTTTTTAGCAGTTTATGATGTGCCTTGGTGTGATTTTGTTGTTGTTGTTGTTGTTGTTCCTTCCCTCTTGAGGTTCATTGAATTTCTTAAATTGACAGTTACCAGTTTTTATGAATTTAAAACTTTTCAGCCAGTATTTCAACCTTCCCCCACTCCTGTCACCTTTGAGATTTTCACCGCACATACATAAGGTTGTTTGAAGTTGTCCTATATGGTTCACTGATGCTAAGATGCTCTGTTCCATTGTCCCCCCCAATTTTCATTCTGTGTTTATTTTGGATAGTTTTTATTGCTAATTGCCATGCCTTCAAGTTCATTAATCATTGGATCTGCAGAGTCTAATCTGTTAATCCAACTCAGTGTATTTTTCATTATAAGACTAATTTCTAGCCTTTCAGGCCATTTTTGTATCTTCTATTTCACTTTCTTAAAAGTTTATTTTGAGAGAGCGTGTGCATGCACAGGGGGAGGGGCAGAGAGAATGGAAGAGAGAGAATCCCAAGCACGGTCAGTGCGAAGCCTGATGTGGGCTTGATCCCACAACCCTGGAATCATGACCTGAGCCAAAATCCGAGGTTGGATGCTTAACCGACTGAGCCACCCAGGCGCCCTTATTTCACCTTTTTATCATGCTTATGCTATGCTTTCTTCTTCTTTCTTGAGTGTATAAACTATACTATCCATTTTAATATATTTTTCTTCTGAGTCTATCACCTGTGTCATTTTACTGATGGAGTTTTCTTCCTAGGAGTCCTGTTTTTCTGTGTCTTCGCATGTGTGACCATATTAAGCGGATGTTGGACATTGTGCTTTTTATATTGTTAGGTGCTGGAGTGTTTGTATTCTTTTTTAAAGATTTTATTAAAAAAAAAGTTTTTCTTTTTAAAGTGCTTGTGTGCTTTTTCTTGAACTCATCCAAGTTACATGGAAGCAGTTTGATCCTTTTTGAGGCTAGTTTTTAAGCATTGTTACGCCAGCCTGGAGTAGCCTTTAGTCTGGTATCACACCACAGAGGCAATACCTTTCCTAAGACATTGCCTTGTATTTTAAATGCTCTTTGGCTGATTGCTACACTAATACTCCCAGCCCTGAGTGATTCCTGAAGCTTGTTTTGCTTCGTCCTTCAGATTTTAAAATTCTCTTCCATTTTTACATTCTGCTCATACTGCATATGTTTCAGATGGTTTCAGCCTTTAAAAATTTTTTTCCTTAAGTTTTCATTTCAATTCCTGTTAGTTACCATACAGCGTAATAGTTGTTTCAGGTGTAGAATTTAGTGAGTCATCAATTACGTGCAACACCTAGTGCTCATCCCAGGTGCCCTCCTTAGTCCTCATCACCCTGTTCTACCTGTCTCCCTGGCCACCTCCCCTCTGGTAATCCTCAGTTTGTTCCCTATAATTAAAAGTCTGTCTCATGGTTTAACCCCCCACCCCCACCCCTAACCCTGCCTTGTTCGTCTGTTTTGTTTCTTAAATTCCACATAGGAGTGAAATCATATGGTATTTGTCTTTCTCTGACTTATTTAGCTTAGCATTACTCTCTAGCTCCATCCACATCATTGCACATGGCGAGATTTCATTCTTTTTGATGGGTAATTTGTGTGTGTGTGTGTGTGTGTGTGTGTGTGTGTGTGTGTATACCACATCTTCTTTATCCATTCATCAGTCAATGGACAGTTGGGCTCTTTCCATACTTTGGCTACTGTTGATAGTGCTGCTAGAAACATGGGGGTGCATGTCTTCCTTTGAATCACTGTTTTTGTGTCTTTGAGGTAGATTGCTGGATCATAGGTAGTTCTGTTTTTAACTTTCTGAGGAACCTCCATACGGTTTTCCAGTCAGTCTTTTTATTAAAATATATTAAAATTATGTTATGCTAGATTTTAGTGATGAAATGATTAAACTGGTTTAGTGATTAAATTATAATAATTTCATAATAGCCTAAAGGAATGATTACACCTACTGAAATGCATAAAACACGCAGGGTCAGATGAAACACTCTTGTTATCAGGCCTTTATTTGCAGTGGTTTTGTAGAAATGATATGTATGTATATATCTTTTGGTAAATAACTCCCCCCCTTTTTTAAAAATATTTTTTAATGTTTATTTTTGAGAGAGAGAGAGAGAGAGAGAGAGAGAGAGACAGAGCATGAGTGGGGGAGGGGCAGAGAGAGAGGGAGACACAGAATCCGAAGCAGGCTCCAGGCTCTGAGCTGTCAGCATAGAGCCCGACACAGGACCCGAACTCATGAACCGTGAGATCGTGACCTGAGCCGAAGTTGGATGCTTAATCGACTCAGCTACCCAGGCACCCCTAAATAACTCCCTTTTATTCTTCTCTCTTTCCTTCTCTAGGAAGAACGTGTTGTGAATCACATGGCAGCAAAGATTATTGAAAATGTCTGCACTACCTTTTCTGCTCAGGCCCAGGGCTTTATTACAGGAGAAATTGGACCCGCTTTATGGTTCTTATTCAGACATTCCACTGTTGATTCTCTCAGGATAACAGCAATATCGGTAAGCGGAGCATCTTTTAGGGATATATCTGGGTGTATTTAAACACCGAATTTGAAGAATTGTGCCACAAACAGAGTAAATCTCACCGGATAGGTAGGACACAGAAATATCAGAGTAATATATTTGGTGAGAACAACAATTTTCTCCTAAAGTAAAATTTTCAAAGCTGGGGCTGGAAAACCTTGGGACTGTTGGGAAATGGTTTTAAAAATCATTTGGAAGTGCTAGTGGGTGCTGGTGGGTAGGGTACAGCATTTGTTTTGGTTTACATTTAGTGTTCCCTGACTTTTCCTGAGCTCCCTCTTTCAGATTTTCTGCTAAATGCATTTATCATGAATTAATTATAAAGTGAATTCATGTTAGTGTTGAGGCGTCTGTGGTTTTGCAGCTTTTATATTTTGATTGGTTGTCTACTTCTTTGCTCACATGGTTGTAGTGACTTGGTGTAGAAGATAATTATGCATGAAGATGTGTTAACGTGGTTGTATCAATTTACCAGTCTGTTAAACAAATACAACCCTTGCTCCTATGATTTATGAAAATACTCTTTTTGATCACCGGTCTCATCTTTCTGTTGCCTGCTCATTGTTCCACCTCTCCCTTTTGTCCCTTGTTTTCTTCCCTTAAACCTCCAACCCACATTTTTCTCCTGCATCCTCAGTAAATGACTTTCCCCCATACCTGGCAGAGAAAATCAACCTCCAGTGGTAATTATCCCGGTGTCTGTCTGCCACGTCTGTAGACCTGTTTACATCCACACCTGAGCTGTCTTTCCCTCCTGTTACGATTGATGAACTGTCCCTTCTCCTGCAGAGACAGATCTCTCCCGTGTTTCTTCACGTCTTCTTCCTGTTCGCTCCTTGGGAATCTCATTCAAATGCTTATTTTTTTCCTCTCTCTTAAGTCCTTTGATTTTTATTTTTATAATTTTTTTTCACGTTTGTTCATTTTTTTTTTTTTTATTTAAAAAAAATTTTTTTTTCAACGTTTATTTTATTTTTGGGACAGAGAGAGACAGAGCATGAACGGGGGAGGGGCAGAGAGAGAGGGAGACACAGAATCGGAAACAGGCTCCAGGCTCTGAGCCATCAGCCCAGAGCCCGACGCGGGGCTCGAACTCATGGACCACGAGATCGTGACCTGGCTGAAGTCGGACGCTTAACCGACTGCGCCACCCAGGTGCCCCTTCATGTTTGTTCATTTCTGAGGGAGAGAGAGAATGTGAGTGGGGGAGGGCCAGAGAGCGAGGGAGAGAGACAGAATTCGAAGCAGGCTCCAGGCTCTGAGCTGTCAGCACAGAGCCTGATGTGGGGCTCAAACTCATGAACCGTGTGTGAGATAATGACCTGAGTCAAAGTCAGACACTTTACTGACTGAGCTACCCAGGCACCCCTCTTTCCTAAATCTTTAACTCTCTTCTCTACTAGATCCTTCTAATCAGCATTCATGTATTCTTTACCCCATTAAAAAAAAAAAAGCACATATACAAACATATCAAAGTGTCTCTGGGCTGCATATCTCCCTTCATGGCCATACTTCTCTAAAGAGTTACTGCTATAGGGGTGCCTGGGTGGCTCAGTCGGTTAAGCATCCGATTTCGGCTCAGGTCATGACCTCACAGCCCGTGAGTTCAAGCTCCTGTGAGGCTCTGTGTGGACCGCTCGGAGCCTGGAGCCTGCTTCGGATTCTGGGTCTCCCTCTCTCTCTGCCCCTCCCCCAATTACGCTCCATCTCTGTCTCCTTCAAAAACAACCATTAAAAAATAAAGTAATAAAAAGAGTTATTGTTACCAACTCTTCCTCCTTTCTGGCCCGTTTCCTCTTTAACCCAATGTGGTGTCTGTCCTAAAATGCCACTGAGGCTGATCTTGCTGAGATCTCCACTGGCTTTCATGTTGCTAAATCCTGAGGGTATTTGTGGATATTTTCCAGTTCTTATCTTAAATTGACCAATGTAATTCTGAAGATTAAGGGCTAACAGTTCTGCTTACTGAATGTCATTAAGCAAAGGATGTGGAGCATCTGTCTGTCTCTCTTTCACACAGACACACACATGTGCTTCTGGAGCCGTGTAATTTCAAAATGGTAGAAAAGAACCCTAAATTATCGTATTAGTATTTACAGAAAGATTGTCAGAAGGAGCTTGCAAAGTATGTCAGGGAACTTCCGTGAGGCCTCTGGGTATCTTAGAACATCTGTTTTAATCCTGGCCCTTAGAAAAAAGTCTTCCTTTGATTGGGCTTATGTTATTTTCTTTTATTATTATTTTCGAATGTTTACTTTTGAGAAAGAGCATGAGTGGGGGCAGGGCAGAGAGAGAGGGAGATACAGAATCCGTAGAAGGCTCCAGGCCTCGAGCTGTCAGCACAGAACCGGGTGAAGGGCTCAAACTCATGAACCGCGAGATCATGACCTGAGCCGAAATCCAGAGTTGGACGCTTAACTGACAGGCGCCCGTTGGGTTTATGTCATTTTCATCTTTATACTTCAGCATGGTTTCTTTTCTTGGTTAAGTTTTCTCCAGTTCCTGCCCAAGTTGTGTGCCTTCTAGCCCTTTCTTTACCTGAGCTATTAAATTTCACACGTTCGTTTTGGGGTATATACGTATATATTTTTTTAACTTAAAAATAAGTCTATTTATTTACTTTTTGAGAGAGAGCACATGGTGGGAGAGGGGCAGAGAGAGGGAGAGAGAGAATCCCAAGCAGGCTCTGTGCTGTCGGTGCAGAGCCCATGTGGGGCTCTGTCCCACAAACCGTGAGATCATGACCCGAGCCGAAATCCAGAGTTGGATGCTTAATCAACTGAGTCAGCCAGGTGCCCCTCTTATATTTTGTTCTAGCACTTTTCTGAGTCATTAATTTTTCAGTGAAATTTTTCAAGTCGTCCCCCAAAATTCTCACCTTAGCTCCAGGCTCTTATTCAGTATCCTGTGTTGTGTATTGTTTTTCTATCTCTTGAACCTCCTCCAGTACGAAACAGTTCCTCGGTCTTTTTTTTTGTACTTCACGTCCTTGACAGTTTTAAAGAATATGGGGCTTTGGTTTTGTAGGGGAGGCTCCAGCCGGGTCTGCGTGCCGCTTCCTCATGAAGCCCCCCCAGCAACGTTGAGGAGGGCTGCCGTGCGAGGATCATCTGTGTATATTATTCCTTCTCTGTCAGAGGTTGGCGAACACGTTCTGTAAAAGGATCAGATAATAAATATCTTGGGCTTTGTAGGCCACGTACAGTCTCTGTTACACATTCTTTCTGTTTTGTTTTCTACACCTCTTTAAAAATGTGAAAATCCTACCTCATGAGCTGTGGAAACACAGGCCTTTGGTATTTTTTGGTACTCTATTGTGAGGAAGCTCTTTCCCTTCTCCCACACGTGTGTATGTACGTATTTCTACCATTATTGTGATGAATAACTTCAGTGGGTCTTAATGTGACACTCCTGCTTCTGTTATTTGCATTGTTTGTTTGGATGCTGAAGTCCTCCTAGATCTGGCCAGTGTCATCCCTTCAAGCCGGCTTCTGTGTTCTGTGGACCTATTTCTATCATTGTTTGAGCCCTTCATTATCTTCTGACACCACACAATGTTCTGGCTTAATATGTACTTGCTCTCCGCTAGCTCTGGAATCAATCATTTCTTCGGGGAACCTTTGGTATTTAGAGGACAGGATCCGAGTGCTCTTTGTGCTTACTGCTATGAGGTGTCTTTGTTTCTAGGACTTCTTAAAATTCAGACTTGGAAAAAATATATCCATACATAAACATACATTTATAAATGCGTGTGTGTGTGTATCATTGTACGTATGTGGAACAAAACTCACGCTTTCACATCGACACTTCCGATTTTAATCCGATACCTTAAGATTCTTTCTGGCCTTCTCATTTTCCATGTTTGTAAATCCTTTCTCAGAGACAAACCTGGTTTCTGTTTTTCTCAGTATCTATACTGATTTGTTCACTCAGTGAGTGAATTTATTTATTCTGTGAACAGGCCCATCCCCTCTGGCCACCTCCGCTGTGTCATCCTCTGTCTTCCTTGTCACTGCCACTGGTGCAGGGTTGCCCCTTTCCCCTCACTGCCCCCTCTCCTCAGACTCTGACATGTTGAACCTTGGGAGGGGAAGGTAGAGGAGGTGGATTAGGGAAAACAAAGGGTCTCTTCTCTTAACTCCTTCCACTTCCGTGCTCACATGCAGCTACTTAACCTGTCCTGGGATGCTCATTCCTAAGTCTCCGTCTGGCCCCCTCTACCTCTCCCTGCAACTCTGTTGCTGCCGCCATAGTCCAGGCCCCACCATCTTTCTCCTGGCCCACTGGAGTGGCCTCCTCACTGGTCTTTCCACGGTCAGTTTGCCCCACCGACATCACTGTCCACACAGAGTGCACTTCATGAAATCATGTCTCCTCTCTCTTCTCTGCTGCAACTTTTCAACAGCTTTCTACCATTTTTCTTAAAGGATTGGCACAAACAGAAGTTCAGAATTGGTGAGTGCTTTCACTTCCAGGGCAATATTTGTTATTTAAGCAGGTAACACATCTTGCTACATAAATTAGTTACCTTAGCTATCTGAGCAGTCAGCACAGAGCCCAACGAGGGGCTTGAACTCATGAATCATGAGACGATGACCTGGGCTGAAGTTGGGTGCTTTACTGACTGAGCCACCCAGGCGTCCCCCTGGTAGCACATCTCCTGGCCCCTCGAATCTCTTTGTAGTTTTGCTCATAGCAATGACTATAGCTGTATTTATGTAATGTATGTAAGCACGGTTTTTCCCCATTAGTGTTACTCCTGGAAGGTAGGGGCCCTTTCCCTCTCGTGCCCTTCCTCAGCACATGCGATGGGTACTTGGTAGGTCTCTCAAGCAGAGGAATGCATGAGCTCTGGCTGGAGAAGAAAGGTACCCAGTGTTGGGGCGCCAGTCTGCTTCTTGTCCTCTTATAACAGTCTGTGTCTGCTGCCTTTGTCACTGATTGTCTTTCCCATTTCTCACCCAGTTCTCCTGGTCATCTCTTGGTCCCAGAGATTCCCTTATACCTTCCCACTCAGGAATGCCTCCTTGGCTTAGGGATTGGTTATTGGGTGGAGTGGACCTGACTTAGGAAATGTATTGATCGGATAAAAACGATCACTAGAATTAGGGTTATAGGGAATCGCTCTCTCTGTTAACCAGAGTGGGAACCAGAGAAGCCCGTAGAGTTAGATCGAGTAAGACGGAGACTATGAGAGAGATAACTGGAGTAAACATAATTACTAATGGGCTGAGATGAAGGGGGTAAAAAGGGAAGAATCCTATAGCATGGTGGTTTTCACTGGGGTTGGCGGGGAGCTTTTCAAGCAACACTGACAACTTCCTCCACTTTATACACTCCTTGCCCCTATTGTGATATATCATAAGATCTCTTTAGGAATCAGATGAGAATGTGTGTAGTTTAGAAAAGCTCCCAAGGTAATTTTGATAGGACGTTAAAAAAAAACAACAACATTCAAAAGGCAAACTAGAAATCGTTTTTAAAGTTTTTATTCCATGGTGATTCTGTCCAAGTTTGTCATAGAGGTATGGCCTCCACTTTTGACTTAGTCTATTTCTTAGAAATTGCTTTCATGATGCAGACTGTCAAGAATTCTGGAGGTAACACAGTGTTCTTTTTGAAGCATGTTTTGAAGTGAATTTTGGACTGGAAGTGTTTTTTTCCCAGTCTTGAAATGTAGTCTCAAGCACTATTTTAATAAGTAAGTATTTCAGAACCAGATCACTGAAGATCAGAGTTGAGATTTGATTTTTTTTGATTCAGAAAATACAAGCACTAATGTGCTACTGAGCCTCCATGAAGCTCTCAACTGTGTTTGATATCCAGAAGTGGAGGGTTAAAGGTTATTTTCTGCATGAGCTTTTTAAAATGGAAAGTCTGTTAGGCTTCTGAGCCGCATTCTGAAGATGAGACATTCTCGTTGCCCTCATATTGGTTTGAATACATTTAGAAGTAGACTGGACAAATCTTTTACCAAGAAATATCCTCATTATGATCAGGTGGGGATTTTGTACTGATAGAAAGTCAGTTTTGCTGTGAGAGCTGCTCTAACGGTTTTTAAAATGCCAGTGACACTTAGTCTTTTGTGTCTTGAAGTCTCTGTTGGGAGAACCCTTAATCTTGCTCCAAAGTTCTGATGGTAGCATGACCTTTAGAGACTCCATTTAAAATGCTCTTTTGGGGCACCTGGGTGGCTCAGTTGGTTACCTGTCCCAACTCTTGATTTTGGCTCAGGTCATGATCTCACAGTTTGTGAGACGGAGCCCCATGTCGCTGTCCACGCTGACAACATGGAACCTGCTCAGGTTGTCTCTGTCTCTGTCTCTGTCTCTCTCTGTCTCTCAATAAATAAACTTCAAAAATGTTTTTTTTTTTTTAAGTCTTGGATTAAATAATGAAATAATTCTGTTTTGATTTTATATACAGCAATCTTCTTACATACCTTATAAATGAGTTTTATTTTAGGTTTATTTATTTTGAGACAGAGTGCATGCATGCACCTGCACAAGCAGGGGAGGGGCAGAGAGAGATAGAGAGAGGGAGAGAGGGAGAGAGGGAATTTCAAGAAGGTTCTGCACTATGAGTGTGTAGCCCGACATGGGGCTGGATCTCATGACCACCTTGAGATCATGACCTGAGCTGAAATCAAGAGTTAGATGCTTAACCCACTAAGCCACCCAGGAGCCCTTAAATGAGTCTTAAAAACTTTCATGTTCTGGAATCAGAGCTAGCTTTGTTTTTAGTGAATTTATTTTTTGTAGTCCTGTTTTCAGATATTAGTGTCTACTTTTCTACTGAAACATACACGATTTGGGCTTTAGACTTCAAGAACTGTACTTTAATGGTTTCCAAACCATCGTGTCTAACTTAGCCATCTGTAACTCCCATGGAAGGACGAGGAGAGAATGAAATACAATTTGAAAGGTGGCCAAAGTAGAGATTGATCTTTTTTCTGGGTATTTCATTCTGCTATGGCTATCTGTAAATGATTACAGATCCTTGGTATATGCTTGAAATAGAGTCAGTGATTATTGTTTTGTAGCTTTATTGAAATGTCATCGACATAACACTGTGTAAGCTTAAGATGTATCACGTGTTGATTTGATACACATATATATTGCAAAATGTTTACCGCCATAGTGTTAACTAACCCCTGCATCACATCACAGGATTCCCATTTCTTTTTTGTGGTGAGGACATTTATGATTTATTCTCTTAACAACTTTCACATATATACAACAATATTATTAACTGTAATCACCATGATGTACATTAGATTCCCAGAACTTACTCATGAAAGTGGAAGTTTGTACTTGTTGACCAACATTTTCCCATCTTCTGTTCCCCTAGGCCCCTGGTAGCCACCATTTTCCTGAGATTTTCAAGAAGTCAAAAATATTTTTGAAGTCTTTATCTTTTCCCTTTGCTTTTCTTTTTGCTTTTCTTTTGACATATTTGTAACCATTCATCTCATATTTGATCTTTTCATTGATCAAGGTTATATAGATCTGTTTAACATATAAATCAGAAAGAAGGAGGTTATAGGACATTAATTACAATGAATGCTTTTGTAAAACTGTTTCTGGCTTAAGTTTATTTCTCTTTGGAGTCACCCATATATGCCCAGAATATGACCATCCTTTTTGCTTAAAAACTTTTGAGGTCTTCCCATTGATTGCTTATGGCACAGAATTCGTAAGTCCTGTTTTGGTAGAGCATCTCTGGCTCCATCCTGCTTTTCTAGATGAATCATCACATTTTCCCCTTTCCTACTGATTGCTTTTCCTTCTTCACCTGAAGTATGTTATCAAAGCATCAACTTCCCCTTCTTCAAACATGCTCTGCTTCTCTGTGTCTCCATGTGAACACGTGTTCTCTTCTCTCTGGCTAGAATTTATTTTTAAGTTAATATTTAAGAATTCCAGTATACATATAGTTCACATATGCTGTTGTATTAGTTTCAGGTGTACAATGTAGTGACTCAACTACATATTATTACTCAGTGCTCATTATGGTAAGTGTGTTCTTTAATCCCCATTCCTCCACCCCCTTCCCCTCTGGCAGCCATCAGTGTGTTCTCTATAGTTAAGAATCTGTTTCTTGGTTGTCTCTCTTTCCTTTTTTTTTTTTTTTCCCCTTTGCTGATTTGTTTCTTAAATTCTGCATATGAGTGACATCATATGGTATTTGTCTTTCTTTAACTGGCTTATTTTAGTTAGGATTATACTCTCTAGCTGCATCCATGTCATTGCAAATGGCAAGATTTCATTCTTTTTTTGTGACCGAATAATATTCCTCTGTGTGTGTGTGTGTGTGTGTGTGTGTGTGTGTGTGTGTGTGTATACCAAATCTTTTTCCATCCATCAGTCAGTGGACACTTGGGCTGCTTCCATATCTTGCCTGTTGTAAATAATGCTACAGTCAACATAGGGGGGCATGTATCCCTTTGAATTAGTGTTTTTGTATTCTTTGGGTAAATACCCAATAGTGTGATTACTAGATCATAAAGTAGTTCTATTTTTAGCTTTCTGAGGCACCTTCGTACAGTTTTCCCACAGTGGCTGCACCAATTTGCATTCCCACCAACTTTGCAAGAGGGTTCCTTTTTTCTCCACGTCCTTGCCAACTCCTGTTTTTTCTTATATCTTTGATTTTAGCCATTCTGACATGGGTGAGGTGATACCTCATTGTGGTTTTGATCTGCATTTCCCTGATGAGGAGTGAAGTTGAGCATCTTACGTGTCTGTTGGCAATCTGGATGTCTCCTTTAGAGATAGATCTGTTCGTGTCTTCTGACCATTTTTTAGTTTGTTTTTTTTTTTTGGTGTTGAGCTGTATAAGTTTTTTATATGTTTTGGATACTAACCCTTAATCAGAGAGGTCATTGGCAAGTATCTTTTCCCATTCTGTAGGTTGTCTTTTTGTTTTGTTGATTGTTTCCTTTGCTGTGCAGAAACTTCATATTTCGATGTAGTCCCGACAGTTTATTTTTCCTTTTGTTTCCTTTGCCTCAGGAGACATATCTAGAAAAATGTTGCTATGTCTGATACCCGAGAAATTACTGCCTGTGTTTTCTTCAAGGGTTTTTATAGTTTTAGGTCTCACAGTTAGGTCCTGGCTAGAATTTGCTTACTTTTCCACCTGGTCCACTTCCCCCCTACCCTTCAAAAACTGGCTCGAGATCATCTTCCTACGTAGCCATTGTCGACTGCTTTACCTTCTTTTCCAAACGAATTCAGTGAGCTCACTTCTGTTATGGTGCTCATTAAATTCTATTACTTTATAAATATGTCTCATCTCTAATAGTTCATGAGTGAGTTAGGAAAAGCTCAGATGTCTGATTATCTTGGTTTGAATTCCAGCTTTGCCTCTGACCAGCTATATGCCTTTGGGCAAGTAACTTAAATATTCTATGCCTTAGTTCCATTGTCTATAAAATAGGTAAACAATAATACCTTTCTTATGTTATTGGGAGAATTAAATGTGATAGTATTCAGATAGTCTGAGATAATCATTTTTCACATGCTAGACAGTAAATGTTAGATATTTATTTTTATGGGTATTTTTTCCACCCCTTAGTTTAGTGTCTGCAAAAAGAAGGCACTTGATGTTTTTTATTACTTCAAGGGAAGTTTTTCTATATCAACTTGCAAGTTAGTTTGTCATTGCAGTTAACCCTTTATAATTTGCGTGCTTATCATAAGAGTCTCTGTTATCTTATAACGGCTTTAGTTTTTATGGGTGTCTGGATTACTGTTTCATGTTTAAATATGCTGAGATTTTCTGACTTTGTTATCCCAAAATAAGTAGTAAAGGAGCAGGGTAAGCAGCCTCTGCTCCTTGGTACAGAAGCGTGTTATCGTCCCGAGGCCTGGTTAATGCACTTGGAGTTGTCTGACCGATCTGTTCTCTTGTCTTTGCAGGCCTTGTGTAGAATCACTCGCCATTCTCCCACTGCCTTCCAGAGTGTTATTGAGAAGGTGGGACTGAACGCAGTAATAAACTCCCTGGCCTCAGCCATCTGCAAAGTTCAGCAGTACATGTTGACCTTATTCACTTCAATGTTGTCTTGTGGGATTCATCTTCAGAGGTTAATCCAAGAAAAGGTTTGACTTAGACTTCACCTATTACCGTACTTTACGAATTGTTGTCGAACCGTTACGATTGCAGGAGAAAACAAGTAATATCATCTCTGTAGAATTTATTTTTCATCTCAGGGGACCTTTTTGAACTTTGCCAAACCTCTGTATCACAGGCCATTTATCTGAAGATATTGTAAGAGTCTTTTAGTGATTAAAGTAGAAATCCAGTAAATGGCTCTGCCTGCGTATCCCATTTTCGTAATGGAAAGTTAGAAAATTTATGAGTCTTTCTTCTATGCTAATATTTTTTATGCCTCCTTCTCCTCAGCCCCCGTCTCTTTCCCCATGTGCTTTGCTTTCTGTGGGGAGAGTCCCTTTATGTTCTCTGCTTAGTTGGACTTGCCTAATACTCGGCTAATACAAAGCACCTGGACAGCTCTTTGTCTCCTGTTTTAACTTAGTTTCCTTCTAATCCTTTGAGATTCCTTTATTTTATATACAGTAGAGTTTTTAAATATTCAGTTCCGATCACAAAACCGCAGGGCTCTCAAGAAGTCTCTTCTGTAGCCTTCCTCAGTGTGTCTTCTCCTGGTGCCTGCTACAGAGTGATCCGCGAACCAGAAGCCTGGGTATCAGCTGGGAGGGGGTTGGATACGCAGCCCCTCGGGCCCCATCTCGGGCCTGCTGAATCCGAATCTACATTTTAATGAGATCTCTAGGTGGTTTGTTTGAACTTTATGATTTGAGAAGCCCTGTCCTAGAAAGTTAGTGTTGAGTGAGGTGTTACCAGGTAGAAAAAGTGGACCGTGGTGGTATATACGTGCTTGGAAAGCTTGGAGTCAAAGCAAAAGATCTTTTTATAATCGTACAGCCTTTCCCAGGGTTTTATATGCTCATGTGTATCATGAATCTTCACAGGGGGAATGTAGTGTGTGGCGTTCTTGAAACTTACTGCACTAATCATCCTTTTTTAGAGGGGAGATACTGGTCATATTGGAGTTTTGAGAACACAGTAAGGGTAATGGCACTAACAAGTATAGAGTGGAACCACTTAGATATACTCTTTGCCTTGGTTCTTCTGTGTTAAGGTCTGTACGTTAAATTCTGGTTTTTGTAATGTAAGTGGAAATGTCAGTAAATAAGAATCATTGATTGACGTCGTAAACTTGATCTGTCAAAGTCAGGATGGAGAGTAAACTCCCTCTTACCTTTACTCTGATCACTCTCCTTCAGATTCTGCTAAGGAGCTGGAGCCTCAGAGACACATATTCTTTTCTAACAGTCTGTGTATCTAATTTTTGCTATTAAATTTTCCAAGTCATTA
The DNA here is from genome assembly GCF_018350175.1 of Felis catus. Classification (NCBI taxonomy): domain Eukaryota; kingdom Metazoa; phylum Chordata; class Mammalia; order Carnivora; family Felidae; genus Felis; species Felis catus. The sequence continues at coordinate 149,235,199 of NC_058376.1, forward strand.
AGTATTGTTACATTATTAGGAAAAGCACCGCTTGAGTAGTTTTACTGTGTAAACTGTGATAAGAGAGGCCGAGAGTTTTAGCAATTGGGTTTTTTTTCCCCACCTTGAGCACAGGCATGGATTGATTTCATTTCAAGTACGATATTTCACAAAGGTAATAAAATAGTATGCATTGACGAATATGATTTTTATAATTGTTTTTATGACACAACTAATATTCCACATATTCTAACAAAATGAATGGTTGAACAATGAAATGTATTGAATGATAAGTAATCTTTTGACTTTCGTTAGCATTGGTACTGAAAAAATTTATTGTGGTGGAAATCGCATGATACGGAATTTACCCTCTTTACCATCTTTAAGTTCACAGTTAGTAGTGGTGAGTATATTCACTCTAGAACATTTTCATCTTGGAAAACTGAAACTCCGCCCGTTAAACATTTAGGTTGTTGTGTTTGAAGACTCTGGATTTTGTTTAAATCTGTGGGAGCGGGCCTCCTCTGACGTGGAACTGGCAGAGGAAGGAGGGCTGTGTCTCGTGCCTGCCGTATTGGGGTGGAAATCCAGGTTCTCCGGTGGAATTCTGTTGCACCCTAAGGGCATGGAGGGCCCCTCCTTACTGCTGGGCTGTGGGAGTCCACACTTTCCACTAGGCCTCCCCTGATGGCCCCCTGGCGGGAGTGGGGAGTGCTCCTCAGGCCTGTCTCCCCTGGCACTGTAGGTGGGGGGTGTGAGTCCCATTCCTGGTGGCAGGTGCCAAAGGTACAGGCTTCCCCCTCCCTTCTCTGATGCCGTCTTGGCAGGGGGAGGGAAGGGCACCTCCTTACTGCTACTGATGGGTGGAGGCCCAGGCTCCCCACGTGATCTGTACTGACGCCAGGGTTGGGGCGAATGGCTGCTGTTACTGCCAGGTTGGGATGTTATCGCCAGCTCTCTACTTGCTCTCTTCTGGAATTGCCCTAGCGGGGAGCGTGTTGGCTCTGTGCGGGGTTGGAGTCCAGGCCCCTCACTTTGCTGATAGGGGTGGGGCCGTGGTTTCCCATGGTGTTTGGCTGGAGTGGAGTAGCTGTTGTTTGAAAGTTTTAGATCTTTCTGGGCTGCCCCTTTCTTGGTCCTTTGGCTTGAGAGAGCTGGCCTTTCTTGTGTCTTGTGCCTGTTGGTGTTTCTAGGCTCCTGGATTACCTAGCACCCAATCTGGGATATCTGAGGCAAAGAGAAAACCCAGTGAACTCATTGCCATGTTGATCCTCAGGACCTGTCTTCTCTCTCTTTCAGAGTCACCTCACATTTGTTTTATATACAATGTCCAGGATTTTTAGTTGTCCTTAGTGTGGAGAATAGGAAAAAGTGCATCTTCTCTCTCTTGACCTTTCATTCTTAAAATGGTTCTATGGCAGGTCAGTAATATGCAGTGAATTCTCATTTAAAATATAACACTCTTTTTTTATTAATTGAAAAGAATTACCATTTATTGAACATTTACCACGGGTCACTTAGTGACTTGCAGTCCTGGGGTGTTTGCGGAGGAAACTGAGCATGCTGGGTAATTTTGTCAGGTTCATAGAGGGCATAAGTGCCAGAGCTAATGCTCATGCCAGACAAACAAGGACGTGGAGCAATTTTGGATAGTGGTGATGCTCTTAAGAACATAGGGTGTCTGCAATAGGCAGTGTGCAGGGAGTGGAGCCAGATCTCATTACCTGGGGGGGGGGGGGGCAGGGAGGGAGTCAGGGAAGGCCTCTGAGGAGGTGATGTTCCAGCTGAGCCCTAAATGGCAAGAAGGAGTTTGCCCTGTGAAGTTCTGGGGGAAGAACTTTGTAGTTGAGCTTCCCTGTGAGGTGGGAGGATTTGGAAAGAGAAAGAAGGCCCCCAGACCTAAACCTAGTGAGTTGGTGGGTGGGGGGGAGGGACTGGGGAGAAGGGAGGCCAGTGGGAAGAGGCTGGGACAGGCAGGAGACCTCGCTCATGTAGGGTTGTGATACTAGCCTTCTTCACAGATTTTGACAGAGTGGCCATAGTTGTGTTTTTACTTAAAAGTGCATTAAAGAAATATACATGTGTGTTTCAGGGGCAGATTTACCAACCTTCCTATTGCTAAGTTGAGTTTCTGTCCTGAGCGTTTGCTTGTTGACCGGTTAGAATGAGTGGACGAGGGGGGGACCTGGGAACACATACTGGGTGGGTTCCTTCCGGTTGAACAGAAGGACAACTGCACATGCTCTTTTTGGGGGCCATCGCCTGTATATCATTATCTCTTTAAAGTTGAAAATCAGTCCCCAAAGGCATTCATGCTATTCCTTTAATTGCAAGAAATTACTGTTTAGGGTAGAAAATTTAGAAGAAACTAGAGAATGAAACAAAATCAGCTGTAATTTCATTGCCCAGAGATAATTACTGTTAACAGCCTGGTCGGTCTCTTTAGTCTTTTGTCTGTGTGTCTATGTGTTTTATTTACACATTTATAAAATTATGATCAAAATGTGTAGATTTATCTCGATAGTACGTTGTCATTAAATATTCTCCAAGAACATTAAAAAACATTGTAAAATTTTTCATTTCATGGCTTTCCAACAGTTTAATTCTTTCCCCACTGTTGAACCATTTGCCTGCCTCTCATTGTTGGTTTCCGCTGACGCCGATGTAGTGAACATCCTGTTGTATCCCTCTTTGTGTTCACCGATAATAGATTACCACAGGTATTAGCCACATTTAGAAGGCCCCGCGTAGATAGTGCTAGACTATTCTCTAGAAAGGTAGATGATGACGGTACTAATCACTTACAATTTAACCAGCAGCCAATAGAGCCATGCTATGTTTTTCTTCTAATAAAACGTGGAGTTTGGGATTACTAGCATTCTGCGTGTTTTCATAGTTATTTGCCGTTAGCAATTAACCTGACTCTCCATTTGGATTATGTAACGGTAGCCAAGTTCTCATCGTAAACTGAACTAACCAGATTACGATCCCCTTCGGAATCATGCTCGTGTTCTCAAGTGGGTGTCAGTATGCTGAAGGAATTTGTTCAGTTTCCCTGTCACCAGCATTAGCTACTTTTGTATCATTGTCTTCACACGACCATTATCCAGCACGTAACCAGGATACTTAGAGGTCACATGCAGATTCTTATTTTCTTCTTTTCATAATCTTTTAAATTCGTGGAACCACAGTAGGTTATTTGTGGGTTGTTGAAAGTTGTGGCTCTGTTACTTTGGCCCAGGAATCACGCCAGTTGCAAAATCTGTGTCTTGTGATGTCCTGGTGTCTGGTAGAAGCTGACTGGTTGTGGAATTAAGAAAACATGAACAGAACGAGAACAGAATCTTAAAAGGTATCTGTGTATACCAGTATGGCCGAGTAGATACCCCACAAACCCTCTCACCATAAAAACTTACAAATGCTGGATAGTCCTTACAAAGACAAAACTGAGTTTTTTGGGAATGTGACAGAAACATCCAGAAGCTAACCCTGAAGATGAAACGAAAATCTGAAGGGCTCCTGTGAGTGTGATGGGGCTGTAGCCTGGGTTCTTAGGGGGGGACTGGAGTGTGTGTGTGTCTGTGGTGTGCACAGAGTGTGTGTGTGTGTGTGCGCGCGCGTGCGCTCACAGGGTTTGTGTGTGGGGGTGTTGGGTGAGGGGTGGGGTTGTGTGTGTGTGGGTGTGTATGGGGGTGGGGGTATGCGTGGGTGTGTGTGTGCGTGCATGGGGGTGTATGTATAATTGTGTGTGGGTCTGAGTGTGTGTTCAGCAAGAAGTGTGAAGCCTGAAAACCACTGAGAGAATAATGTAATTGGCCCACATCCGCGTCGTCAATTTTCAGTACATGTGAATGTCGCCTCATCTCTGCTCCCTTCTCACTTGTACTTCATTTATACACACTGCTGCCTCTGAGTTATTTTGAGGCAAAACGCAGACATTGTATTGTCTCTAACTCATCTATATCTGTAGAAGATAAGCAACCTTTTAAAATAGATACATTCCCAGTATCATTTAACACCTACCGATTAATAAGTTTTTAATACAGTCATATATCAGAGATCCCTACACTGGCTCATAAATTATTATTTTTCTAGATTGTTTGAATCGGGATCAGATCAAGGTGTGTGTATCTCCTTTCTATTTCATGTTGATTTGTCTCTCTTAATCCTCTTTAAATCTATAGATTCTCTCGCTCTTTTTTTTTTTTTTTGTATTTATTTTTTTAGTCCTTGAAATGAATCTGTTAAGGACAACAGTCACGGTTCACAGGCCTTTCCACATTTGGATTTTGTTGATTGAATCCAGCAAACAACATAGACAGTGTGGCATCCTTTAAAATGTTGCTCCTGTGTTTCTTGTATAGGCTTAAAGCTTTGATCAGATTTGAATTAGATTTCTTTTTCTTTTGAAGACATTTCATTGGTGGTGGTTTTCATAATGGAAGACACACACTAATGACCCAGCTGTTCCTTTTGTGCTATGAAGAGTGAACAGTGGCTTCAGTTCCAGTCTACTCTACAGATGATATCTGTGTATTTATCTCTCTTTCTCTATTTGTGTAACGTTTGTATTATGTGCTATTTATTTCATAGATACTTGTATCTCTTTATCTCATTTCACCTACCTGCCCCCTACCCTCCAGTGGTCCCGTATTTATCTGTGGGTAAAGGGTTGAGAAAACCCTTTCCTGTTTTGTGTGAGAATTTGACTTTCAGTAAACTTTCTAGCTCTGTGTTTCTGGAAACCTAAGACTAACCTGTCATCTGTGGAGTTGTTACAAGAGAGATTGGTGGCTGTGGGCTACAAGCTTCTAAGCCAAGGTGGCTTCCACGCCCATCCAGGGTGACTCTTTTCTCCCTGCGCCTGGGCCGTGCTGCTGGGGCTGTGGCGAGAGCAACATGGGATGCGGCCTTTCCAGCAAGCCCTGGTCCTGAGCAGACTGGCTGAAAATGTGATGCACGGTCGTCCTTTGCGTCGGTATGTTGCGTTGACTCTAAAATGACCTCTGGTGGACATTGAAATATTCTCTCCCTTCTTGAGACTAAAGGATAGCTAGCAGAAGCCCATTTGTACCGTGTGTGTGTGTGTGTGTGTGTGTGTGTGTGTGTGTGTGTGTTGTAATGTATCTCAGAGATCACTTCATTGTCATTTATGGATAGGCTCTTTGTCCCCCTGCCCCCACCTCACTTTTAAAACAGTGCTTCCTAGTGCATGCGCTGCATTTTATTCAACCGTTCCCCTCTCGGAAGATACTTGGATGTTAGGTCTCTTTTCTTACATCATAAGACTAAAATACGAAAAGGGAAACTTGAACAAATTTTTAAAGAAAATGTAAGTGGCTGTCTTTGCGACCTTGCTATAGGGAAAGTTTTCTTAAGGCTTAGCATCCAGCTTATGAAAAAATATACTACACATAAAAAGGAAAAGACAAGACAAAATGGATGTAGTCTATGCAGAGTTATTTCACAGAAGAAGAAACTAGAAGGGTCCGTAATCTCGGGAAAAGATGCTCACACTGAATGTTGATGAATAGAATGAAGGTTAAAATGAGTCAGTTTCATATACTTCAGGTTGGCAAAAATGTAAGTCTGCCAGTAAGAGTTGTTGGTGAAGATAGGGGCCAGCAGGAACCCTCCTGGGCGAAGTGGTGTAATCACTTGGGAGTGCAATTTCGTACTGTCCAGTGAAGCTGAAGATGTACATAGCACAGCAATAAATCTTTTCATGAGGAGTGTGTCCTTGTACGGTTGTACACAGAAACACGGTTGTTTGTCTCACAGCCTTTTCCAGTGTCCTACGGTGGCAAGAAACCTAAAAGTCAACAAGAGATTGGAAAATTAAATTGTAACATGTCCATAGGGTGGACCAATATACAGTAGGTAAAAACGACCGAACTAGGTTGAAAATGTATTGGTTCTTATAAGAGTCCCATACTCTTAAATACACAGAACAAACTGAGGGTTGCTGGAGGGGAGATTTGTAGGGGGATGGGTTAAATGGGTGACAGACATTAAGGGGGGCACTTGTTGGGACGTGTGCTGGGTGTTGTATAGAAGTCATGAATCACTCTAGTTCTAGTCCTGAGACCAATACTACATTGTATGTTAACTAACTTGAATTTAAATAAACAAATGAAAGAAAGATGTGGATAAATCTCATAAATAAAACTGAAAAAGGTAAGCTGAAAAAGTATATGGACAACACAATAACATGCACAAAGTTTAAACTAGGCAAAAATAGAGGTGCCCGGGTGGCTCAGTCGGTTAAGCGTCTGACTTGGGCTCAGGTCACGATCTCACGGTTTGTGAGTTCGAGTCCCACAGTTGGCTCTGAGCTGACAGCTCAGAGCCTGGAGCCTGTTTCAGATTCTGTGTCTCCGTCTCTCTTTGCTCTTCCCCCACTCACACTCTGTCTGTCTCAAAAATCAATAAACTTAAATATTTTTTAAATAGGCAAAAATAATTATCTGTATTTTTAACGGGTGTATAATTGTCGTCACCAGCAGAGGCTGAGAGTGCTTTTTACCTTTCATAATAGAGGGAGGGCAGCAGCTTCAGCTGTGTCTCTGTAATATGTTGTTTCTTTAAAAAAAAAAAAAAAAAAAGAAAAAAAGAAAAAGGAATTTGGTTTTTTTTTTTTTAAATGCCAAGATTTGGTAAAGTTGAATGGATTGTTAAAATCACTTCACCTTTTCTGTGTCCTTGAAATGTTTCATAATTTGAATAAAAGGATTCATGTTATAGCCCTTAAGTTACAATTTACATTTTTCTTCACTTTTGGAAAGTTTCTGATGATCTCTAGGGAACGTTCAGTAGTTTTCTCCTTGAGACGGTGTGTGTGGTGAACGTGGCCGTGGTGTTAGGTATGCTAGTGTGGCTACCACACGGGTAGTTTTTACTCATATGCAGCGTGGTCTAGAAGGAAGAGCATCGTAAACTCTCCTAGGTATCCATTGATGAATTTGGTTTTTGAGGTGCAGGAATTCTTCAAAAATTCTGGTGTTTACTCACAACATGACTACTAACGAAATATATACATATAGTTTACGTTTATTGAGTTTTGGTTATCGTTTGTGATCCTAAGCTTCCCTCTTTGTTCAGAAATGTACTGGGGGCGCCTGGGTGGCTCAGTCGGTTGAGCGTCTGACTTTGGCGCAAGTCATGATCTCGCGGTTGACAAGTTTGAGCCCCACGTCAGGCTCTGTGCTGACAGCTCAGAGCCTGGAGCCTGCTTCGGATTCTGTGTCTCCCTCTCTCTCTGCCCCTGCCCTGCTCATGCTCTGTCTCTCTCTGTCTCAAAAATAAATAAAAATTAAAAAATATTAAAGAAAAGCAATGTACTGAAGGTTGAAACACTGTAATATGTATTTTTTTTCCTATTCTTCAAGCTTACAGAAAGTCTCAGGATATGTAGGGTTTTAGGAACTCTATCCCTCACGGAAAATAGTATGAGTTATTAAACCAACTACCTTTGAACATATGTCGAAGGGAAATATTCTGGCAGATTGATAATGTGGTACTTTATGATAGACAAAGATGGAATGTGATGAAGGACTTCAGGGGAGCTCGGAAGGAATGTCTTTCATTGGGACAGGCTGTGTTACTAGTTGGAATATTGCTTGCGTTGGATATAAGAAAAAGTGTCTTATCCTTTTTATTCTGTCCTAAAAATCACAAGATTAGTCATCTTCTTTTAAGTTTTGCAGGTCTTCATAGATGACTTTAGGCATACTTACTTAGTTAAGGGGAGAATTCCAAGCTAATTAAAAAAAACATTTCTTTAAAGACGTTTAGTTTTCAAAGATAATATTTGCCATCTAAAAGCCTACCAGATATCCGTCTGCCTTGTGATTCAGAAAGTGTCATCCTGTTAAATTCACATATGAATTGCATGACTTTCAGTGACAACGTTGCAGTCTATAGCATTGGGAAAATTATTCTATGATGGAAAGAGTGCTCTGAGGGGAGAGGTACAGTGTTTGTACACGGAGTATTTAAGGAACTTAACACTGGATCCTGTGGTATATTCATGAGATTGGGGGTTGACCACAGCTTCTGTGTATGCCTTCTTGGCTTTTTGTTTTGGTATTTTGGGCGGTGGTCCATGTTTTGGATTGATGTTCAGGAAGGCTTTGGTGCTTTTATTTAGTGGTATTAAACAGTTCATGAGTTTGCTAGTCATTTTGCACTCGTTCAGAATAGTGCCAACCTGGTTGCAGTGAGTGGATTTTGAGTAGGATACACATAGATGCTTAAGATACTTACTTAAAAATATTTATATGGTTGTCGGTTTGTTCACATATTCCATGTTTGAGATTGCTGCTCTGTAATTGATTTTAGATTATAATATCTTAAGGATTATTCCATATCATCAATATCATAGCCCCTTGCCTATGAATTTTGTTAAAACTGAGAAAGACTCAAGGGTAAACATTATATAATAAGTATGTTCTTGTTGGGGTAGATGTGGGGAGGAAGAATGCTGTTGCTTGCATAGAATTTTTTCGATTTCTCAAACCTCCTTATACAGGTGTCAAGTTATTCCCCAAACACCGGAATAGGAGTTGGTGTGGTGAACTTGGGAAGGACAGCGTGGGGTCCGCAGCTGTTCGGGAGGTTGCGGAGGAAAGGAGAGAGTGAATTCTGACAGTCCCAGAAACTGAGCAATCCAGGAATTTCCAGCAAGGGCTCAATCTCTATCAGAAAATTCCCCACTCAGAGTGGAAAACCTGGCATGTGGTTCTTAGATGAGTCATTGAATGTCGGGGAGGCTTTACAGGTTGTGGTGTGTGGCTGAGTACAGAAAGACTGGGGAGACCAGAGCGGGCAAGAGTAACTGAAGCCCTTCAAGATTTTCAGAAATAGTCAAGGAAAAACTCTCTTGTAGGAGGATAACACTCCACGCTGGCAAACCATTAAATACGGTGCACATTAAATACGGCGGGAACCCTGAGAGGAAAGGTGTAGAGGACGTCGGTAAGGCAGCTCTGGGAATGTGCTGTCGACTTGGCTCCAAGAGGCCCTATCTGTGACTATTTCAGAGTCACAACACAGGAAGGAGCCTTCAAATTACAAAAATGACAAAGAAGTTATCCTGGCCTGTCCTTACTGTCTACAGTAGAACCTCCTTCCTAAAAGTACGAGAAAATCCATTTCATTCAGCAACAAAGCAAAAGGGTGTGGTCAAAAAATCCATGAAAGGGTGGTATAAAAGAGTGTAAGAATAAGTGGTTCTGAATAACATTCCACTGGACAAGGAAGGATTGTGGAAAGAAAACACATGGCCCCAAAGCACATGAAAACGTAATATTTAAAAAAACTAAGATGAATTAGGAAATTTGGAGTGGAAGCGGTGGGAAGAACCGTTCAAATCAGAAATGGAAGGGTGGATCAGATAGAAGCGGGCTGCAGGAAAGTACAAGAACTTACTTCAGGAAAGATTCCTAAATAAGAGGAAAAACAGAAGCGAAGACACTTTTATAAAGGCACACAAAAGGCAGTGGGCACTGACACTTTCGTCTTGTAAGGATAATCATGGAAAGGAGAAAAATGAAAAAAGAAATTAAGGAAAAGGCGAAAAGCATCCCAGTGAAAGTCTTAGCTACAGAAGACGAAGAAAACAAAGTTATTGAAACAGAACAAATACTAGAAACTACAATCCAGACAATATTTTCCTGAATAAAATGAGTATTTGAATGCACAAATCAAAAGGACACACGGCGTATCTAGGAGAATCATTCTACAATAGCAGTACCATGACATTGTAGAGAAAAGTCCTTTGAGCATCAAAGCAAAAGGACCTTACATCTTAGCAAGTCACTTAGAGGGAACAGCAGTTATGTTGGCATCGGACATTTTGCCGCAGTGATCCTTGATGTCGAACTCAATGGAGTAAGGTGTTTAAATTTTTGAAGAAAAGAAGATGTTCGCCAAGTGTATTACATTCAGTCACATTGAGTCTTTGTTGTCAACACCACAGGTAGATGTGTGAACGGGAGCTCTTCCCGAGGCCTCCATCAGAGAATGAACCACAGACAACCCAACAGCGTTTGAAGAAGCTGAGGCCAAGTAACGATGTTCAGGGCGACAGAATAGTACGTCATTCTAAACCCGCAGTGACTGTCTCCATCCATCCAAGAGCACACATGCATGTATACACACACACTTGTGTATATCGATGCGTACAGGGAAAAGGGGTAAGGATATGGAAGTTACGCTACGCTCGTCAACTGCTTTGTGAGTTAATTACTGCAGCGACTTTAGCAAAGGGCTTACCGTAAAAACTCAGTGCCTGATTGTTGATGTTACCAGATTGAAAGCGTATAAAACTCCTGAAACGCCACTCTGCTGTATTTCAGTTAACTGAGCTTCGAAAACTCACATCAACTTGTTTAAGTTACATAGATTCCAACATCTGCCTCGGTTATGTTTTTCCTAAGATAAGTGACCTCGAACGTACTTGGTATCTGGGTAATCAGTAAGGCATCCTTTGGACTTTATATGCTTTGGGGCTTAAAGATTTAAACATGAATTTTTAAAGGCATATCATATTTCACAGGTGAGTTTGTTCATGCTCCCTGGTAAGAACGGCTTCCTTCCGAGTGTTCTTGGCTAGAAATACTGCCTTCTGAAATTTTTGGCCTTGCTGATTAATTTTGACAATAGCTGCTGTCCATTTTTATTTAGCAGTCTAGTTTGACTGAAGTTGCTGCTTCAGGTTTTGAGTTTTGACCAAGTAGCACAGTAGCGATTAATAATGAACCAGAAGCCGTAGACCTCTGTTATTTGGAAGTACCGAGAAAGAGCACTGAGAAATTTTGTGCATGTAAAATTTAGAAACATTTGAATGCCAAGTTTACTCAGGTTTTCTTTTTCTTCTCAGAGTCACTAGGCATACTGACTCAATGGTCGCTAATTAAACATTTAAAATGTGGTAATTTATGCATATTCATCAGACCTTGAGTTGCTATTGTGGTATTTTTGGTCCATCTCCATTAATAAATGTATTCTTTGAGATGTTTTAGTCAGATGCTTGGCTAAACTTCTTTAAGGAAAGTGTAACCCCAAAACAATTGTAGATTTAATCAGTACCTGTTTTATTTCCATCAGTATTAAGCAGGAAAAAATTATGTCCATGTCGTTATCCCCATTTTTCCCTTGAGGCTATTATCAGTTGACGGCTGGGCTGTCCTCTTCGATTTTTATCTGTGACAGGTGATGGAAGCAGGTCCGTTTTCCCTCTTGAGATTTGCAGAAGATAATGTTGAAGTTCTCGGCCTCATCGTTATTTTTATTCATCTCATAGTTCTGTCTTTGTGACATGTGTTAGAGGGATATTTTATCCTTCTGCTTAATTTTGATGAAGGTATTATTTTGTTTGTTAGGGACGCTTCATATACCAATTCCTAGCATCCTGAATATTTCTTCCTGCCATCGTTGTTAGGTAGATCTGTGCTCTCCGAAATCACTGCTGAGTACCGTTGGGTTGTTGGATGTAAACTGATCATGCTGTGGTTTGGTTATAGACCTACATGGCGTCTGTTTTTTTGTTTTTTTTTTTTTTTCCCCTCCACATGTAACATTTTGGTATGTTGAGCTGAATGGCACGATGAATTTCCTTCAAAGCTGAATACATAGTGGGCTGCAAACTGAAGGGACCCGAGGTCAGTTTTGGTTCTCTAAAGGTAGTTTTGATTATTCATCCTTGGCACTGAGTCTTGGCCTGCACCTGTAGCCTTCACTCTCTAAGTGTTGTGAGACTAATACTGTTCTAGACATGTGGTGCGTGCTGCTTACAATTAATTATGGAGTCCTGGGCAGTTAGTTGTCAGGAGTCAGTCAGTCAGACTGGTCATTTCTTCAGAGGTGACCATTTAGTCATGAGACCATTTCTTCTCATTTAGTCATGAGAAATTATTTAGGGCACAAGATACATTTAAGCCTACATCAAGACTGTAATCTGTAATATACTCCATCTTTTCAAGGGACTCAGGGTTCCTGCGTTACAAATCTGGTATATAATTTATTTTTGGTGTGTGTTATAGTTTGTCTAGGTTTTTTTCCCCCAATCAAAACCATAAAATATTTTAGTTTTGCTAGATTGTTAGTAATGGCTGCATCCACTACATCAGGGAGAAATACAGTAGACCTCATCACTTATTTGTGGGCATTTCTGTGTTTTAAAATTACATATATTGCTGTATGAAATTTTTTTTTTTAATGCCTGGAAAGTTTTCATCTTTCATTATATACTTAAGCTGTGTATTTCATTCATCTTTCCTATGTAGCAGACTCCTTCAAAACATAGTGGCTTGCATAAGAGCAGTGTTTTATTTTGCTCCCCAAGCTGTAACTGGGGCAAGGCCGTGTTTGCTGGGAAGATGGAGTGGGATGGGGCGTAAATTTTCTCCATGGTTCACTCATAGGACTCCATGGTTCACTCATAGGACTTGCCCTTCGGCGGGCACCCAACTGGGAGTGTGGGCTGGGAGCCTCGTTTGCTTTGCACGTGGACCTCTGAAGGTTACTTGGGCTTTCTCACGGCAGGGTGGTCAGGTTCCAAGAGTGCCCTCAGAGAACCAGGCAGAGACTACATGGCCTTTCCTGACCTGACTCCGTAGGTCCTGTAGTTCACGTTTACCACCTCCACCCCCCCGAGTGCATCGTCCCAGAGTTTGCCATGGAAGAACACGTCGAAACTGGATGTGGGGTAGACGCAGTCTGGGCTACGGTTATGATTTACTTCACAGATCCCCTCTTTGGGGATGTTAAGATGGCTGGCTGCCTGTTGTTGTTTCACGGTACCACCATGAGGATTCTTGTACTTTAAGTCCCTTTGGTTCATCACTTCGTTAGGATACATTCCTTGAGCTGTAACAGCTGAGTCAGGAGAAATAACATTTTTAAGGCCTTTAAGAAATAAGTCACTTTCCTCCCAGTTGGAGGAAAGGTTGAACACTTATTTTCATATGAGCTGTATTTAAGATTTATCCATTTACCCATGACCGTGCCAACATTGGCTGTCATCCGTTTTCATCTTTGCTGGTCTGCTTTGCAGTGAAATGAAATCTTATCCTGAAATTTGCATTTCTTTGCCTACTAGTGAGGGCAGAGGATTTAATTGCTTGTTAGGCAGTTTAAAATTCTTTCATCCGTTGTTTGCTAGGTCATGTGTTTTTTAACTGGAGTATTCCTAAACTTCCTATTGGTAGAAGTGATTTATACACATTTCAAATACTTTTTCCAAGATTATGTATTTATGTTGGCAGATGTATAGTATCATATGGCTGTTTCCCCCTTATTTAAATTTAAATTCTTAATGGCATATTTGTAGTCTTTCTGGTGTAAGTAGAAAAGTAAGGATCCCAGTAAATGAACAGTCTGTTCTTTATTTGCTGAAGTCTTAAATATGCTTCTGATTGTTTTCCTCTTTCTGTTGTTTGTTGCCCATACAAATTTCAAAAATTTAGTTCTTGCAGAACTTTTATGATGTTTTAATAATTGTATGTAAAATACGGTGTTTAGTATTTTTAGTTATTGTAGTATCTTTTAGCCTTCAGTCACCATATCAAGCTTATTAAAAGGTGGTGAGCATAATCGTCTCCGTTTCGTTTTAAAGTTGAGGAAACGGAATCCTGGTGAGGATATTTTGGCAAGGAATGTGGCATTTGTAGTCAGGTTTGCTTGGCTTCAGATCCCAGGCGCTTTCCTAGCACTTGAAGCGGCCACTCCGGTTTTCAGGGGTTGTCTTATCACTCAGCCAAGAGCCGTGCTTTTAAGTCCTACACCTCTCTCAAGGTTTTTCTTAACTGCTTTGTGTTTTTGTTCTTGATTACAGGGGTTGATTTTTTCCTGACCTTGTATAGTGAAAACTGTGGAGTTTTTAGTTTTACCTAGCCACTTTACTAGGCACTTGGAAAAGAAAGAGCACCAATTCATGCTTTTGGAGTTGAGTTCATAAATGCTACATCTGTGAATATTTGAGAAATTTAAATGCTTAAAATTTAATAAAATGCATTTTAATGTACATAAACCCTTATGAAGAGTATTCATCACTTGTAAGATTGTTTTCTTGGAATTAATACACATTTTCATTTTCTTGATTTCTTATGCTAAAGTCTTATGTTGTATTCTTTGTCAGGGAGTTAAATCTGTTTAAATATAGATTTACTTTGTTAATTGTCATGAATTATGTTCTTTGTAAGTTAGAATAAGGGGTGTGTTGGGGTGCCTGGGTGGCTAAGTAGGTTGAGCATCTGGCTCTTGATTTCAGCTCAGATTATGATCCCAGGGTCATGGGAGTGAACGCTGCATTGGGCTCCATGCTGAGTGTGGAGCCTGCTAAAGATATTCTCTCTCTGTCTCTGTCTCTCTCTCCCCCTCTCTCCCCCCCATCTCTCCCTCTGCCCCACTAGCGCGCACACTCTCTCTCTCTCTTAGAAAAAAAAAAAAGAATAAGGAATGCGTTACCTTGTTTATAAAACTTTGGACAGCTTTAAAGTAATACTAGACTTGTTACAAAGGTTCTCCTTCTAAAGTGACTGTCGTTTGTGTTCATTTTATTTGCTCGAAACTCATAGTTAGAAATTTAAATAAAATGAAAAAGATGAATAACAACAAGTGTTGGCAAGAATGTGGAGCCAATGCAACTCTCATATATTAGTAGAGAATAAATTGGTACAACCACTTTGGAAAATCATTTGACAAGCTCTGTTGAAGCCAAAGAGAGGACTACTCCTTGACGTAGCAGTTCTGCTCTCAGGTACATACTCAAAAGAAGTGGATACATATGTTATTTGTTCCCAAGAAGCCATGTGTGAGAATGTCCATAGCAACTTTCCTAATAACAGTCCCAAACTCCAAGCGACCCAAATGTTTGAGTGGACTCATAGAGTTTTCTGTTTTCACCTAGAACATTTTACAACAGTGAAATATGCACGGCTTCTACGCATAACACAGCTGACTTTCAGGCCCTTATATTGAAGCCAGGCAAGGGGAATTTTTTTGACTTCCTTTTTCTTTGTTGTTTTTTGTATATCTTTGCTGTCTCCCCCTTTTTAAAATTTTTTTTTTAAAAGTTTATTCGTTTTTTAGAGACAGAGACAGAGAAGAGCATGAGTGGGAGAGGGGTAGAGAGCGAGGGAGACACAGAATCCGAAGCAGGCTCCAGGCTCCGAGCTGTCAGCACAGAGCCTGATGTGGGGCTCAAACCCACAAACTGTGAGATCATGACCTGAGCTGAAGTCGGACGCTCAACCGACTGAGCCGCCCAGGCGCCCCTCCCTTTCTCTTGATTGATTTAGTGCTTTATCTATTTTGTTGATATTTTTCAAAAAGCCTGCATTTTGACCTATTTATCCTTTACCCATTTTTTCTATTTTCTATTTCATTACCTTCTGCTTACATATTTATTTTCTTTGATTTGTCTCATTTTTAGCTTTTGGCTTTTTGTGTTGGGAATTTAGTTCATATATTTTTTCTTCTTTTACTTTCATTTACAGTGTTTTTTACAGGTTGTATTTTCTTCTGACTGTTGTTCTAAATGCATCCCATAGATTCTGATGAATCGTGCTTTTACTGTACAGGAAAGCCTTGGATTGTGAGTAACTTGTTCTGTGAGTGTCCCACAAAATGACTAAATGTTTCTAACAAATTGTAGCTTGACAAACGAGTGATGTACAAGTAGTACGTGATGCTGAATGACGCATGATCATAACTGAGCCAATCGTTCTTGAAATTCACTTTGATGTACAACTGCTTTGGATTACAAGCATGTTTCCAGAATGAATTATGCTTGCAAACCAAGGTTTTACTGTATTTTTAAGTTTTTCAATTTTGGCTTGTATTTTTCGGTTTCCTTCAGGGCTTTTTAAAATAGTGTTTTAAAAATTTCCAGGTAGAAGGATCTTTTGGATTGGTGTTTTATTAATTTTTAGTTTTATTTCATTGTGCTAATAAATATTTCACTTCTCAAACTATTCCCAAAAATAGAAGAGAAAGGAAGGCTGCCAAATTCATTCTGTGAGTTTCAACATTACCCTGATACCCAAACCAGATAAAGACATTACAAAAAGAACTGCAGACCAATGTATCTGATGAACATAGATGTAAAAATCCTCAACAAAATATTAGCAAACTGAATCCAACAATACACTAAAAAAATTATTCACCACGACCAAGTGGGATTTACTCCGGCAACGCAAGGGTGGTTTATTATTCACAAATCAATCAACACGATACATCACATCAGCAAGAGAAAGGATAAAACCATATGATCATCTCAGTAGATGCAGAAAAAACATTAGACGAAGTACAATATTCATTCATGATTAAAAATCCTCAACAAAGTAGGTTTAGAGGGAACATAGCTCAACATAATAAAGGCCATATATAAAAAACCCATTTCTAGCATCATACTCCATGGTGAAAAGGTGAGAGCTTTTCCGCTAAGATTAAGAACAAGAGGCCGTTCCTCTCTCCACTTTTATTTAACATAGAATTGGAAATCCTAGCCACAGCAATCAGATAAGTAAAAGAAAAGACATCCAAATTAGTAAGGAAGAAATAAAACTTTCACTATTTGCAGTGACATGATACTATATATAGAAAACCCTAAAGACTCCACTAAAAAACTACTGGAACGGATAAATTAATTCAGAAAGGTCATTGGATACAAAATCAATACATAGTCCATAGTCCAGAAAGAGAAATTAAGAAAATTCCACTTTCAGGTGCACCAAAATTAAAATACCTAGGAATAAACCAAGGACTTATACTCTAAACTATAAAACACAAAGAAGTGGAAAGACATTTCAATCTCATGAATTAGAAGAATTAATATTGTTAAAATGTCCATGCTACCCAAAGCAGTCTACAGATTTAATGCAATATGTATCAAAATACCAACATTTTTCACAGAACTAGAACAAACAATCCTAAAATTCATATAGAACCACAGAAGACCCCAAAAGCCTAAAGCAATCTTGAAAAAGAAGAACAAAGCTGGAGGTATCACAATCCCAGATTTCAAAATATGCTATAAAGCTTTAGTAATCAAAACAGTATGGTACTGGCACGAAAATAGACACACAGATCAATGGAACAGAACGAAGGGTCCAGAAATAAACTTGTGCTTTTATGGTCAATTAATCTACCACAAAGGATGTAAAAAATATACAATGGGGAAAAGACAGTCTCTTCAACAAATAGTGCTGGGAAACTGGATCACTTTTTATTTATTTATTTATTTATTTATTTATTTATTTATTTATTTATTTATTTATTATTTTTTTTTTTTTTTTGAAAGAGAGTAGGGGTAGGGCAGAAAGAGAATCCCAACCAGCCTCCACACTGTCGGTGCAGAGCCTGATGCAGGGCTCAAACCTGTGAGCCATAGATCATGACCTGAGCTGAAATTAGAAGAGTTAAATGCTTAACTGTCTGAGCCACCCAGGCACACCCCCACCCCCCCACCCCCATTTTAAAAGTTTAATCTGGACCACTTCCTTACACCATACATGAAAATAAACTCAAAATGGATTAAGGACCTAACTGGGAGACCTGAAACCATAATATTCCTAGAAGGAAACATAGACAGTGATTTCTATGATGTTGGCCCTAGAAACATTGTTTTATATATGTCTCCTCAGGCAAGGGAAACAAAATCAAAATAAATTATTGGGACTACACCAAAATCAAAAGCTTTTGCACAGCAAAGCACACCATCAACAAAACAAAAAGGCAGCCTACTGAATCAGAGAAGATATTTGCAAATGACCTATTCAATAAGGGCTTAAAAGCTAAAATATATAAAGAATTTCTACAACTCAACACCAGAAAACCCCCAAATAACCCAAATGAAAAAATGGACAGAGGACCTAAGAAGACACTTTTCCAGAGAAGACCTACAGATGGCTAACTGACCCATGATATGATGGCGCAGCATCACTCAACATCAGGGAAATGGAAGTGAAAACCACAGTGAAATATCTCACACCTGTCACAATGACTAGAATCAAAAAGACAAGAGGTGGGGATGTGAAAAACAACAAAAAAAGGAATCCTCGTGCACTGTTGGTGGGAATGAAAATTGGAGCAGCCACTGTGGAAACCATTTTAGAGGTTCCTCAAAAAAATTGAAAAATAGAATGACCATATGATCTAGCAATTTCAAAATTTGGTATTTACCCAAAGAATAGGAATAATTTAAAAGGATAATGCATCTTTGTTTATTGCAACATTATTTACTATAGTCGAGATATGGAAGCAACCCAAACATCCATTGATAGATGAATGGATAAAGATGTCTCTCTCTCTCTCTCTCTCTCTCTCTCTCTCTCTCTCTCTCTCTCTCACACACACACACACACACACACACACACACACACACACACACACACACAAAAGGATTGCTTAGCCATTAAAAGGAATGAGATCTTGCCATTTGCAGCAACATGGATGGGCTTTAGCAGGTATAATGCTAAGCGAAGTAAGTCAGAGAAAGACATACCATATGATTTCACTCACGTGGAATTTAAGAAAACAAGTGAAACAAGAGACAAAAGATACTTTCTTAAAGTTTATTCATTTTAAGAGAGAGTGAGTGGGGGAGGGGCAGAGAGAGAGAAGGGGAGAGAGAATCCCTAGTAGGCTGCACACTGTTAGACCGGAGCCTGATGTGGGGCTTGAACTCACGAACTGAGATCATGACCTGAGCCAAAACGAAGAGTTGAATTCTTAACCGATTGAGCCACCCAGGCACCCTGAAACAAAAGATAGTTTTAAGTGCAGAGAACGAATTGGTGGTTGCCCGAGAGGAGGTGAGTGGGGGGATGGGTGAAATCTAAAAAAAAATGTTTTTAATTTTATGGGTTATATTAAGGTTTTCTTTGTGACCTTTTATATGGTCATTTTAAAGGAACATTTTGTGTGTCTTTAAGAAAAGGTACATTTTCTGTTATCTAAGTATAAAGTTTGGTATATACCCATAACATCTAATTTGTTGTTTATGTTATTTAGTCTTTTATATCCTTACTTATTTTTGTTCTCTTGACAGTCTTGGACTGAGAGTGGTGTGATAGTCTATTGCTCCTTACATCTTCTATAGTTTCCACTGTATAGAAGTGGTTGCTATGCTATTTTTTTTTAATCTTTATTTTTTTGAGACTGTGAACAGGGCAAGGGCAGAGAGAGAGAGAGAATCCAAAAAAAGGCTCCAGGCTCCCAAGCTGTCAACACAGAGCCCGACACAGGGCTAGATCCCACCAACCTTGAGACCATGATCTGAGCTGAAGTTGGACGCTTAAGTGACTGAGCCACCCAGGTGCCCCAGTGCTATTTATTTAAGGCATAGCATTCATTGCTGTATTCATTACTGTTAAGTGTTTGTTTTGAATGGTGGCCTTTAGCATTAAAGATGTTCCTTGTCTTGTTTACTTCTTTTTGGCCTAAATTC
This sequence comes from Felis catus, assembly GCF_018350175.1. Classification (NCBI taxonomy): domain Eukaryota; kingdom Metazoa; phylum Chordata; class Mammalia; order Carnivora; family Felidae; genus Felis; species Felis catus. Next base: position 149,254,631 of record NC_058376.1, read on the forward strand.
TGCCTTGTATAGGAGGAAGAATCATTATGTAGCTCTTTGTATATTAGGTACACAAACACAATTCCTGCTTTGTATTCTTGTTGAGTTTGCCTAGTGTATGTATGTATGTGTGTGTGTGTGTATGTATGTATATATATATCAAGAGGTATCTACATCTGTATTATATTCTCTCTGTGTTATATTTATCACTTTTATCACTTCTAACATTTATGTATAGTGTCAATCACCTTTTGGAATACAATTCTGTGAGAATTAACATATGCTTAGACCCTGTCACTACCACAAGAAGGACACAGAATGATTACAGCATCCCAAAGGATGACACTTTGCTGCTTGCTTTTTAGGAAGACCACTTCCCATCCCAATCCCTGGCAATTACTGATGTCTTCTCTGCTCCAGAGGTTTACTTGTCCTAAAATGTTATGTAAATGGAACTATACTGTATGTAATCTTTGAGACTTGGGTTTTTAAATGTAGTTGAGATTCATCCATGTTGTGCATATCAATAGTTTATTTATTTATTTTTTTATTGCTGGGTAATATTCCATTATCTAGATATACCACAGTTTATCCACATACCCATTCAAGGACAGATGGCTTGTTTCCATTTTTTGACTATTAAGAAAACTCTTGTTGTCAACTTTGTGTGTAGGTTTTTCTGTGAACGTATATTTTTATTCAACTAGAATAATACTTAGAAGTGGAATGCTATATTATATATGGTAGGTGGGCGTTTAACAATTTTTTATCAAAGTGCCAAGCTATTTTTTGTTAAAAATTTTTTTTAAATGTTTGTTTATTTTTGAGAGAGACAGAGACAGAATGCAAGTGGGTTAGGGGCAGAGACAGGGAGACACAGAATCTGAAGCAGGCTCCAGGCTCTGAGCTGTCAGCACAGAGCGCGACGCGGGGCTCAAATTCACGAGCTGTGAGATCATGACCTGAGCCAAAGTCGGATGCTCAACCAACTGAGCCACCCAGGCGCCCCGAGTGCCAAGCTATTTTCTAGGGTGACCGTACCATTTTGCGGTCCTACCAGCAATGTATATAGAATTATAGTTGCTCAACAACCTAGTCATTTTTCATTTGGTCATTCTAATAATTGCCGAGTGTCTCATTGTGATCTTAATTTGCATTATTGTAACGGACATTAAGCATCCTCTTGTATTTATTTGAATATCTGCATAGGTTCTTTGGTGAAATGTCTGTTTAAATATTTTGCCCATTAAAAATGTTTTTGCTTAATATTGAGTTTTGAGAGTTCTTCGTATATTCTGGTTACAAATATTTTATGCCAGTATCTGGCTTGTCTTTTCTTACAGGGTCTTCCACAGAGGAGAGGTTTTAATATTCATGAAGTTCAGTTTATCAGTTAGTTCTTTTGTGGTTTGTGCTTTTGGTGTCATATCTGAAAACTCTTCCTAGCCTAAGGTTATGGAGATCTTCTGGTTTGTTTTCTTTTAAGAATTTTATAGTTTTACACTTTTTATGCAGTGTATGACTTATTTTGTATGATCGTCATTTTTGTATATATGGTGCACGGAATGGATAGTAATTTTTTTTTTTTCATGTAGCTATCCATTTGTTCCAGTACTATTTATTGAAAAAACTGTCCTTTTAAAAAAATATATTTTTTAAAATGCATATTTATTTTTGAGACAGAGCGGGGGGGGGGGTGGGTGGGGGGGTGGGGTGAGGGGGAGGGGCAGAGAGAGAGGGAGACACAGAATCCGAAGCAGGCTCCAGTCTCCAAGCTGTCAGCTCAGAGCCCGACGTGGGGCTTCAACGCACAAACTGAGATCATGACCTGAGCTGAAGTCAGAGGCTTAACCAACTGAGCCACCCAGGTGCCCCTGAAAAGACTGTCCTTTATCCAAAATTGCCTTTTCACCTTTGTTTTTTTTTTTGGTCCATGAAACTTGTGCTTTATTAGACAGTAGTGAGTCTGAAAGTAACACAAGGCAAAAAACTGCATTCTTTTAGTTACAGTTGGACAATTTGCAACATTTTAAAGGAGATGGAAAATGCCTATTTTGACAAGGCTTAGTAATTCATTCCATTGAAGTTCCATTGATGTCAGTGGCACTGTTATTTTGTACATGATAAGATACGGAATGTAAACATTTTGTCCAAAATAGGATATTTTTAAAGGGTGCTGTGATAGTCCTACAGTTGGCTAGCCTATTTCCTTTCTGAAAAAAACCACGAAGTTATTTTAAATGTCTCTAGATTAAGAACTTTTCTATCTCCAGATCTCTAAAATTAGGACTGAAACCAATAATAAAGTCCAGTCTCTTGCTTTGAGACTCATCCAGGATAAACTCAGAGTGATTCATTTTGTTGTAAGCAAGACACAGCAAACTCAGAAGCCAATATGAAGTGCCTTACTTATTTTAAAAAAAAAACCAAAACTTATTAATGTTTATATTTGAGAGAGACAGAGCTTGAGCGGGGGAGGGACAGAGAGAGAGACAGAGACCCAGAATCCGAAGCAGGCTCCAGTCTCCAAGCTGTCAGCACAGAGCCTGATGTGGGGCTCGCATTCACGGACCGTGAGATCATGACCTGAGCCGAAGTCGGATGCCCAACTGACGGAGCCACCCAGGCACCCCATAGAGTGTAAAACTGTAATAACAAATATTTTCAATGATAAAGGCTTCTAATTTTTACACTTGACCTTAGCCAAAAGGCCAAGAAGCGATAAAGGCTTCTAATTTTTAAAACATTATGACATTCTTTGGTTATGATTGATTACATTAATTATAGAAGTTTCTTACGCAATTACTTAGAAAGTTTACTTTTACTAGGTTCAAGAAATCAATGCTTTAAGGTTAGAAAACAGGCAGTTAAATATAGAGGTTTAACTACCCATTTTATATTTAATTAAAACCACGTTTTTCCTCCAGAAGACCTCAACCTTTATGTAAAACAAAGGATATGTAAATAAGCTTCAGTATAATTATAATAGTATTGCTATGGCTTAGTTATCTTAGATTATTATCTACTCTTGTTGTTGCGTGTTAACATTTCCCCAACAAGCCCTGGATAGGAGGGAAGTAAACATGAAATTCAGTGAAACTCAGGTTAATTAGATTTCCTACTTGTTAGCAATTGAGAAAATATTTGGAGAAAGAATGACAGTATTGCTAGTTTCCAACAACTAGTCCTTGTGTGTTGTTCTTCACCTCTAACCATTTTCTCGTCTGATGAAAGGTAATAATTTACCTTAGGGAATTGTGGGAATTAAACGAAATAATTGTACTTTTGTCTTAAGATCATTGACTTTATTTCTGTTTCTTTGGTCTGTGTAACCTGTCATTTTGTCAATACCACATTGTTTTGATTACCGTAGGTTTTTTTTTTTTTAATGTCTTAAAGTCATTGTGTGATTATGTATTTTTTTCCCCAAATTGTTCTGCTTGTGAGTTCCTTTGCCTTTCCATATAAATTTTACAATTAGCTTGTCTATATCTACAGAAAATCCTGTTGGGATTATTTGATTAGAATTGCAATAAATCTATGGGTCCCTTTGGGGGAGAATTGGCATATTAACTTGGAGGTTTTTTTTTTTTGAATAGATGAACATGGAATGTCTCTTATTTATGTCTTTAACATTTTTTCTTTCTTAATTTTTTAGAGTTAGCAGTTCAACAATTCTCTACCTTTCTTGTTTTATACCTGTATTTCTTTTTGTTGTTATTGTTAGAGTTATTGAAAAATGATACTTTAAAAATTTGCTGTTTAATTGTTCATCATTCGTGTATAGAAATACACTAGATCTTGCTAAACTTATTAGTTGTAGAAGCCTTTTTATAGATTCTCTGGGATTTTCTACATAGCTAATCACAACCTCTGAGACTATTTCTTTGATTCTAGTGTGAATGATATTTATTTTTCTTTCCTTATCACACTGGCAGTGACTGTCAGTAAAACACTGAGTGATGGGAATGCACATGGTTGTTTAATTCCCAGTCTTGGTGGGGAAGCATCAAGTGTTTCCCCTTTAATTTTGATGTTAGTTATAATTTTTCTCTAGATTCCCTTTTACAGATGGAGGAAGTTCCCTTCTGTTCTAGTTGGGTGAGTTTTTATCATGAATGCATGTTGAATTTTGTCAAATGCTTTTTCATCATCCACTGATAAGATCATGTGGTTTTTCTTATTTCGTCTGATGAATTACAATGATTGATTTTCAAATATTGAACCAGTCTTGTATTTCTGAGATAACCTTGACTTGTTTGTGATTTTTTAATTTATACTTTTGATGTATTGTTGGACTCAACTTGTTGATATTTGGAGAGGATTTTTGCCTCTGTGTTCCTGAGGTATATTGTCTGTACTTGTTTTCTCGTATAATTAACTGTTTGGACCTTTTTCATGTCTATAAATGCTTGTATAAGTATGTAAGTGTGTGTGTGTAAGTAGTTAGATACACGCATCTAATGTGTTTATCTCCTGTAGCCTCTTCTAGATCTTTTCATCCTTTTTTGTTATTTTTTAAATATTACATTCATTTGGAGTTTGTTTTCAAGTCTGACATTCGGCCCTGCCTGCCACATACATGCACTCATTCTGTTAATTTTGGTTAGCTCAACATTCAGCAGAATGTTATTACATCACTTTTAAATTTCAGGTTGCATTCCCATACATTGGGTATTCTGTCCATTTTTTTCTCCTTAAGGAGATCTCTCCTGGAGTCTTCTGACCAACTCCAATATGGGTAGGCTGCTCTCTGTGCCCATTTATAGCTATCACCCTGGAAATCATCTGGGGATTCCCTTTGCCTCTTTCCTGTGTTCAATATACTCTTTTCTTGGTTTATTTCCCTAGGGTGAGTGTTGGGGGTTATATAGAGGAATGGTGGTGTATTAAGTGATTTGGGGAAGGTAATAAAAAACCAGATCATGAAGAGCCTTGTATGCCATGATAAGGAATTTTGGCTTCATCTTAGGAGTTGCAGGAACTATGGAGAATATTTTATAGGTGAATAATGTACTCATATTTGCTGTGGGAGAAGATCACTGTGGCTAAGATTTCTAGGATAGATGGAAGAAAGCAGAGTGAGATGAAACATGTTCTAGTAATCGAAAAATATGGTATATTGCAATATAAGGCAACATCAATGGGGGTATCATCCTCATAGTAACAGGGGATCAATTGTACATGGGAGGAATGAGGAGTCAAGGAAGATGCTCAGGTTTTTCAAGCATGGTCTTGAGCTGATGATCCTCAGAGGGGGAGAATCATGTTTAGGGTAGGTTCTGAGCTTAGTTTTGGATGTGGAGTTCAAAGGATTGCAATATACCCTTCATCCACATTCAGAAAATGTTAGCATTTTACCATGTTTGCTTCATAATTCCTCTTTTTGTCTTTTACCTCATGTGTGCAAGTACATGTGTGACCAGTTTGAGAAGAGGTTGCAGACCTCATGCTCCTTTACTTGTAATCAGTTTACTGAATATTCCCTAAAATCAGGCAATGGATTTAAAAAGAAGTTAACATTTATTTAACATTAACTGATCTACATAACTTTTTCAGATGTCACGATCATCCCAGTTGTGTTCTTTGATGTGAAACAAAATTGCCAGATCTTGAATTGCAGTCAGTTATCATGTCTTTGAAGTCTTCTGTAATTGGGACAGTTTTTCAGTCTAAGACTAGTGGATCATTGAGTGGCTTTGGAATTATGTGTTTGTGTGGGGGGTGGAAACAGATGACTCAAAGATTCCTTGGTGTTTATGGTTTTATTTAACCCAGGTGATGACTTAGCTTGATTATTTGGTTCAGGAATTAGGTGAGATTCATGCATAGATATAGATACGTAGGTATATCTCCATCCTTAAATAAAAGCATATGCCTGGCTGTAAATTCTTCTTGTTTGGCAATGCAGCACCCAATGTAAAAGGACAGTGGCATAGCAAAAGAGCTGCTTACATTTACCTTGGACATAATGGTGTTACTGCTAGGTGCTTACTTCTCTTAAGGACTGTTGGGAACGTTCACTCTTGCTCTGTGTGGCCATCTCACTAATAATTCTGTATTCCTGCCTGCTTATATTCATTAACTCTGTGTGTGTGCCTGCATTTCCTTTTTGCCTGTCATTAGGCACCTGAAACAAAGTGAAAATAATGCTAATGTTAGTATTTATCCCTCTGTGTTGTATTATGCCTTTTGTTAAAGAATGTTATAGGAATACAGGTTTTTCTTTTGTGTCCTGTATTGGGTATTTTACGTCTGTAGGACTTCAGGTGTGTAGACTAGATGTGTAGACTAGAGATGTGCTTTCTGTACATGCAAGTTTGTGCAGAGGTTGATGGGTACATGCAGTTGTGACTTCCAGTTCTCATTACTTATTGCCACCCTTACTGTTGGGTGGTTGATTGATAAAGAGATGGGTGGGCTTTGTTGTCCTGTTGGCCTTGATTTCAGTCCAACTTTGTGAATTGGTTAACTTTTCACGGTTCATTTTTCTCTTTAAGAATAATACTGTCACCTTGTTATGGCTACTTTCCAGGTTTAAATGAGATAATACATATTAAAATTTTGGTTAGACTCCCGCCCAAATTAAGAATGCAATAACAATAGTTGAAATTATTTTATTTTCTGCCATCTGTTTATTTATTATAAACTCTTGACCCTGATAGTTGACTGCTCTATTTATTTCATGTTTTCTCACAAAATATTTTAATATCTTCCACAGGATTTTGTTTCTACAGTTATCCGTTTACTTGACAGCCCATCAACTTCGATTAGAGCAAAAGCCTTCCTCGTTCTTTTATACATTTTGATTCATAACCATGAGATGCTGCTGCTCGGCTGCCAAGCAAGGTATGATTTTCTCTGATGGTTTCAATTTGGAACTTGTTTTACTTATTTATTTTTGTTTACTTTTTCATTTATATCCAAGGTAGCACATAGTGCAATAATTTCAGGAATAGAATCCAGTGATTCATCCTCTACACATAATTCCCAGTGCTCATCCCAGTGAGTGTCTTCCTTAATGCCGCTTGCCCATTTAGCCCATCCTCACACCCATGACCCCTCCAGTAACCCTCAGTATGTTCTCTGTATTCAGGAGTCTCTTGTGTTTTGTCCCCCTCCCTGTTGTTATATTATTTTTGCTCCCCTTCCCTTCTGTGCATCTGTTTTGTATCTTAAATTCCACTTCAGTGAAGTCATATGGTATTTGTCTTTCTCTAATTTCGCTTAGCAGAATGCACTCTAGTTCCATCCATGTTGGTGCAGATGGCAAGGCTTCATTCTTTTGGTTGCCAAGTAATATTCCATTTTGTGTGTGTGTGCATGTGTGTGTGTGGTGTATATGTATATATAGTGATTGCCAAGTAATACTCCATTATGAGTGTGTGTGTGTATGTATATGTATATTTATACATATATCTTAATTCATTCATCTGTCGGTGGACATTTAGGCTTTTTATATACTTTGGCAATTGTCAGTAGTGCTGTTATAAACATTGGAGTCATGTGCCCCTTTGAAACAGCACATCTGTATTCTTTGGCTAAATACCTACTAGTGCAATTGCTGGGTCATAGGGTAGTTCTGTTTTTAATTTTTTAAGGAACCTTCATACTGTTTTCTGGGGTGGCTGCACCAGTTTTCATTCCCACCAGCAGTAAAAGAGGGTTCCCCTTTCTCCACATCCTTGCCAACATCTGTTGTTGCCTGAGTTACTAATGTTAGTCATTCTGACTGGTGTGAGGTGGTATCTCATTGTGGTTTTGCTTTGTATTTCCCTGATGATGAGTGGATGTTGAGCATATTTTCATGTGTCTGTTAGCCATCTGGATGTCTTCTTTGGAGAAGTGTCTATTCATGTCTTCTGCCCATTTCTTCACTGGATTAATCTTTTTGGGTGTTGAGTTGGATAAGTTCTTTATAGATTTTGGATACTAGCCCTTTATCTGATATGTCATTTGCAAATATCTTCTCCCATTCCATTGGTTGCCTTTTAGTTTGGCTGATTTTTTCCTTTGCTGTGCAGAAGCTTTTTATCTTGATGAGGTCCTGATAGTTCATTTTTGCTTGTTTCCCTTGCCTCTGGAGACCTGTTGAGTAAGAAGTTGCTAAGGTCAAAGAGGTTGTTGCCTGCTTTCTCCTCTAGGATTTTGATGGCTTCCTGTCTTATGTTTAGGTCTTTGATCTACTTTGACTTTATTTTGTGTATGGTGTAAGAATGTGGTCTAGGTTTTCTTCTGCATGTCGCTGTCCAGTTTTCCCGACACCATTTGCTGAAGAGACTGTCTTTATTCCTTTGGATATTCTTTCCTGCTTTGTCAAAGATTAGTTGGCCATCTGTTTGTGGGTCTCTGTGTCAGTACCATACTGTCTTGATTACAGCTTTGTAATACATCTTGAAGTCTGGGATTGTGATGCCTCCAGCTTTGGTTTTCTTTTTCAGGATTGCTTTGGCCTTTTGGGTCTTTTCTGGTTCCATACAAATTTTAGGATTGTTTAGATGCCATGGTGGCAAGGATGGATGAAGCAGAGAAGTGAATCAGTGATATTGAAGACAAAATTATGGAGAATAATGAAGCAGAAAAAAAAAGAGGGAAACTAAGGCAAGAGAGCACAATATAAGAATTATAGAACTCAGTGGCTTATTAAAAAGAAACAACAGGGGCGCCTGGGTGGCACAGTCAGTTAAGCGTCCGACTTCAGCCAGGTCACGATCTTGTGGTCCGTGGGTTCGAGCCCCGCGTCGGGCTCTGGACTGATGGCTCAGAGCCTGGAGCCTGTTTCCGATTCTGTGTCTCCCTCTCTCTCTGCCCCTCCCCCATTCATGCTCTGTCTCTGTCCCCCCAAAAATAAAATAAAACGTTGAAAAAAAAATTAAAACAAAAAAAACAAAAAAAACAACAACATCTGAATGATAGGAGTCCCAGAAGATGAAGAGTGAGAAAAAGGGGTAGAAGGTTTATGTGAACAAATCATAGTAGAAAACTTTCCTAACCTGGGGAAAGACACAGACATCAAAACCCAAGAAGCACAGAAAATTCCCATTAGATTCAACAAAAAACCACCACCAACAAGGCATATCCTAGTCAAATTCACAAAATACACAAAGAAGGAAAGAAGTATGAAAACAACAAGGGAAAAAAATTCCTTAACCTGTAAGGGAAGACAGATCAGGTTCACAGCAGACTTATCCCCAGAAACTTGGCAGGCCAGAAAGGATATATTCAACGTGATGACTCAGAAAAATATGCAGCCAAGAATTCTTGATCCAGCAAGGCTGTCATTCAGAATAAAAGGAGAGATAAAGTTTCCCAGACAAAAACTAAACGAGTTCATGGCCACTAAACCAGCCCTGCAAGAAATTTTAAGGGGGCCTCTCTGATGGGAGAAAAGATGAAACAAACAAAAAAAGACCAAGGGCAACAAAGACTAGAAAGGACCAGAGAACACCACCAGAAACTCCAACTCTACAGGCAATACAATGGCAATAAATTCCTCCCTTTCAGTACTCACTCTAAATGTCAACGGACTAAATGCTTCAGTCAAAAGACACAGGGTAACAGAATGTATAAGAAAACAAGATCCATCTGTATGCTGTTTACAAGAGACCCATTTTAGACCTAAAGACACCTTCAGATTGAAGGTAAGGGGATGGAGGACCATCTATCATGCTAATGGTCGCCCAAAGAAAGCCAGAGTAGCCATGCTTATATGAGACAATCTAAATTTTAAAATAAAGACTATAACAAGAGATGAAGAAGGGCATTATATCATAATTAAGGGGTATATCCACCAAGAGGATCTAACAATTCTGTACATTTATGCCCCCAATGTGGAAGCACTCAAATATATAAATCTATAAATCACAAACATAAAAAACCTCATTGATAACAACACCATAATAGTAGGGGACTTCAACACTCTACTTACAGCAATGGACAGATCATCTAAGCAGAAAATCAACAAGGACACAATAGCTTTGAATGACACACTGGACCGAATGGATTTAACAGATATATTCAGAACATTTCATCCTAAAGCAGAGGAATACACATTCTTCTCGAGTGCACATGGAATATTCTCCAGAATAGATCACATACTGGGCCACAAAATCAGCTCTCAACGAGTACAAAAATATCGAGATCATACCATGTACATTTTTAGACCACAATGCTCTGAGACTCGAAATCAATCACAAGAAAAAATTTGTAAAGACCACGAATACTGGGAGATCAAGGAGCATCTACTACAGAATGAACAGGTAGCCATGAAGTTAAAGAGGAAATAAAAAGTTCATGGAAGCCAATGAAAATGATAACATGACAGTCCTAAATCTCTGAGATGCAGCATAAGCAGTCATAAGAGGGAAGTATATAGCAATCCAGGCCTTGCTAAAGAAGGAAGAAAGGTCTCAGATACACAACCTAACCTTACACCTTAAACAGCTGGAAAAATAATAGCAAATAAAACCCAAAACCAGCAGACGACAGGAAATAATAAAGATGAGAGCAGAAATCATCAATGCTGTCAAAATAAAAAAACAATAGTAGAACAGATCAATGAAACCACGAGCTGGTTCGTTCTTTGAAAGAATTAACAAAATTGATAAATCCCTAGCCAGTTTGATCAAAAAGAAAAAAGGAAAGGACCCAAATAAGTAAAATCAAGAATGAAAGAAGAGGATCACAACCAACACTGCAGAAACACAAATAATAATAAGAGAATATTATGAGCAATTATATGCCAATAAATTGGGCAATCTGGAAGAAATAGATAAATTCCTGGAAACATATAAACTACCAAAACGGAAACAGGAAGAAATAGAAAATTGGAACAGACCCATAACCAGTAAATAAATTGAATTAGTAATCAAAAATCTCCCAAAAAGCTAGAGTCCAAGGCCAGATGGCTTTCCAGGGGAATTCTACCAAACATTTAAAGAAGAGTTAACACCTATTCTCTTGAATTATTCCAAAAAATAGAAATGGAAGGAATACTTCCAAACTCATTCTTTGAGGCCAGCATTACCTTGATTCCAAGACCAGACAAAGACCCCACTGAAAAGGAGAACTAGAGACCAACTTCCCTGATGAACATGGATGCAGAAATCCTCAAAAAGATACTAGCCAACCATATCCAACAATATATTAGAAGAATTATTTGCCATGATCAGGTGGGATTTATTAGTTTTAGTCGTAGTATTTCTTGGCCTCTATATACTTGATATTGATTTTTTTTCCCCCTAGACTTTTCTAAGGGTTTAATTTTTCACTTAACACCATCATCTGGGAAACACCAATGATGCAGAGAAGACCTGTGGAACTGAAGCTGGTCGGTGGGAAATACCTGGAGTTTCCTAGATGTGAGGATAATCCAAGGCAGGGTGTTAAAGTTGGTTCTTGTTTGCATCTTTGAGAGGCATTCTTGACTGGTGGTTTGGTCATTTTTCATTTTTGTAAGATTCAGGAATGAGCCACTGAAGCCCAGACAGTCTACAGAAGTGGAGCAGGAGGCAGAGTCAGGAGGATTTCTGGAGTGGTCCTTTGCTGGGCAGATCCTCAGTCTCCCTAGGTTCCACTTCCTTCCTCTAAAAGGAGAAGTTGTCCTGATGCTCCTGAGATTCCCTTCATGCTCTGATGCTTCCTGATTAACCTCTTCTGGACTAGTTCATGCTCCATTACACCTCAGAGGAACCTTGAATACATAGGGATTTTTGAAGAATACCATATGGAATGTCTGTTTCTGGATCTAGCTTTCTCCTTATTGTAGAATACTCAGGAGACCCTAGCATTGCTGAGATTGATCTAGATTAGAGATTAGAAAACTTTTTCCTATAGAGATTAACTATGTTAGGATTTATGGGGTAAGATCCAAAATTGTGGCTATTATAGTTGTATTTATGTAACAAGAGAAAACAAATTTCCACAACTTTTTTTATTGATGAATGTACTTCTATAATGAGAGAAAACAAATATCCACAGATTTTTAAATTGACATAGTAAAGAATATACTAACAAAGGAATATAGGTTTTTTTTTTTTTTTTTTTTTTTTGTAATACAGGTCTACACATGAGAAGAACACAATTCTTTTTCTGAGGGATAGATAACATTTTGCTTAATTAGGGGTCAAAATTAGCGTCCTCCTCGTCAAATCAGTTGTAAATGTCAACGTTTGTGGTGATTGCAAAATGTGTACGTTAGTGCTGATTGCTAGTGCAATTTTATGTACCTGATCTTTGAAAATTCCTTTTCCTGTAGATAGATACTAGTAGTCACATACCAATGCTAGTTTATGAGCATGTAATTTTAATTGAGCATCCATCACTTGGAAGGCAAGATTCTTCCTTGGTATTTGCCTTTTAGTATGTCCTTAGGTTGCAGGTTAATCAGGTCTAAGTGGAGGGGATATAGAGGCTCCTACAGAGGCTTCTTTCTTTCTGTGTCTCAGAGATCACTGTCCAGCTTTGTTTCACGTCCAGCGTCTTGAAAACCGATGTTCCGTGTATTGTGCCTATTTTGTAGTTGATTGATTAATTAATTTTCTTTTTTAACGTTTATTTATTTTTGAGACAGAGACAGAGCATGAACAGGGGAGGGGCAGAGAGAGAGGGAGACACAGAATCTGAAGCAGGCTCCAGGCTCTGAGCTGTCAGCACAGAGCCCGACACGGGGCTCAAACTCACAGACCGTGAGATCATGATCTGAGCCGAAGTCGGACGCTTAACCGACCAAGCCTCCCAGGCGCCCCTTGTAGTTGTTTTAAATGGGAGCATGCATCCTTAGTCCAGTAGATCCGAAAGTAGTAATAGTTCTTGTCTATTTGTAAGGGTCTCTTTCCGCTGGCTTCGCTTCCTCTACTCTGTGTGTCTGCCATCATCTTCCCCAGGATAAATAACATAGATTCTCAACAGATGTTCTTACATCGTTTCTCGGATTCACAGTCTGATCTCCATATAGTGACTAGAGAATCTTGTAGACAGTGTGAATCAGCTTCTGTTTCTTCCCTGCTCAGACTCTTCTGATAATATCCTGTCATCCTGAGATGATAACCCTGCTGTTTACCATGGCCTACTCTGCCCTCCTTCCTCTAATCCCTCCCACCTCTTAGCCTGTGTCGTCTTTGACTTTCCTTGGCTCTCACTCCATTCCAGTTACATGGTGTTTCTTGTTGCTTTTTGAACACAGTAAGCCTACTGTACTCACCGCGGGGCCTTTCCCTGGTGCTGTTCCTTGTGCCCATAATGCTCTTCCCCCAGATGTTTTCATGGCTGGCTTCCTCTGATCATTCAGCCTTCTGGTCACTTTAAGAATCTCTTCTGACAGCAACTCCGATCGCTCTGTCTCAAATACTCTTAACCCCAACTGCAGAAACTCTTTAACTGGAAACGACTAAACCATTCAGACCGTCATAGCCAGGGCGTGAACCATTTGGTCCTCTCAGAAAATTGCTGTGATTTCTGTGTGTCTGCTGTCTCTGGAGCAACACGGTGAGCAGGATGCGTGTAGAGAAGGAGCCTGGAAGATGAAGCTTAGCTTTGCTGGAGAGGTGAGGACGGGCTCCGTTCTTCCCGTGCTGTGTGGCAGAGATGGCTCGGTATCCTCTAAACCTTGGTGAACAGGAGACCTTGGGGCTTCGGCTTCGGCAGGTGCAAAACGCAGACGCCTTCTGTGCGTGGTTGTGGGGGCCAGGCGTGCCTGTTCCCAGGAGATCTGGAGCAGGACTGAATGGGGGCCAATCTGCCCCCGTCAGTGAGGCTGCAGGCCGATGATGTCATTTCCTCACTCCTAAAGAGAACAGCTCCCTCTCACCACCTGCTTCTTGGCCACGAGCTGTCCTGGTCAGGTGCCGAGTAGGTGAAGAAGTCACGAGTAAGCGGATCTGTCAGAGTCCGTTGAGAGAGACACTGTACTTGGAGGAGACAGAGCAAGGACAGGCAGCTCTTACTGGGGCAGAACGAACGGGACAGACGGAATCTCAGCAAACGAGTAATGGAAACTCTGTGGAGAGGCAGTTTGTGCAAGTGTGGCAGAGGAGCTGAACGAGCATGGCCTCTGCTGGGGATGCTTTTCGTGCTTTGAAAGGCAGTGTGAAAGAACAGGCCGGAGCACACAGAGCCGACGGCGGAGACCCGGACGGGCCTGTGAAGACAGTAGGAGAGACGGAGCAGAGTTCCGGGAGACCTCACGTGCCCGCATTGCCAGGGGCAGGAGGGACCCGACGGAGGATTTCTAACTGGAGAGGTGTTAGCAGCCGTCTTCTGCTGGAACGTGCTCTCTCCTGCAGGTGGAGGAAGGAGAAAGTCACAGCACCATAAGGGCAAAGGGAAAGATGGCGAAAGCCGATGAGCATTGTCACCTCATCTTTGTAGTTTGGAAGCTGGAAAGCTGACGGATGGATGCTTGCTAATTTAGCAGAATGGAGATTGCTGACATCCTTTTTTTGTCTGCAAGACGAAAGCCGTGAGGACACTGATGACTGTGTCAGAACTCTGGAAAGGTTGGAAATGAGAGGTGCTGCTACCTTTGGCCGTGGTGAGGGTTGGGGGAGACTCAAGACAGGAATGATGGGGGATCTGCTTGGAGAGTTGATTCCCAGCGCCCCCCCCCCCCCCCCAAACGTCCAGGAGACTCTGCCTCTTCTGCCACAGCAGGAGACTTGAACTACATTCTGGATAGTGCCAATCTGGGTATTTTCACATATAGGTAAGAGGGAGATGAGGTGCCTTGTGAGAAGTCTGAGGGTCGTATGAACGTCTGATTACTCGGAAGGGTGAGGCCTTCCACCCCCTATTTTACTGCAATTGCAGACTGTTGGCAGCCTGGCTTATGCACTATTGGCCAGAATTTGGAGATTCATCTCTGGGAAGGTGGCCAAATCCCAGTAAGAGCCCCCACAGGGACTGCCGTTTGCTTGGCCCCTTCTGCATCCAGTGAAACCTTCCCCCTTATTCTTGGAATGGAGCCCATCCGTGTTAAGTCCTGTTCCTGCACGTACACCTCCCAACAACTCTTCAGTGCATCATTTAAAAACATAAATGGGGGCGCCTGGGCGGCTCAGTCGGTTAAGCGGCCGAGTTCGGCTCAGGTCATGATCTCGCGGTCTGTGAGTTTGAGCCCCGAGTCAGGCTCTGTGCTGACAGCTCAGAGCCTGGAGCCTGTTTCAGATTCTGTGTCTCCCTCTCTCTGACCCTCCCCCATTCATGCTCTGTCTCTCTCTGTCTCAAAAATAAATAAACGCTAAAAAAATTAAAAAAAAATAAAAACATAAATGGACAATCAAGCATCACCAGGTATTTGGGGCGCATGGGTGGTTAAGTGTTCAACTCTTGATTTCAGCTTAGGTCATGATCTCACAGTTCGTGGGGCTGAGCCCTGCGTCAGACTCGGTGCAGACAGTGGGAAACCTGCTTGGGTTTCTCCCTCTCTGTCTCTCTCTTCCCCTCCCCTGCTTGCACGCGCGCTCTTTCTCTCTCTGTCTCTCAAAATAAATACACAAAATGTATATAAAAAAGAATCACTAGATATTTAAGAGAAGCCTCTCACATGGGGTGTAGAAGCCAAAACTCGTCAACAGGTAGAGTGATATGGCAGAAGCAGAGATTAGAGTTATGAAGAGAGTTCATGGAGAAAGGAACGAGGGACCCTTAAACCTACCAATATATGCACAAGTTTCCTCGTTGTAAGAGGAATGCACATCGTTATTCCTCATTCTAAGAGAAACCAGCAGAGATAGGATTTCACAGTGCACTAGCAGGGTCTGCAAATGTATTCTCTTGATGAGGCTGTCGAGAAACCGGGCCTCTCCTACATTGCCTGTGGGAATGTAAAATGTGTAAGCTACTAGGAAGAGGAATTTGACGATACCTAGAAAAATTACATATTTCACCCTTTGGCCCAGCCATCTCACTTCTAGGACAGAGGGTCCAAAGATCCTTTATTAGCAAAGAGGAGAAATGACACATTTACTAGGCATTGTTTGTTATGGCAAAAAGACTAAACAATGTAAATATCCGTGAGCAGGAGACTGGCTAGAGAACTGTGGGCAGGTTAGTTTTCTGTCCCTGCCATAACAAATTACCCCCAGAAAAACCCCACAAAAAACCAAAAACCAAAAACCCCCAAACCGGCACATTTTAATCTGACCGTTCCCATGGGTCAGGAGTCAGGGTTCTGGGTAGTGGGACCGTCTGCTTGAAGTGGAAGTGGTAGCTGCTTCCGTAGTCTACATCCAAGGCTCGGGGGCCTCTTCCAAGGTCACTAATTGTTGGCAGAATTTATTTCCTTGCAGCAGTAGGTCTGAAGTCCCCATTTCCTTGCTGGCTCTTGGCGGGGGCTTTCTCTCAGCTTCTGAAGGCCGACCTTTCTCTCCATTGGCAGTTCATAGCCAAGCAGTTTGCTTTCTTCTTGGAGGCCAGTAGGAGTCCTGCTTGCTTATTCCTCGGATCCCCTCCACCCCCCTCAAATGCCTTTAACCTCCCTCTTTTGCCACCAGCCACAGAAAACTCTGCTTTTACGGGCTTCACCTGACTGGGATGGGTGCAGGCAGATAATCTGCATATTTTGGGGTTAATTGAATTGGGACTTGACTTCTTCAAATTCTCTTCACTCTATACCTAGATTGGTGTTTGATGCCGGAGGGGTGGGAATCTTGAGAGATTATTAGAATTCTGCCAACCACAGTCCCCATAACGGAGGACTTGGCAACTGTGGAAAGGGGCAAGGAAGATCTCCTTACACAGTCATGGAGTGAGTGGTCTCCAGGATACATTATTATCCTGAAATAACGCAAGGTGCAGAACAGTATTTATGGTAGGCCACCTTCTGTATAAGAAAGGGAGTGAAAACAGAAAGGATAGATGCATTTACTAGTATTTTCAAAAAGAGAAGGGAAGCATACATGAAAAATTACCAAAAAAATGGCAATTTATAGGGAGAGGAAGTGAATAGGGAGAGAAAGGGAATAGGGAGTAGGAGTAGGGATGAAAGCTATACTTCTCTTAACGTAACTTTTATGATCTAGGTTTAAGAACCATGTACATGTTGTACATGATGAAAAATAAAATTAAATAAAAAAGGTTAAAAAGAAAACAGTCTGTAAAAATTGAAAAATAACCTGATGTCAACTTTGTGGTATAACTCTCCAGAGAAGAGATGGGAATGAGTTTTTAAATCATGGTACTTGGCAGTATATTTCTTTTCTTTTTCTTTTTTTTTTAAGTTTATTTATTCTGAGAGGGAAAGAGAGAGTGGGGAGGCACAGAGAAAGAGAATCCCAAGCAGGCTCTGCACCGCCAGTATGGAGCCTGATGCAGGGCTTGAACCCATGAACCTGTAGATCAGGACTTAAGCCGAAATCAAGAGCTGGACGCTTAACCAACCTGAGTCAACCAGAAACCCAGTACTTGATAGTATATTTCTATTGGGATGTGTTTTAGGGACCAAAAAACCCCAATAAGGAAACTTCAACTTCCTTTTGTTTTTGTTGTTAATGTTAATAATTGTATTGCTGACTTGAAACTATCGTATATATGTATACGTGTGTTACAGGAAGAGAAAGCTAATAATTATGCCAATTGAAGTAGGAACCAAGGTTTTCTAATATGGAAGAAAATAAACAATTATGAATAAAAAGTAAAATCCTGTCATCCATAATTTAAATCAAAATTATCAGAATGAATTCATGACTTACTCTTTATTTTATTTTGTGTCTTTTTAAAGAAATTACTTATTTTATAATTTGAGCTACTAAAAATCCAGCACAAATTTTAATCCCTAAGTGCTGTTTTCCACTAAAAGGCGTTTTGTGCAAATGGCCACTGTTTTGGGCAAAGCCAGACATTCATGCAGGCGATAAGCTATAGAGCCCAGGACATGTTTTCATTCCTGAAAGCAAGGGAAATTACCAGAAACTGCTAAGGTCCTGTCAAAAGAACGTAAGATCCAACTTGAAGGATCTTCTACTTGCCTAGGATGGAATTTTGAGCACTAAAAGGAATAATGACTACAATATATTAAAATAGGAGGGTAAAGAATTTTTGAGGTCATGATTATAGTAAACAACCCTTAGGAGGACAGGTGACCATTAGCCTGAATATTGTTCAATCAGGGGTCCAAATCAGCACTTACCCAGCATTTAACTGACTTTAGTTCGGAATAATCCAGTAGTTGATTTGGCAAAGTTTTTCTTTATAGAAGTTTCATAACTAAGAAAAACAGGAGAAATGATGTGGTTAGGAAATCTCTGTTTTGCAATCCTTCAAGTCATAAAGGGATTAATTTTAAAAAATGAGCATTTTGGATAAATCTTTGGATATATGCTTTAACATTTCTCATGGGTAACTTTCTAGAAGTGAAATTGCTTGGTCTTATGGTAGGTCTTAATGTTTTTTTTTTTTTTTTAATTTTTTTTTTCAACGTTTATTTATTTTTGGGACAGAGAGAGACAGAGCATGAACGGGGGAGGGGCAGAGAGAGAGGGAGACACAGAATCGGAAACAGGCTCCAGGCTCCGAGCCATCAGCCCAGAGCCCGACGCGGGGCTCGAACTCCCGGACCGCGAGATCGTGACCTGGCTGAAGTCGGACGCTTAACCGACTGCGCCACCCAGGCGCCCCAGTCTTAATGTTTTTAAGAAACAGACAAACGATTTTCCAAGGTAGTTGTACCATTTGACATTCCTTCCCACCCCCAGTGTATGAGAATTCCAGTTTTTCTGCAGCATCCTTGCCGACTCCCCATGGCTAGTCTTTTTTTTTTTTTTTTTTTGTAAACTTTAACCCTTCTGCCAGGTGTGCAGTTCCAGCTCACTGGTTTTAATTGCATTTCCCTCACGATCTATGATTTAGATCATCTTTTCATGTGCTTATTTGTCGTCTTTGTATCTTCCTTGTTGAACAACCTATGCACATCTTTTCCTTTCTAAAAGTGGTTTTCTTCGTGAATTTTGAGGGTTTAAAAATACATATTTATGATATGTTATTTATCACATCTGTGGCTTGCAAATATTTTCTCTTAGTGACTTTGTCTGTTTATTCTCTTAAGAGTGCCTTTCAAAGAGTAGAGATGTCCAAATGTAGATGGATAAATTGTGGTCCATTTATACAAGGGAATTCTTACTTTGCAATTACTGCTTAGCAATAAATAGCTTTGAAGAACTGGAAGGTTTCTTCCTACTTACAAGCTAACAAGTGAACCTGCCGGTTTTAATAGATGCAGGCAACAGACCTAGACTCCTGGGTCAGAGATGGGCCTTCATCACCCAGGGCACAGTGGACAGCATGATTGGTCCCCCTTGACACCCGGGTCCCTTTGTGGAGGGAGCAGTGCGCAGGCAGGCCCAGGTGGATGCCGTGCACACGGTGAGGGGGTTTGTGTCACTGCTGAGGGCCTCAGTGATTAGAAACCCCTCATTTTATGAGGAGTGCTGGCAGACCTGCCCAACTTTTACCCCCGGAAGGAGACATTGTCTCCATTATCCTGATCGGGGAAACAAATCTGCTCTCTTCCTGGGAGGAGACATTGTATTTTCCAAAGCTGTTTGCCATACAAACCTAAACATAGCCGGAGTTGGGAACAAATGCTTTAGTGTCTCTTCATCTGACATGCAGAGATACGTGAGAACCATGGAGCGCATTTTCTCCCCACACTATTGATATGATGGCTCTTCGTTTTATGTTTTCAGAAACCAGCGAACTGTTTTCCAGAACGGCTGCCCTGTTTTGCATTCCCACCAGCAGTGTAGGAGTGATCGGGTTTCTCTGTCTCCTCGGTAGCTTGTGCTGTTGCCGTGTTTAACTTGAGTCATTCTCAAGGGTGTGGTGATACCTCATTGTGATTTTAATTTGCATTTCAAATGCTGATGATGTTGACTGTGGTTTTGTGTGCTTGTTTTCCTTCTCTCTGGCCTCAGTGAAATGTGTGTTCATGTCTTTTGCATAATTTCAAATTGTTTCTGCTCTTGAGTTTTTGAGTCTTCTTTATATATTTTAGAGATGAGTCCATTGTCAGATATATGCTTTGCAGATATTTTCTCCCAGTGTGTAGCTTGTCTTTTTATCTCCTTTATAAAAATCTTTCTTTCAATGTTTGTTTATTTTTGAGAGACTGAGACAGAGAATGAGTCGGGGAGGGGCAGAGAGAGAGGGAGACTAGAATCCAATGCAGGCTCCCGGGTCCTAGCTGTCAGCACAGAACCGAACCCAGGGCTCGAACTTAATAACCATGAGATCATGACCTGAGCCGAAGTTGGATGCTTAAATGACTGAGCCACCTGGGCGCCCCTGTCTTTTTAGTCTCTTCACAGAGTCTTTCTCAGAGCAAAAGTTTCTAATTTCGATGAGGTCCACTTGACCAATTTTCCTTTTTTGCTCTCAATATCAAGTCTCCGAAGTCTAGGTAGATGCCACCGATTTTCTCCCCATTCCGCCTCCCGCCAGATGTTTGTTTGTATGCCATTCATTTATCGTCCATTTTGAGTTAATATCTATGTGAAGTGTGAAATTTAGATAGGTGTTGGGTTTTTTGTTTCTGTTTTTTGTTTGTTTTTTTTGCCTGTGAATATTTAATTGCTCTGGCACCATTTGTTAAAAAAACTTGTCTTTTCTGCATTGAATTGCTTATGTTCCTTGTCACAAAATCAGTTGGGCACATTTGTTTTGGGTGACTCTCATTTTGGGTTCTCTATTCTGTTCCATTGATTTGTGTGTGTCTTTCTACCAGTACCATAGTGTTTTGATTACTGTAGCTTTGTGGTAAATCTTAATATTGGTAAAGTGATTCCTCCCATTTTTCCTTCTTTGCCGGTACTGTTTTAGCTTCTCCAGGGCCCGTATGCTTTTGCATATGTTTTAGAATAAGCTTTTTTATGTCTGTCAAAACCTTGGTGACATTGTGATAGGAGTTGCATTAAACCAATGTATCAGTTTAGGGAGAGTGATATATTTACTCGGATGTCATCCAGTCTTTGAACATGTGTGCAAGGGCAGAGTGGGGGGTGGGGGGGGGGGGGGGAGAGAGAGAGGGAGGGAGGGAGGGAGAGAGAGAGAGAGAGAGAGAGAGAGAGAGAGAGAATGAATATATCTTAAGTAGGCTCCACAGTCAGCCTGGAGCCTGAGGTTCGGCTCCATCCCATGACCCTGAACTGATTACCTGAGCCGACTGATCTTGGTGAATGTACCCTGGGTGCTTGAAAAAGATGCGACTTCTGCTGCTTGTTGGGCGGAGTGTTCTTTTTGTGTAAGTTAGATTCTCTTGTTCCACTGTGTTGTTTAGATACTTTGTACTCTCACAGTTTTTATTTCTAACAATTACTAAAAGGATAATGAAGTCTACAATTACAATTGTGGATTTGTTTATTTCTCTTTTCAGCTCTAAAAATTTTTACTTCATGTATTTGGAGGCTCCATTGTTTAGTGTGTACATATTTAAGGTTATTATGTCTTCCTGGTAGATGGATTTTTTTTTTATCATTATTTGGGTTCCTCTTTGTCTCTGAAAGGTTTTCTTTTCTTTGATTTAGTGTCAATGTAGCCACTTCATTTGCTGTCGATGTAGCCACTTTGCCTTTATTTGCCTTAAAGCCAATTTGCCTTAAATTATTTGCATTTTATATCTGTTTTCACCTTTCTCCTTTAAACCTACCTATATCATTGCATATGAAGTAAGTTCCTTACAGACAGTGTATTGCTGAATCATAATTTTGTATCTGCCTTGCCAGTTTCTGTCTTTTAATTAGTGCATATGGACCGTTTACATTTAAGGTGATTATTGATGTTTTAGGGCTTAAACCTGACTTTTTTCAAAAATCATGACTATAAAAATTTTCCCTGTTTTTGAATCTTCTGTATATTCTCTATATACACTGATTATTTCATCAGATGGAGTTACAATTTTTGCTTCAATGATGAGAAGTATGTTAGAGGTAGATATATTATACATACCCCTAATTTTATGGGTTCTCATGTCCTTCTTTACTTTTTTTTGATACTGTTAGCTTGATGTTAGTTTCCTTTATGTTTAGAAAACTTTCTTAAGCCATTCTTTAAAGATAGGTTTGTTTTAAAAGAATCACTACTTTTCCTTTTTCTGAGAAATCTCTATTTCTCCTGCATTCTTGAAGCATATTTCACTGCAGTTAAAACTTTGGTTGACTTTTTTTTTTTTTTTTTTTTTTGTTAAGTCTCAAAAAAGATTCCACTTTCTTCTGTTCCCTGTAGTTTCATATGAAAAATCTTTGATTGCAGTTGGTGTTCTTTGTTAGTGATGGGCCATTTCTCTCTGGTTGTTTTAAAGATATTTTCTTTGTCTTTAGGATTTAGATGTTTAATTAAAATTTATCTTTGGTGTGAATTTCTTTGGCTTTCTCCTTGAGTTTGTTCAGTTCCTTATACCTGTATATTTATTTCTTCTGCTAAATGTGGGTATTTTCCAGGCAATATTTCTTCAAATACTTTTTCAGTTCTATTTTTACTTTCCTTTCCTTCTTTGGACTCTGAGGATACACATACAGGTATACCTTAGACATGTTGCGGGTTTAGTTCCAGACCACCACAATAAAGTGAATATTGTAATAAAGTGAGTCAAATGAATTTTTTTTATTTCTCAGTGCATATAAAAGTTGTTTAAACTGTGCTGTAGTCTATTAAGTATACAGTTGCATTATGTCTAAATAGTGTGCATATCTTAATTAAAAGATACCTTATTATAGGGGCTCCTGGGGTGACTGAGTTGGTTAAGCATCTGAGTCTTGATTTTGGCTCAGGTCATGATCTTACAGTTTGTGAGTTCAAGCCCTGCATTGGGCTCTTTGTGGACAGTGCAGAGCCTGCTTTGGCTTCTCTCTGTCTTCCTCTCCCCTGCTTCATGCTCTGTCTCTGTCTCTCTCTGTCTCTCAAAATAAGTAAATAAACTTAAAAACAGGTTTAAAAAATATCTTTTTGGAAAAAAAAATTGCTAACCATCATCTGAGCTTTCAGTAAGCTCTAATCTTTTTGCCAGTAGAGGATCTTACCTCAGTGATGATGGTCACTGACTGATCAGGGTGGTCGTAGTTGCTGAAGGTTGGGGTTGCTATAGCAGTTTCTTAAAATAATCCATCAATGAAGTTGGCCGTGTTGATTAACTCTTCCTTTCATGTATGGTTTGTCTGTAGGATGTGATGCTGTTTGATAGCCTTTTACCCGTGTGGAGTTTCTTTCAAAACTGAAGTCTGTTTTCTCAAACCTTGTCACTGTTTTATCAACATAAGTTTCTGTAATATTCTAAATGCTTTGTTGTCATTTCAACAGTCTTCACAACATCTTCACCAGGGGTAGATTTCATCTCAAGAAATTGCTTTGTTTGCTCATCCATAAGAAGCAACTCCTCTCCTCATTCATTAAAGTTGTATGAGATTGCAGCATTTCAAATATAATAATAGGCAAAAGCTTAAAATATTGTGAGAATTACCAAAATGTGACGGAGGCATAAGTGAACAAATGCTGTTGGAAAAATGGCACTGATAGACTTGATCCACACAAACCTTCAGTTTGTAAAAAAGACAATATCTACAAAGCTCAATAAAATGAAGTATCCCTGTATAAAGTATTTTGTGATTGTTCTACAGGTTATGAGACTGTTTTTTTTTAAAGCCTTTTTTTTAAATCAGTTTTTTGTATTTTGTAAATACAATGAATCTGTCTGTAAGTTCACTGATTATGTAGTCTCCAACCTGCATTCTGTTATCGAGCTCATCCGGTGAGTTTTTTAATATTGGTTATTGTATCTTTCAGCTCTATATTTTACATTTTTTATAACCTTTATTTTTCCTGAAATTTTCAGTTCTTTCATTGGTTTTAAGAGAGTGTTAAAATGTTTTCATTACAGTGGCTTTAAAATTCTTAGGAGATCATTCTAGCATGATTCATATTGGTGTTAGCATCTGTTGACTGTCTTTTTTTGATTCTAGTTGTGATATTCCTGGTTCTTGCTACAATTCATGATGTTTGATTGTATCTTGGACATTTTTCCTGTTATCTTAGGAGACTCTGTCTTCACCTTACTCTTTGTCTGGAAGTCTTGTTGCTTGGGAAGAAATGTGGGTCCAGCTCCTCACTGGACCCCATTGACACTAACCTGATGGGGAATCAGATTGCTGCTTGCTTGTGCCACTTGCTCAAATATGCCAACACGGTCCCCTCAGGGAAATTGTAGAGTGGCTGATTTGGTTGGTCGGGGAGTTCGAGGGTCTGCTGCCTGCTTTTCTCATGGGTGCTACCCCCACCCCCTGGAGTGGGAGCGGTAGGCGGTGGGGTCAGATCATCTGCTCCCACCAGGGTGGAAGATGAGCTTCCTGTTGGCCTTGCTCACACCTGCCAGCTGGGGCATCGGAGTGGGCCGCCTTCTTCTGGGGCTGGCCTGCTGCCTGGCTCCACTGAAAGTATAGAGGAGAGGGTCGTGTGCTATTTTCTCTTGGTGTTTTGCCAAAGTAAGGCACATATTCTCAAAGTTTCCCCTTAGGCCATCTTTTTACTGGTTCTTTGGTGGAGGGAGACAGGCCTTTTCCCTTTAGGGGGTGGCTTTGGGTTCATCACTTCCGCTGCATCCTTTTCCGAATCCATGAGTAGCGAGAAGAAACGGAGGAGCCTCACGGCTGTGTTGTTGCTCAAGGCCCTTGTTGTCCAGGCAGCTCCCCATTTTCTTTTCCATCTTACGCCTGTTCTCTATATTATATCCAGGCATTTTTAGTCATAAGAGGGAAAATCTGGGAGCAGTGGGGCCTGATTCCATCTTGCCATAATTGGAAATCCAAAGTCACTTTCAAGTATTGCTCGTGGAAATACAAATCTGTGCAACTTTTCGGAAAGTAATTTAAAAACATGTATGACTGTTAACAATACACATCGCTTTGGTTCTAACAGACTTGCATTTGGTGTTAGAAATAGAAGTATGAATTATTCAGGATGTGTGCATGTGGGGGTCCGATGTAGCCTTGTTTCTAGTGGTTAATATCTGGAAATACAGTTACGATCCATTGATATTGAAATGATATAGCTGTAATATAAGTGAGTGCTTCATTTCATTAACTTGGAGATATATTCGCTATGTATATATATATGTGACAAAGTGAAAGGGCAGAGCTTCATATTAGGAAGTTATTTTTATCAAACAAATAAAAATGGCACAAACTCTTCTATTTGTATAAAATTTATTAAAAAAAAAAAAAGACATTGAAGGATAATACCAAGTTGGTTATCTGAGGAGGGTAGGATAGGGAGATTGTTATTTTTATTCATTTTTATTTTGGCCTTATTGTAATCATTTCACTCCTGTAATTAAAAATCTAATGAAGAAAAAGAATGTTAGCAATGGGCACCAGGTGATTTTGAAGGATTAAAGGAATCCTTAAGGCGGTCAAAGGTCAGATTTGTTTAGATTTTGTAGATCACATTTAGGAATATGATACTCTCACAAACACGTAGGTGGTCAGTCCAGATGATGGAAAATGGTTGGTATTTGTTACTCCATGGTTTGTAGCCCAGTTACAATGTTCAGTGCATTTAAAATGCAGGGTTGAATATCGAAGTATGCAAAAGGAAGGCAGCCTTTAGAGAGATAGTAACATTCTCTTTGATGGGTTCATATGGGAAATTGTTTCTCCTTCCTTACCTGTCCCTTAGAACTCCACTAGTGGCTAGAATTCTGAGCTACCCAGGATGCTGTCCATCCGCCCAAGAACTTGCAACCTCACATCGAGACCCTATGATAACCTCGGCTACATCATGTAGACCTTTCTTCCTGCTTACTGTCATCGCCATTGGCCTTTTATGGATTAAATATCAGCACATTTTCTATGATGTCAGCTTTCAAATCTATCTAGCATGACAGGCAGTGAAATCGAGCTGTCAGGATCAGATAAAAATTGTATGATAGCCCCACAGTGTCCACCTATTTCTCCAAATGGTTTCATATTCCTATTGAATATGACAGGTGATCACGTGTCTCTAGTAAATGATAACCCTTTCAGAGGATGAATAGTCTTGTAAGTTCATTGTATAGGTTTGCTCTGTGAGCCTGAAATGATGGATGCCATTTTCCTCAAGGTTTTTTTTTTCCCCTTCCCTATAGCATTGCTGTTAATATGGTAATCGGCAAAATAAAGAAAAAGTCTACTTTGATCATGAAAGATTTTTTTTAAAAGAAACATTTATTCTGTATAATTGGTTAACTGTGTGGGAAAAAATTTTCTCAGCTTACACCATACAAAAGTCAACTCCAGATGGATTAAAGAATTATATACTAAAAAGAAACTGTAAACAGCTGGAAGAAAATATGTTTAAACATGGGCAGCAAAAGCTTTTCAGAGTAGAAAGGCTATGAAAGAAACCATAAAAGGAAATACTGATGGTTTGGCTATATATAGGGTAGAAACTTTTATATTCTCCAAGATTATAAATAAGATTTCATGCTTACAAAACCTGTAAATTTTTACAGCGTTGTATGTAACAAAGAGTTTTAACCCGTATACTGTAAAGAGATTCATAAAGATACGAGCAGATATTTGGCCTCAAATAGTCAAAGAAATAGAAATTAAAATGATACTATTTCTACCCATCATAATGTCATGTTAAGGGAAAAAAAAAAACCCTACCACTATCTTAGATCCAGAGTATAGCCCAAAGGACACCTTTTAACCAGTTGGTGAAGCTACCTTTTTAAGGGCATTTAAAAATGTGTATCAGGAATCCCTATGAATCAGTATAGTTCCACTGTTAAAAATAAACTTGAATCGCAGGTTTGGACTTTTCTGAGCATGTCAAGTACCTGAAAGATACAATTCCTCAGTGAGCCCGCCTTTTCTCGGTTGCTGAGATTTTCATTAACTTTGGCTATTACGGAAGTACCCAGAGGCTCTTTACAGAATCCCGTTTCTAGTTGCCCCTGTCCACGGGTAATCATGACTACTCACTCTTAACCAGTAGAGTCACCCTCTTTATTACCCAAACGGAATTGTTGTTCTGTCCTCTGGGGGGAACTTTCCTTCCTCGGAACCAATCTAGCAGAGCCTTCCGGTCATGGAGATTGGAAGTAAAAATCCTGTGAGTGCTGTGCGATAGAACACAATTTTTCATTGTGTTGCTTCCCGGGTGGCCCATGACTGAGTTTTCAGTAGGCCATTCCTCCTTTCTTTCAAGCCAGCTGCTCCTGGGTAGAGGAGTGCTTGCTGAGATGAGTGAATTTCATGGGCATGAGCACATTTCCACACTTTTTGGATGTTACTAAGTTCCTGGGTCAGATACAGTATTATATTGATTACCATGATGATAAATAAGGCAGTTCTTAAATCCATGCTTAGTGGAACTGGCAGGCGCTTATGGGCACGGAAAGCAAATCTGTATCCAGGATTTGTAACTATTTCACTGAGGAGAGTTTACAGCCTCTTCCATAAACCGACTTGTTGCTAGATGACTGGCTGGTCTCTCCAGGAAATGGGGCCAAAGTGGGGGCTTTGAAAAGCACTGAATTCTCCCGTTGGCTGAAGTGGTAATGGTCGTGGCTGATGAGCATTCCTGTTTCTGAGCCCACGCATAGCCTCCATTATTCACCTTGGCCACTTGGCATGTGGGGCCACTGCGCGAGTCCTGGGGTGGCTGGAGAGAGAGGTGACTGACATTTGCACAACTTGTCATCTTGTCTACCCAGGTATTGAGAGCCTCCTCTGATGTGGATACCCACCCACTAAGGGTCCTTCATATGGTCCAGAAATGCCTTCATGCTTTGTGCCCGTCCAGAGAGGTTTACCCACAGGCTCCCTTCCCAGAGTTCCTTACCATCAGTCTTCATTTCTTGTCTTTCTATGTCCCTCCTAGGCTGTTAGCCAGTGCCTGTGAAGCAGCATGCATCTGTGTTTCTGGCTACATCTCAGTTTAAACATAGGGTACAACAAAATGTATTTGAAGCTCTGCCAACTGGGACGTTTCCTTTTCGAGAACTCTTGGATTGGGTTTGTCAACTGCAGCAGTGCACTTCGACTTGGTGCCAGCATTTTGCACTGAACCATTGAGTAACTGGGCTCGGTGCTTTTCCTCTTCGGTCAGTTGGTCATAAATCTTAATCAGGATCAAGAGAGGGGAGGCAACGTGGAAGAGTGAGTATCAAGGGAATCTCAGCCACCGATTTATGCAACTTACTAAGACGTTCTGGGGCTGTTCCGGCTCAGTCTCTTATAGTAATCTGCTCTGCGTGCCCAGTCTAGTGACTCGGTGTGTCAGGTCAGTGATTCAGGTAATGATAGGTAGCTCAGACATTGTGATAATTTGATGTCAGTGGTCGCACGTTCATTCTAACAAGAACTTTTTCTCGAAAGAAAAGTGATCTGCAGATGAGCATGTGGCTTTGCTCTAAAACCCCTATCTTGGTCTGTTGGGGCCGCTCCAACAAGATACCGAAGATTGGTAGCTAATAAGCTATCGAAACACGGTTCCAGAGGCTGGAAGTCTGACATCACAGTGCCAGCAGTGTGGATGAAGGCCCTCTTACAGTTGCAGACTTTACCTTGTATCTTCACATGGAGAAGGAACCAGGGAGCTCTGTGGGATCTCTTTTATAAGGGTACTAATTCCATTCATGAAGGCAGAGCCCTCCTACAGGCGACTTAGTGACTTTCTAGCACCATCACGTTGCGTGTTAGGATTCCAGCATGTGAATTTGGGGGCGAGTACCAGTCTTCAGACCATAGGAGCCCCGAAGGTCTGTGTTGTGACTCTCTTATTGGTGCTTCCCTGGGGCTCCCTCTATCACTCCTGTTTGCCACAGACACCCAGAGGATCACTAGCCCTGCTAGGTCCTGAGGCCCGAGGGGCAGAGGAGCCTTATGCTGAACACTGGAACGGCAGCAAAGCCTGTCTTCACTCCAACTCCATTCAAAACCAGCAAGTTTTTAAATGGGTTCCTCAGAAAATGAGTCAAAAGGAACACCTTTAAAGGTGCTGTATATTGTTTCCTAAGTTCACAAAAGCCCACTTTTGGTCCTAGTAGAAATGCAATAGCTTGTTCTTGACCTGAAGGGATGTCCCAACATGCTGTAGACCGTTCAGCCCCAGAAACTTTGCTGAGGACTAGTGGGCCCATGGATTTTTTTGGGATTTATCCACTTCTCCTAGGTCTTACTAAGTCAACTGAAGTACTTGCTACTAAGTGTTCCTCAGGTCCAATCAGCTTAATGTCACTAAGTAGCATACAAGTGTGGTGTTGGGTGGGAGGTTAAGATGGTCTAGGTCTTTGCACACTGTTCTCTGGCCAAGAGCAGGATCGTTGGCATAACTCATAGGCAAGGCTGTGAACAATTACTGTGTACCCTCATGAGTAAAAGCAAAGACATGCTGGTGGTTCTTCTAGAGTGATACAGAGTAAAAAAGACTTTGTCAGGTCAATAGCAACCATGATGCCAGGGCTGTGTTGATTTGCTCCAGTAGGGATACTAAATCTTAAATCACAGATGTAGTTAGAGTCACAGCCTGCTCGTGTTTTGGATAACATACAGTCATTCAAGATCTATCATTTTCTTTTCTTTCTTTCTTTTTTTTTTTTTAATGTTTTGTTTATTTTGAGAGAGAGTGATCATATGTGAGTGGGGGAGGGGCAGAGACAGAGGGAAAGAGAGAATCCCAAGCGGACTCCGCGCTGTCAGCTCAGAGCCCCACATGGGGCTCGATCTCACAAATGTTGAGATCATGACCTGAGTCGCTTAACTGACTGAGCCACCCAGGTGCCCCAAGATCAGTCATTTTCTAAGATTTTGCACAGGTAGGTAGACAGTTTAAATGGGGAGATCGTAGATTTTATCACCCCTGCAACCTTTCCATTTTTTTGTTATTGGTATAATTTCTGTGATTTGGTTTTCTGTCGGTATGGGTTACTATCTTGTTAGGGGACATGTCAGATACTGCCATTTATCCCTTCTGATCGTAATAGCCCTCACTGTACAGAACAGGTAGCCAATGAATGGATTCTGCTGGTTGCTAAGTATGTCTATTCCAGTTATAAATGTAGGAACTGAAGAAACAGTCACTCAGTAGGTTTGTAGATACGCTTAGTGAATGCAATTTGAATTGGGGCCAACATTCCATTTATCACCTGACTACCCTAAACTGAGAGAGAATGGCTTTAATTACAGAACTTTTAAATTGGATGATTAATTTTCTGAGGATTCTGACAACGAGATGGAAGAGAAGTGCATCTCCTATTTAAAGTACAAATTTCTGCTGTATGGGGGAAAACAACAGTTATAAGTTAAAGAATGTGCAGTAGGTAGATAAAAACGGGCTTCGTATGTAGTGAAGCAGAGAAAAGTGTGGTGTTTTGGTTCTCTGGAAATAGCATATAGTCACAGCAAGGAAGCATTTGGGAAGTTGTCTAGGATGAATCCAAACGGGATGAATGTCCCCAGTTTGCATCATATTGCAGTAGTGTGGGAAGATCTGCAGAAACAGACAGTTGGAATAGTCCATTTATAGTCCACAGTGAGCTCAGCAGAACACGAAGGGACTGAAGATGTCCTGGAGAGGGGGTCGCCGGGGGGCAGCGGTGAGGGCATCTTCAAGAAAGGGCACGGAGTAAGTTAAAGCAAAGAGCGTGGCTTCTCTATTTTTAAAGCCAGTGAAATTGCCTTCCCACCGTGTGCATGTGCCATTTTCTTGATTATAGACTAGGGGAATT
The DNA here is from genome assembly GCF_018350175.1 of Felis catus. Classification (NCBI taxonomy): domain Eukaryota; kingdom Metazoa; phylum Chordata; class Mammalia; order Carnivora; family Felidae; genus Felis; species Felis catus. The sequence continues at coordinate 149,285,301 of NC_058376.1, forward strand.
GCTTTTATTTACACCATTTCCAGGCAGTCTGTTTTTCATTTCTCGAGTTCCTTTCTGTTTCTCCTCTTCACCTGTGTGACCGTCCTCTTCACTGGCTTACTCCCTTTCTCGTCTCTCGTGCCCCTCCAGGTTAATATTCCTTAATATGCCGCTTTTCATCAAGTCATTCCTTTGTTTTAAGAAATTTCCTTCCTGCAATTCTCTTGTGTTCCCTCTCCTTTTAGTTAGCATGACCTTTGTGTCAGGTTTGCTGGTGTGTGGTTACTTCAGGAATTGTTCACAGGACAGATCTGATAAAGGGTTAGTATCCAAAGTATATAAAGAACTGGTGTACAATTCAATGCCCAAAAAACAAATAATCCAGTTAAAAAAATGGATAGAAGACATGAACAGACATTTTTACAAAGACCACCTCCAGATGGCCAACAGACTCATGAAAAGATGCTCAACATCATTTGTCATCAGGGAAATGCAAATTGAAACTACAATGAACAAAAACAAGCAAAAAATTATAATGGTCTCCTCCCTCATGTCAGAATGGCCAAAATCAAACCACAGATGCTGGCGAGTTTGTGCAGAAAAAGTTGGTAGAAATGAAAACTGTGCAGCTACTGTGGCAAACAGTAAGGAGGTTCCTCAAAAAATTAACAATTGAGGGGCGCCTGGGTGGCTCAGTTGGTTGAGCGTCCGACTTTGGCTCAGGTCATGATCTCGCAGTTCGTGGGTTCGAGCCCCGCATTGGGCTCTGTGCTGACAGCTTGGAGCCTGAAGCCTGCTTCGGATTCTGTGTCTCCCTCTCTCTCTCTGCCCCTCCCCCGCTCACGCTCTGTGTGTCTCTCTCTCTCTCTCTGTCAAAAATAAACAAATATAAAAAAAAATTAAAAATTAACAGTTGAACTACTACATAATTGAATAACCATACTACTGGGTATTTACCCAAGGAATACAAAAACATTAATTCAGACGGGTACATGCACCCCTATACTTCAGGATTATTTACATTAGCCAAATTATGGAAGCAGCCCAAGTGTCCATTGACAGATAATGGATAAAGAAAGGTGATACACACACACACACACACACACACACACACACACACACACACACACAGTGTAATATTTTGCTGTAAAAAATGAAATCTTGCCATTTGCAACAGCGAAAATAGAGCTAGAAGGTATAACGCTGAGCCAAATAAGTCAGCCACAGAAAGACAAATACCATATGATCTCACTCATGTGGAATTTAAACAACAACATAAAGGAGCAAAGAAAAATGAGAGATAAACCAAGAAATAGACTCTTAACCATAGCGAACAAACGGTAGTTACCGGAGGGGAGGTGAGTGGAGGGATGGGGGAAATAGGTGATGGGGATTAAAGAGTATACTTACAATGAAAAAAAAATCTGCTTCCTGCAATCCCCTGTGCCCCTTCTCCTTTCAGTTAGCATGGCCTTTGTGTCAGTTCTGCTGGTATGTATTTCCTTTAAAGAGTTATTCATAGGGTTGAGAAACTTACCTCTTCTGTTGAGCTCCTAAGTCTATAAACCTGTGTTGTTCCCCTGCCATTTAGAGCTTAGTGTGCTGCTGGGGTTCTGCCTACTTCCCAGGCAGGGTTTTCCATCCTGTGGACTTGGGCCTTCCCTCAGCGCATGTATATCTGGACCATCGTCTTCAGGAAATTCTCTGAAGGTTCTGGCTGTGAATGGTACACTTTCCTAATTTAGGGCTAATGAGGATTTCCTGGCAAAAATAGGAAATAGGATGCTTGGGTTCACCTTGCCAACTGGACCCAGAATTTACCTTTGTATGTATAGGACTCATAGTGGAACTTAACATATAGTCCTTGCTTTCTTTCCACCTCAGTCCCTTAGCTGGTTCTCTTCTGCTTCGTGCTGGGCCTTCCTTGTTTCCTGATCAGTATCGTTCTGAGGTGATTTCGTCTAATCCGGTGGCTTCAGGACCATCGATCTGCTGATATGTACCTGTATGACTTCTTCCCACTCCAGGCTTATATGATCTCCACATGTTCAGTGGCATGCCCAAGAGGAATCTTCAAGTTAACATAGACCAACCAGATCTGCTTTCTGACTCCGTCTCAACTCCTAGGCTCCCATCACCACAATAACGCCCAAAACGCTCAGTAGTATTCTTCATCTAGTCGTTTGGTCCCAAACCTCTTAGTAACCCATTTTTGTTGTTGTTGTTCTTATCACTCAGTGCATTTCATCAGCAAATCGTATTGATTCTTCCTCCAAAAGGTGTTTACCTTCTCATTTATCTGTTTCTTTGCATCAAGACCACCCGTACCCCAGTGCAAGCCAGCAGCATCTCTCCTTGCCTGTGACGCTAGCCTGCTGACGTGTCCGTCTGCTTCTGGTCTTGCATCCACCCCGCCACCCTCCATAATTTATTTTTCATACAAAAGCTAGAATAATCTGATGAAAACATCTCGGGGGGAGTTGAATTCAAAGCAATTCTGATTATAACACAAAAGCCCAGTTTTTTGATGGTAGGCTCAAAAAGGCTTTAGGAATTTGTTTTAGGAATTTGATGAAATAGACAAATATCTACCTATAACTCTAAGTAAGTTGTACTTAAACATGTGATTACATGTATGTGCTTACAGTTGCATGTATAAAATGTACTGATTTAGGAATTTTTTTCATTCTCAACATTTCATAAAATTTATTTCAACACTCAACATGCATCTTTTTTTTATATGTTCTCTTTTTATATTTTATTTTAATTTAATTTAATTTTTTAAATATGAAATTGTCAAATGGGTTTCCATGCAACACCCAGTGCTCATCCCAACGGATGCCCTCCTCAATACCCCTCACCCACCCTCCCCTCCCTCCCCCCCCCCATCAACCCTTGAGTCTTTTATGGTTTGGCTCCCTCCTTCTCTAACTTTTTTTTTTCCTTCCCCACCCCCATGGTCTTCTGTTAAGTTTCTCAGGATCCACATAAGAGTGAAAACATATGGTATCTGTCTTTCTCTGTATGACTTATTTCACTTAGCATAACACTCTCCAGTTCCATCCACATTGCTATAAAAGGCCATATTTCATTCTTTCTCATTGCCACGTAGTATTTCATTGTGTATATAAACCACAATTTCTTTATCCATTCATCAGTTGATGGACATTTAGGATCTTTTCATAATTTGGCTATTGTTGAAAGTGCTGCTATAAACATTGGGGTACAAGTGCCCCTATGCATCAACACTCCTGCCATCCCTTGGGTAAATTTCTAGCAGTGCTGTTGCTGGGTCATAGAGTAGATCTATTTTTAATTTTTTTTAATTTTATTTTTTATTTCTTAAAATTTACATCCAAAATAGTTAGCATATAGTGCAACAATGATTTCAGGAGTAGATTCCTTAATGCCCCTTACCCATTTAGTCAATCCTCCCTCCCACAACCCCTCCAGCAACCCCCAGTTTGTTCTCCATATTTATGAGTCTCTTCTGTTTTGTCCCCCTCCCTGTTTTTATATTATTTTTGCTTCCCTTCCCTTATGTTCATCTGTTTTGTCTCTTTAAGTCCTCATATGAGTGAAGTCATATGATTTTTGTCTTTCTCTAATTTCACTTAGCATAATACCCTCCAGTTCCATCCATGTAGTTGCAAATGGCAAGATTTCATTCTTTTTGATTGCCGAGTAATACTCTGTTGTGTGCGTGTGTGTATACACATTCATTCATCCATCGATGGACATTTGAGCTCTTTCCATACTTTGGCTATTGTTGAAAGCACTGCTATAAACATTGGGGTACAAGTGCCCCTGTTCATCAGCACTCCTGTATCCCTTGAGTAAATTCCTAGCAGTGCTATTGCAGGGTCATAGAGTAATTCTAGTTTTAATTTTTTGAGGAACCTCCACACTGTTTTCCAGAGCAGCTGCACCAGTTTGCATTCCCACCAACAGTGCAAGAGGGTTCCCATTTCTCCACATCTTCTCCAGCATCTGTTGTAGTCTCCTGATTTGTTCACTTTAGCCACTCTGACCGGCATGAGGTGGTGTCTCAGTGTGGTTTTGATTTGTATTTCCCTGATGAGGAGTGACATTGAGCATCTTTTCATGTGCCTGTTGGCCATCTGGATGTCTTCTTTAGAAAAGTGTCTATTTGTGTCTTCTGCCCATTTCTTCACTGGATTATTTGTTTTTCGGGTCTGGAGTTTGGTGAATTCTTTATAGATTTTGGATACTAGCCCTTTGATATGTCATTTGCAAATATCTTTTCCCATTCTGTTGGTTGCCTTTTAGTTTTGTTGATTGTTTCCTTTGCAGTGCAGAAGCTTTTTATCTTCATGAGGTCCCAATAGTTCATTTTTGTTTTTAATTCCCTTGCCTTTGAGATGTGTCAAGTAAGGAATTGCTGTGGCTGAGGTCAGAGAGGTTTTTTCCTGCTTTCTCCTGTAGGGTTTTGATGGTTTCCTGTCTCACATTCAGGTCCTTTATCCATTTTGAGTTTATTTTTGTGAATGGTGTTTCACTCTTCTGCATTCAACATGCATCTTCTTAAACTGCTTTATAGAAGTGTCACCACAGCATGTTTGACATCAGTTCCTTGAGTTTCTTCTGCATCATCTGACACAGTATTCCAAAGAGTATCATCTTCTCTGCCATTTAAATTGTTGTAGAGACAGCGCTTTTTGCACCAAAGTATGATGTTGTCACTGACAGTTCTATACAAACCACACTGTTCTTGTATAACAGTAGATGATTGCTTAAGAATTTTTCCTGTGCTTATTTGTACTCTGTGTAGTTTGGTGTGATTATTAAGTGGATATATATTTTATTCAACCTGTTTCTTTTTTGATTTGCTTATAGTGGGAAAGTTTGTTTGAATAACCTAACTTGACTTTACTGGAAACCAGAAGTCCATTGTTCTTTTCTTTTCTTTTCTTTTCTTTTCTTTTCTTTTCTTTTCTTTTCTTTTCTTTTCTTTTCTCTTCTCTTCTCTTCTCTTCTCTTCTCTTCTCTTCTCTTCTCTTCTCTTCTCTCTTCTTTTCTTTTCTTTTCTTTTCTTTTCTTTTCTTTTCTTTTCTTTTCTTTTCTTTTCTTTTCTGTTTATTTATTTATTTTAGAGAGAGCACAAGCAGAGGAGAGGCAGAGAGAGAGGGAGACACAGAATCCGAAGCAGTCTCTGGCCTCTGAGATGTCAGCACAGAGTCCAACATGGTGCTCAAACCCATGAACTATGAGATCATGACCTGAGCCAAAGTTGGCCACTTAACTGACTGAGCCATCCAGGTGGCCCCACTGTCTTCTTCCTTGAAGTGCTTTCTACTTGGCATCCAGGATACGTTTTTTTGGTTTTCTTCATCCTTCACTAGTCAACTCTTGCTCAGTTTCCTTTGCTGGTCCTTCCTTATGATGCAGTCTCTGTGGTAGTCCCATGACTCACTCTTTGGACAGTCCCTCCTGAGGTGATCTCATTTAGTTTAATGGCCTTGCATACCTATGTACGCATGATCACTGTCAGATTAATGTCATCAGCCTAGACCTTACCTCTCTGCTTAAATGTCATCCTGTCAGAGATGCCTTCTCTGACAAGCGGCTGTCTTATTTTTCTTTAACATTCTGTATAGGATTTTATTACCACCTAAACTATTTTTGTAGTTATTTATTTGTTAATTATCTGTCTTCTTCCCACTTTAATGTACATTCCATGTGGTGTATCCCCGTCAACTAGAAAAATGCTTAGCACATAGCAGACACTGTAAGTATTGAATGAATAAATGAATATCATCATCCTTGTAATCATCAAGTTCATTTTACTAAAGACATTGCGCTGATGTAAGTACAGGAGATATAAAAAAGTTTAGGGCATGGCAAGTTTGGTCACAGAGGCATGGCAGTATGGCAGGAGGTCTAACAGAAGGCAGATGAGGGAAGCATAATGGTGGATGTGTGTGGAATGAGCAAAAGAATTCCTGTTGAGATGGGATTAAGAAAGTTGTGGTCAGATTAGTGGGAATGAATCACAGAGATAAATGGGGTGGGGGGGACAGGTGGTATTTTGGGAAACAGACATATCCTGGGCAGAAATAATGCTATTAGGGGCACCTGGGTGGCTCAGTTGGTCAACTGTCTGATTTCGGGCCAGGTCATGATAGTGGTTTATGGGTTTGAGCCCTGTGAAAGGCTCTGTGCTGACAGCTCAGAGCCTGGAGCCTGCTTCGGATTCTGCGCTTCCCCCTCTCTCTGCCCCAGCTACTCTTGTGCGTGCTCGCGCGTGCGCTCGCGCTCGCTCTCTCTCTCTCTCTCTCTCTCTCTCAAAAATAAGCATTAAAAAAATTTTAAGATTATATTTAAAAACAAAAAAAGAGGAATAGTTGTATTAAAGGTAATGGGGGAGGGGAAGAGGAGTGGATCTCATTTATTTGTGGTTTACTTGGATTACAGTTCAGATTGTTGACCTTTTAAACTTGTTATCTTTGTAGAATGCTAAGAAATATCATTTGCAGTTTTGTGCAGCAAATGTAAAGTGTTTATGGACACTACACTCAAATGTTTCCACATTTTATTTTCTTTGTAGAATGAGAATTCTTTTAGGAGCTAATACTCCCTTGTCAGTAAAGGCTGGCTGTCCTAGTATAGCCTATGTAAACATCCTGTAATGGGAAGGCTCTGGGGGGAGCACAGAGGAATGGAGCATCATTCTAGAGTTAGTCTGATATTGTTATGGATCCCATCAGTCTTTTATTTCTCCCAACAGAGATAATGGACATTTTCTTACGTGTTAAAAGTCTGTGCTAGTGTGCGGAGACCATTTGAGTAGTTTTTGCCTTAAAAAAAGACATTTCAAGTGATGGTAATTAGATAGCACATTATTAAATTTTGTAACGGATAATTTAAATTCTAAGGGAAAATCAATTCCTTATAGACAAGTGGTAATTTGCTCTTTTTATACTCTGTGAATTTTGGCAGGATTTCTTTTGGGTCTCCTGATTTCCAATAGGCAAACATTTCTATTTTCTCCATTCTCTGTTTCTGGAATACCTGTTATTTACATAAAGGATTTCCTGGAACAAGGAAAGAAGCCTACTTTTGAATCATCTCAGTCTCTCATTGGATTCAGATGATTCCAGCTGATTGCTACCCCTTCCAGAAGCAAATGCCTTCCAGAAGCAAATGTAAACCCTGTCTGGAGAAGTCTAACCTTAGGTCTCAGAAAATTCTATCAGTTTTCCTGTATAGAGCCTGACACTTAATAGAAAGTAATCATAACTATGAGGAGAAAAGATGATATGACAAAAATAAAAATACACAAGATATCAGTATCCATAGAGGACACAGACAATGGACTTATCACATGTTGACATTAAAATAAATAGATCAGGGGGCGCCTGGGTGGCTTGGTCGGTTAAGCGTCCGACTTCGGCTCAGGTCATGATCTCGTGGTTCGTGAGTTCAAGCCCTGCGTCAGGCTCTGTGCTGACAGCTCGGAGCCTGGAACCTGTTTCTGATTCTGTGTCTACCTCTCTCTGACCCTCCCCCGTTCATGCTCTGTCTCTCTCTGTCTCAAAAATAAATAAACGTTTAAAAAAATATTTTTTTAAATAAGTAGATCAGTATATTCAAGGAATTTGAAAGATGGAAAATTTTCATAGAGAGCTATATCTATGAAAACAAGCCAAATAGAAATTCCACAGCTGAAAAATACGGTAACTGAAGGTGGGAGCTCAGTGGATTGGGTTAAGGGCAGATTAGACACAGCTGAATATAGAATTTTCTGAAGTGAGGTGGGATCAGGATAGAGAGATATGAGGTTGGAAAACATGGAGAAGAGCAGAAGAGATGGGAGGACAAGTGGGATATGGTGGTTTTTACAGTAGGTGGTGCTGGATCATTTTGGATATCAGTATAGAGAAATTGTAGTAACACTGTACAAAAAGTTCAGGTAGATTGATTGCATGTTTAAATATAAAAAATATTATTTGGACAATAAAGCTTTTAGTAGGTAACAAATAAAAATATCTTCATGACCTTGGAGTAGACCAAGATTTTTTTTTAACAGGACACAAAAGCACTATCATAAAGGAAAATGTTGATATATTGGATCCCCTTAAAATTAGGAACTTCTGTTCATCAAAAGGCATCATAAAGAGAGTAACAAGATAATACAGGAAGGTATTTGTCACACAGATAATCAATGGTGGGCTTTTAATTAGAACATCTAAAGAACTGAAAGCTGATAACTCAGTAGAAAGATGAGCACGAGACTTGAACAGGCAGTTGACAAAGTTCTCTCCAAGCGGCCATTTAACACACAAAAAGATGCATAGCCTTATTAGTCATCAGGAAAATTCCATTTGATTGTGATAACATACCAATGAATACCCACCAGGATGGTGGGTATATGTAATGAAAAAGCCTGATAATGCAGATTTTAGCAAAAATCTAGAGCAATTGGGATTTTTATATCTGCCTGTTGGAATATAAATTGTCTTAATAATCACTTGGGAAAACCGATCATCAGCAGTGCCTACTAAACTAAATCTAAGAGTGCTTTGTGATCCAGTAATTTCACTGGCAAGTACATACCCAACAGAAATGTTTACATGTACCAAGCATAAGGTATGCTTAGCATTATTCACAAATGGAAACAGCCTCAGCATCCATCAATAATGAATACATTGTGGTATACCCATACACTGGGATACTATACAGCACTGAAAAAGAGCATGGATGAATATCACCAAATATAATGTCAAGCAAAACCACGTCTGTGGATAAGTGGTAATGTTTGGTCTGGTTACGATTAAGAGTTGAAGGAATGACAACCTGTTCTAGAATTTCTCAGTGCATGGATGAATTTTGTTGACTTTGAGTTTCATCCTAAGGTCATCTGTACAGGCATTTTTAACGTGAACTTTAACATTAATATCTCCAGTATGTTTGTCTTGGGCCAGTTTTGCTAAAGGGCATTCTAGTCGTTGGCTGGAGGGCAGGAACCTGGCTGCCAGGATCTTGGGGGCCTGCTGGGAAAGGGGGCTGGAAGCCCCGGTGGGGATTCACTTAGTTTCCCCCTATTTGCACTTTGATGGTGGTTTCTTTCTCCCAGTCTAGAAACTTTCTGTTTTACTTTCTCTAGAGAATAAATCTCCAGACTTCAATGTCTGCCTGGGTGCAAGTTCAGTGGCAGTCACCTAGATTCACTGGGAAGAGGAGGTAATCTAGGGATCAACTGCTTTTTAATCAGATTTTGCCATATATTTGTTCTTTTACCCTTTTTCACACTTAGTTTTGGAAGTACCTTTTTATTTTATTTTTATTTATTTATTTATTTATTTAATTTATTTTTCTGTTCTTTTATTTTTTTTTCAATATATGAAATTTATTGTCAAATTGGTTTCCATACAACACCCAGTGCTCATCCCAAAAGGTGCCCTCCTCAATACCCATCACCCCCCCTCCCCTCCCTCCCACCCCCCATCAACCCTCAGTTTGTTCTTTTTTTTTTTTTTTAATTTTTTTTTCAATGTTTATTTATTTTTGGGACAGAGAGAGGCAGAGTATGAACGGGCGAGGGGCAGAGAGAGAGGGAGACACAGAATCGGAAACAGGCTCCAGGCTCTGAGCCATCAGCCCAGAGCCCGACGTGGGGCTCGAACTCCCGAACCGCGAGATCGTGACCTGGCTGAAGTTGGACGCTTAACCGACTGCGCCACCCAGGCGCCCCGTCCCTCAGTTTGTTCTAAGGAAAAAAAGAGGTTGGAAGTACCTTTTTAGTCCATAGTACCAGGCAAGTGGTTATCTACCTGGAAGAATAATGGATTTGGATTCCTTCCCAATCCATATAATAGTCAATTTCCAATGAATTGAGGACTTCAATGTGAAAGACAAAAAGAAGGGGAAAAGGAAAGATCTAGACCACATAAATAATGCCAATGAGTCACTAACAAAAGATCGAAAACCAAAAAAAAAAAAAAAAAAAACCCAAACTGAACCAGGTATTTCACGAAAGAGGAATATGAACAAACAAACAAAAAAATATGCTTACCGTATTAACAATGGTGAAAATTCAAATGAAGACCACAAGATGTAGATGAGTAAAGATGAAATCTGATACTGGTAGCTACCAATGAGCTTGTAACTTGGAAGGAACTGCTACCTGGTTGTTGGGAATACATTAGGAAGCAGTTGGGCAGTGACGCGATAGTGGAATGTTTGTGGTTCCACTCTTATGTGTGTACCTCAGCAGCTCTTGGACCTGTACCTTGGGAGACCAACGCAGAAGCATTCACAGCAGTTTCAAAGCAATATACATCTAGTGAGCTAATATTTATTCAACACTTATTTCATGTCAGGAACTGTGCTCATGAGTCGAAAGATATGGTGAGCAAAATCAGACATAGTTTTTGCTCTTTGGTACTCTTAAATTTCCTGAATGACAAATATTATCAGATAATCAGAAGACATGACTAGACCCTTTTCCAGAGAAGACATCCAGATGGCCAACAGACACATGAAGAGATGCTCAACATCAGTCATCATCAGGGAAATACAAATGAAAACCATATTGAGATACCACCTCATGCTTGTCAGAGTGGCCAAAATGAACAACTCAGGAAACAACAGATGCTGGCAAGGATGTGGAGAAACTGGAATCCTCTTGCGCTGTTGGTAGGAATGCAAACTGGTGCAGCTTCTCTGGAAAACGGTGTGGAGGTTCCTCAAAAAATTAAAAATAGAACTACCGTACGACCCAGTAATAGCACTACTAGGAGTTTATCCAAAGGATACAGGAGTGCTGATTCATAGGGGCACATGCACCCCAATGTTTATAGCAACCCTTTCAACAATAGCCAAATTATGGAAAGAGCCTGAATGTCCATTGACTGATGAATGGATAAAGATGATGTGGTTTATATGTACAATGGAATACTACTTGGCAATGAGAAAGAATGAAATCTTGCCATTTGCAGCAATGTGGATGGAACTGGAGGGTGTAATGCTAAGTGAAGTAAAGCAGTCAGAGAAAAACAGATATCCTATGTTTTCACTCATGGGATGTGGTACTTGAGAAACTTAACAGAAGACCATAGGGGAAGGGAATGGGAAAAAAATAGTTACAAACAGAGAGGGAGGGAAGCAAAAACCATAAGAGACTCTTTAAATACAGAGAACAAGCTGAGGGTCGATGCGGGGTGGGCGGGTGGTGGTGCGGGAAAGAGGGGAAAATGGGTGATGGGCATTGAGGAGGGCATTTGTTGGGATGAGCACTGGGTATCATATGTAAGTGATGAATCATGGGAATCTACTCCCCCAAACCAAGAGCAGACTGTATATACTACATGTTGGCTAACTTGACAATAAATAATATTAAAAGAAAAAGGATAATCAAAAATAGATTATAAAATTGCTCTTGGGTAAGGGCTTTAATGCATTCTGTTCTATGAGACTGTATCATTGAGAGGTTGAATTTAAGAAGGTCATCACTACAGTGAATGATGAAATATGTGTAGGAGTTGACAGGCAAGGAACGAAGAGAAGCGTCCTGTAGTTAGAGACGTGATATCTTGTTGCTAGGGAAGGGGAGCGGGAAGTTTAACTGGAGGGGAAGATGGCAAGCCAAAGCAGGAGGTGTAGTTGGGGGCCAGACTCTGGAGGCCTTGAAGGTCTTGATAGGGAGTTTTAAGAACTTACATGTTAAAGACATGGAGATTTTAAGCACAGGGACAACTCAATGGACAAGATCCACATAGATACAGGGTGTGTAAGGGTTAGAATGACAAGAGTAGGATGTACACTAGCTTGGAGGCTGTTGTAGTTGAGGAGAAGGGAGTATGGAAGCTTGCACTTGATTTGGGGAGCATTTAATGATTGACTTCGTGTGAGAAGTAAGAGAAAGGGAGGTGATGTGTAAGGATGAGTCTAAGGTTTCTGGTTTGATAGCATTGGGAGTGATATTGTATAATGGGATATTATACTCTGAAAGACAACCATGTTTGTTGGGATAATTGTGTTTTGCTGGGATATGTAGATTTTGAAGTACCTTTGAGACAGACAAAAGTAGATGTCGAGTCAGCAGTGGAATGTATAGATCTGTAGCTTAGAGACCAGATTTGGGCTGCAGATGCATAATTGGGAAACATCTGTGTATATAGTGGGAAATCAGATCATTGGTGGAGATGAGATGGCATGGGTCAAATGGTAGGAAGAAAAGAGCAGTGGTCCTAGAACTGAGTCTTGATAAACTTGAGTATTTAGGACAAAAGCCACAGAGAGGGACCAACTAAAGAAGCTGAAGAAGAAAACTAGAAATGTTTGGTGTCATACAGAGGGGTAAGAGGCATGGCAACAGTATTGAACGTTGCTGACCAGTACCTGCTGGATTCGATGTCATGGAGGTTGTCAGTGGCCTTGAAGTGAGTGATAGGTAGGAGTCAGACTGGGGTGGGTTGAGGAGCAAGTAGGAGGAACTGTGGAGGGTGCTAGGTATAGATTTCTCTTTCAAGACTTGTTTGTTTGTTTGTTTCTTTCTTTCTTTCTTTCTTTCTTTCTTTCTTTCTTTCTTTCTCTTTCTCTTTCTCTTTCTCTTTCTCTTTCTCTTTCTCTTTCTCTTTCTCTTTCTCTTTCTCTTTCTCTTTCTCTTTCTCTTCTTTCGAGAGCATGTGTGTACAGATGTGAGTGGGTGAGGGGCAGAGGGAGAGGACGAGAGACTTAAGCAGGCTCCAAGCCCAGCACAGAACCCGAGGTGAAATCAAGAGCTGTATACCTAACTGACTGAGCCACCCAGGCACCCCTCTTTTAAGAGGTTTGATGAGATGGGAAGGAGAGAGACAATGAGGAATTGGCTAGAAGAACACGAATAGTGTTTTGTTAAATGGGAGAGAGTAAATATATAAAAGGGAAAACGAGTAATTGTCAGTTATAAGGTTCTGAGAAGGTGGAAGGGAAGGAGTTACTGGTCCACCGCTGTGACGGAAGGAAATGTGTCGAGGGCGGGATACATAACAGGTGCGCATGTTGAGAACTTGAAGGAGAGTTCCTTCATGATGCTTTCTGTTTGCTCTCATGAGAGGGTGGGCACTTGGGGGTTTGAAGAGAAGAAACTTTTGAAAACAGACTGGGAATACATTGACCGATGAAATACAGTCAGATTTTGGTACTGCTCTGGGCCGTTCATTCTTGGTGTCACGCGTTTATGGTGGTGTTGAGTTTTAGCAGCCTTCTCTGCGGGCATCCAGAAAGCAAATCATTGGATTCATGCAGACTTCCTTTGGCTAGATGGGTGCAAAGAGAAGAAAAGGGGCAAGGGTTTAATGAAATGGTAGATGATGGGAGATAATAAAGCAGGAAGTAAGAGAAGAAAAGAAAAGGCCGATGGATCGGGAGAAGATGTCATGGAGTCAATTAAGAGAAGTTTCCCCGAAGTCGAGGAACTATCACAGTGGAAGAACACGCAAGTAGGATCAAGAGCAGATAATGGTTAGAGGGTGTGTTTGAAGTACTCCTCTTGGAGGAGACGCTATACTCTTTCACTTTGGAAAAGCTGTTCGACAGATGGTGAGGCTGGGCAGGGAGGTGTCTGTCAGGCAACCCATCTCGGAAAGCAGAATAGGAAGATGAGTTTCTGTGTGTCTGGTGTTTTCAGGTCCTGCTTCCTAGATTGGGCTGAGGGAGTAGCGCCGACTAATCAAGAGGTTCTTGGAGTTGCCGCTCTCGTCTTGGAAGCGCCCGGCCCCAGTGATAACGCGTTGTGCTGCCTGTCGCTGGGAGCTCCTGGCTGGCTGACTGGCTGCCCCAAATCATCGTGTCACATGTCGTGAAGCTCTTAGCTTCCACTTAACCTCTCATTTCTGTGGTTTACTCATCATCGAGCAGTTATGTGCTCTGAATTCTTTAAGGAGTATTGATACATTTTTGCTGACTTAACAGTATTTTTCCTTCATTTTGACTAATGCCATCTATTTGTTAGAGTGTGGCCGGCACTGTAATCAGTGACTCGAGCGGAGGATACTAACTGGTGGATGGAAATAAACTTGTGATTTGGTGCCGCTCCAGATAATAGCAGAAAGACAAAAGCATGACTAAATCTAGAAAGGGGGCCATGTAAATGCTAAGTGTTAAGATATCAGTATACTTTTAAGCGTTTTGTGCAAAACCACTTCTTCCCAGTTGACAGTAGGAGTTGGTAGGAAGTTTTCTCTGGAAGTAGAAGTTGGGTGAGAGGGTAGGGACAGCGGAGCTGGGAAGAGGGATGTTGGCATCGGGAGATGTAAAGAGGCTTTCGTATGATGCAGCCTGTGAACTCGCCGCCCTTTTGAGAGTTGAGGGGAATGGGCACTTGGGAAGGTGCCTGGTGGGTCCAGCAAAGGGGATGAAACATGAGCCTGTAAGTTTCTAACCACACCCTCAATATCTAGAGTGATGGCCTAATATGTTCCGTGGGTCTGGGCTGGGCACAGTTGGTCAGAGATTGACGTCTACTGAATGCCAGTGGGTTGCGGAAGTCTCGTTTTAGATATCCTAAAACTAGGGGACAAAGGGACATGTGAAAGCCAGATGTTTAGATGTAGTGTCTGTTTTCTGTATCACCCAGTGTTGAAATGAAAATCTTTCTTTGGATTCATGTACACAATTTAGTGAAGGAGCTGGAATTCATGTGACTTGCCTGAGGTCCCAAGCAAGTTTAGTACTAATGACCAACACGAGCGCAGACAACTTGTGGTTCTACTTTGAACCTTTGAAACTCCAAGAGTGTTCTTCTGCCCAGACACCTTTTTCTGCCTTTCATCCGTCATCTGGAGAATGTGGTTTCTTTCTCATGGGCCAAGGCTAAATGAAATGAGGACATTGTTTGGTAATACCTTGGCAGATATATTCAGAGTTGCCTTGTTTTCTTTCCTCATAAACGTGTAGATTTTTCTAAGGCAAAAAACAGACGGTGCCTGACAAATTGCTAAAATCTAAATGTCAGCATGACGGGGACTGTGCCCCCTGGAAACATTTGCCTTGGTGACGTTTTCAGACAGATGCTATCAACTGTTTTATCATGAGAGGTAATCTTTTGCACTTCCCTGTATGTAGACTGGTGATGTACATCGAGAGAGACAGCAGAAAGACCACTCCAGGCAAGGACCTGCAAAGCAGCAATGAATACCTGTCCAAGTGCCTGGACCTTCTCATCCGTCACATTGTGCACGAGCTGCCGCGGATCCTGGGTAAATTCTCCTCAGGCCCCTTGACGCTTCCCTTCCTGCGCTTGGGCTTTTAGGCCTCGCCTCTTTTTTCTTCTGGTTTCTCACTTAACACAGGAAAGCGCAGTGACACCGTTTCTTGAATGTGTAGTTTCAAGATTTGAACTCAGGATTTGCTTTATCTGTTTTTACAATTATTTTACATCAGCGACATGACTGAGGCAGCGAGCAGGCTAAAGGTTACGTTGAGGTGTCATCTGTGGTAAACTGGCAATTTTAGAAAATAAACACGAGAAAAAGATTGTCAGAGCTTAAAATTGGGTTTGGGCCTTTTGTTTTAGGTGACTTTCTCAAGATTTCCTTCTGCCTAATTCTGAAGAAAAGACTTTTTTCTTTCGGGTTACAGCCACACATTTATTTACCCTTAAGAGAATCTAAAAATGCATAAGGATTAGCATTTAATATTAAAGAATTTTGATATTAAAATTCAAAGTTTGAAAATTTCTTCGGTTTGAAAAGCTTTAAATAATATTAATTTGCAAAAGATGTTTTTTTTTTTTTTTCTGGCTGATCTGTTATTTCATTGTTATTTGGAGAAATTAAAGTAATCTAAGGAATGTGTACATTTAGCTTAAATTTCATTCCATGCTTTTCCAGCAGATGTAGCTATAAACCAGAAATGTTTAAAATGTTAAATTTGATCCAGTTCCTTATGGTAGAATATACTCAGAAATTCAGAGCATTAAATCAGAATAATGAAAATACCTTTATGGCTGATTAATGGTATCTTTTTGCTCCTTACTAATACTTTGAGAGATTTTTTTTGGTTGTTAATGACTGCAAATAGAACATTTCAAATATTTTTTGGATTATAACCTTTTTTTTTTTATTAAAAAAAATTTTTTTTTCAACGTTTATTTATTTTTTTGGGGACAGAGAGAGACAGAGCATGAACGGGGGAGGGGCAGAGAGAGAGGGAGACACAGAATCGGAAACAGGCTCCAGGCTCTGAGCCATCAGCCCAGAGCCCGACGCGGGGCTCGAACTCACGGACCGTGAGATCGTGACCTGGCTGAAGTCGGACACTTAACCGACTGCGCCACCCAGGCGCCCCTGGATTATAACCTTTTAAAGTTTAACCCGAAAGCTACAGTGTGGTCGATTGGTAGTTGACTTGCTTAGTGCCAGACTCATCCTGTTTTAGGGTGTGATGCTAAGATTCAGATGTCCACAGTGTAAGTTTTATTATTGGACTTTTCATCCAGTGAGAAGTTTTAGGAATTGATCTTTTTTTACTTCCATCCTATTTTATTATTTAAAATTGCAAGCTATAATCTGCTCACTTATAATTAAAAAGATTTTTTTAATGTTTCTTTTTTTTGAAAGAGAGAGACACAGAGCATGAGCAGAGGAGAGGCAGAGAGAGAAGGAGACACAGAATTTGAAGCAGGCTCTAGGCTCTGAGCTATCAGCACAGAGCCTGACATGGGGCTCAAACTCACAAACTGTGAGATCATGACCTAAACTGAAGTTGGACACTCACTCTACTGAGCCACCCATACGCCCGTGTTCATATATAATTTTTTAAATACCCTTTCCCTGTTTACAGAAGTAAGAAGTGCTCATGGTTAAAATTTAGAAAAGACAAAAAAAAAAAAAAGGGAAGAAAAATCATTCTAAAACCAATACTATATAAATTTTACTTAGAATTGCTAGATGAAAGATGAAGCTTATATCCATTCTGTCCCCTGAGGCTACAGTTTTCTGTTATAATCTCAATATGTGTGAAGAAAACAGCACAGCCCCTACCCATTTCTTTTATTTAGAGATTAATTACTGTAGTAATCCCATTAGTGTTCTAGCCATGACCAGTGGTCCCTAAGTATTTATGGTCTGTAACCTTCATGAATGATCCCGGATGTGCTTTGCAGGTGACATTCTTAACGCCTTGGCCAATGTTTCTGGTCGTAAACACCCATCAACAGTCCAAGCGAAACAGCTGAAGATGTGTCTCCCCCTGATGCCTATAGTGCTTCACCTCGTAACTTCTCAGGTACTATTTTATTAGGAAAAAAATAATAGAAATGTGACTCCTGTCTAGGTAAGCTGGAGCCTAGAAGTATCAACTCAGACAAAATATTTTCATTTTTGGTTTCTTATACGTGGCTTTCAGGATTTAATCTGTGGAAATTCTCATCACACAGGTGTTTCGACCTCAAGTTGTAACAGAAGAGTTCCTTTTCAGTTATGGAACTATTCTTGTGAGTAACACTGAATTTTTCACGTTCCTAATAAAAATGTGGCTGTCTCTACTGTTTGTGGAATTTGGTGTCAGAATGAAGTAATTTTAAAATCCTTGTGGTATTTATTTGTCTCTAGGGAAGTGACCTTTTTATATTTTTATCTGTTGACTGTAATAAAATTTGACATTTGGAGAAAAATACATTCTCTCTTGATAATGTATTTTGTTCAGATAGCGCCCAAGCAGGGTAAATATGTCTGTAGAAAACACTTCAATAGATTTTAGTATTAAACGTCATGAAGAAATTTAACCTGGCAAGAATGGAATGCTGGGAATGTATTATCATCATGATTTACTTATGTTGTCCAGTTATGCACAGTATCTCTTTTGAGGATGGCATTTCTCCAAGTTAAGCTCAACTTTACTTTTTCTTTAATTTTGGTGAGAAGGGTAGCAATGAAAAATCATTGTCCTATCTTTTATTTCAGTTTTTGCCCACAAAAAGTAGTCTTTCTGTTCAGTTATGGCTCATGAATGATGTTATTTTTTTTCCTAGCCTGGAATACAGTATATGTCATTGATAAAATGGGGAGCTACACAAAGAGAAAGCTGACGTTTGTCACACGGTATCTCCAGTCTTATTTGATGGTTAATAACAAACACCTGAGATTTTCAAAATGCCACTGAGGTTTCTAGTTAAGATGAAGTGAACATCTCCACTTTATTGTAGGTTTGAAATTAAAAAACAAAAATGATTGTCATCCCCAAATGAGACTGTAGTTTTCTAGAAGGTTCATCGTAAGGTATGACGTTTTGAAGTACAAATGTTGAGTGGAGGTCACTGATTTTTTAAGAAGTGTGTTCAGGGGAGGCGGTAGGGTCCTTTTGTCCCCAATTTCAAACCTTTATCATCCTAAGTGCGTTGAATCCTAATTTCTGTAAAGTATAGAATTGTGGTTGTACGGTCATGAATTTGCAAATTATTCGAATTTCACTTACCACCTTCTTTTATGTTTGCTTTTAATTTCTTTTAATTTGCTTTTTAATCTGTTTTTAAGTACTGGCATGACTTTTGGCATGACTATACTTCTGTAATTCATTGCACCGACATATGGATGCCTGGCAATGGTGATTTTGCCCCTGCAGCCATCTTGGAACCTTGTGGCACAGTGTTTATTTGGGATGGGGATAATTGTCCTTGTCTCTTCTCTTATTTTTGTTCTCATGCGGAACACTTTTCTCTGCCTACGTTAGCTGAGAACGCTTTAGGTTCTCAAGGAACAAGCAAATCTGTCCAACTAAAAGTCTTCATGGACATTCAGGAACGGTGTGTGTGTATTTTTGAGAGAACGCATCTGCTCTGTGTAATGCTATCTATGCTCCATACAAGGGAGGAGGCCACACCAAGGAGGGATCTCCTCATTTCTCCCAAGAATGGGTGAACTCTGTGCAGGGTGGGAGGTATTCTGTAGGGTTTTCTTAATATAGGCCCTTTTGGGAATAGATAATAGTGTGCCTGGTCGAAAGATAATTAGGATAGTGGAAAATCTTTGGCAGTAATTTTTTTTCCTTGATAATGGCATTTAGGTAGAGTGAGCTTAGGCAAATGAAATGGAAAAGGTCATTTGGCTTTCTTTGGGCTGTTTTCCTAGTTTGAATCATGGCCGGGCCCAGAATCTTTCCATTATTTTTCTCATCACATTTGTTATTTGGCCTTAGCTGTGTGTTTATTGTTCTTATACTTAGTGTTGACGGCTTTGATGAAAAACTAGTGAAGGGAAAGGAGTACCGACTGAAATGAAGGACCCAAATTGAGTTATGTACAGAGTTCTTGTGCATGTTATTATGCACTGTGGAGAGTTGGTGGTTGCTTCTGTGAATTGATTCATAATCTGTCCAGAAGATGCCAAAGGTATGACAGAGGTGACAGCGCCCTACTGATGCCACCAGGCAAAGGGAACTTACCCGACATCCTACAGCTCCTTGGAAATTCACAGTGCAGATTTGCATATTAAAACCGCTTGGGTTTTGTGCTTTGAGATAATTCTTTTAATTTTTGCTAAGGTAGCGGTTTCCTGGACTTATTTGAGAATTTTGTTTGTTTGTTTGTTTTGTGGGGAGCAAAGGGGGCTGCACAGCTCTAAGTGTCCTGTAGAGCAGTCCACAGCATGGCTTTGTGAAACTGTCCACAGCACAGTGCATCTTCTGTCCTGGTGGCCTGAGGGAGCAGTTCATTCACGTGTATGTGTTTAGGACTGTGTTTTGAAAGCCTTATTGTTCCATATGGAGATAAGTATTTTTAGTGTTTTACAAAATGCATCTGGGAGAGTAGCTTGATCTGCCCTAATCTGAGGTATCAAGTGTGGTTCGTCTTTAGTAATTGTGCCCAGTGGCAGTGGCTTGGCACCCAGAACTTTCTGGGCTTCCCCTGAAGCAGCTGTCTAGGAGCTGCAGGCCTGCCGTCCGTGGGTGTGGAGACGGCAGTCAGGCTGGGGTGATGGCCACTCGTTAGGAGGGTCCCGCCGGGTGGAGGGAGCGGTGGGACTGTACCTCGCGTTAGCTTCAGTTTCCAGGCATCGTTTGCCTATTTGACTCATAGACATCTTTTTTTTTTTTTTTATTTTTTGGTAAAAAAAAAATTCAGGATACTTCTTATACACGGACACGTGAGTATAGGAATTAACGTTTTGTAAACATTTTTTCCCCAACGATAATGAAGTTTTGGTCGTTTTATGTTTTAAAGAGGGAAGTATTTGGAAACAATTTAGCAGGGCACCTTTAAAACCATTATTAAGCTTTCAAAGGGTCCAGGCAAAAGCTGATAATTGCTATTTTCCCTTCTTATTAACAGAAACAGTGTGTCATCATACCCGCCTCCCTCTCTAGTTAAAAAAAAAAAAAAAGTAGGGACGGTGTGAGCAGTAAAACATCTGGGGAAGTGCTATGGGGAAATCCTGTGGTGAATACCATCGCTCTTTTGGGCCTCCATTGAATTGGGCTGGGAATTAGGAAGTAGTGAGATTAAGGAAATACGCTCGGGAACTCATGATGTATGTTAACCTAATGTTCACTGTGTTTCTTGTGTCCTTTTGAAAACGCTGGTGATTAATGAGCTGACGAAGAGGATTTTCTTGTATTTTTTTTCTTACGTTCTGGCCTTGTTAGTTTTTAAAAGTGCAGTGATTGTGTGGCGGTTATAATTTCCTACAAAAAAAGCCATCACAATTCTAATTTTCAAGCACAAGAAGTGATAAAATTATTCTGGTAGATTTTAATACAAAAATATAATCGTAACCTCCATTATTAAGAGATCTTCACTTATCCTGGGCGTTGAGATAATTGTTTAAGAAAAGACATGCTTCCTGTCTCTTGCAGAGTTTTGTTTTAAGTGAATATTGTTTTGTTGGTAGGTATTGACTTCAGTTGCAGTGGGTAGAGCAGAGAGAGTGCACTCTTACATTTTTAAAAATACGATAAATGTGTCTATTCTCTGCCACACAAATGTTATTCTGAGTCTCCCTCCTCCCTTTTATGAACCGTGGATTAATTCACATACATGGTTTGCTACAGGAGCTCATTTCCAGCTTCTTTGAGGCACTGACTAACATTGCAGAGCGCTGGCCTGCCCTTGAGGTGCAGCTTTCCTCTCTGGAGGGGGTCATTTTCTGCCCCCCACTCCTCCCCGCAGTGAGCCTGGCTGTGGGGTAGGCATCCATGCTTTTTGCTCCTCTGCTAAAACTCCCAGCTTTGAAGCTGGCACCCTCAGGAGATGGCCTGTGTTACGCCCTGTGCTGTGTTCCTACAGATTCCTGGGTCATTGCTGCTCGTTCCTCGGAATCTTCTAGCGTGGAGCTCACTGTCAGTTTCTCCATGCTGTGCCTGTCCACGTTCTTGGGAAACCAGACATCCCTTCGGACCATCCTTCCAACACCTCAGCCTCTCTGCCCCCTCTTTCCTCGTGAACTTAGCTTCCTTCTCTCAGCTGCCAGCAGCCATGACCTCATTTCCAGTGTCACACCGGCTGGCCACCACCCCTGATTTTCAGCCCCCTTCCTCTGTTCCCCATCTCCAGCAGCCTTTCGGTTAAACTGAGACTTAATTTCATCTTAGCCCTTCCCGCTAACTGTCCTGCCCTCCCGAGGGCCAATGACTTCAGTTTGCTCTTCACTCAGCTCCGAGTCCCTTGTTCAGTCCCCGTTACTGCCTTATGCAAACCTGTAACGCCCTTTGCTTTCTTCTTCCAGTACCCTCCTCTGGCCGACCTTAATTCTGGTCCCATTTATTTCTCCACCTCCGGCTTTGAGGGTCTAGGCACGGCTAGAAAAAAACAACAAAATAACTGGTCTCATT
Source organism: Felis catus (assembly GCF_018350175.1). Lineage (NCBI taxonomy): Eukaryota > Metazoa > Chordata > Mammalia > Carnivora > Felidae > Felis > Felis catus. The sequence goes on from NC_058376.1 coordinate 149,307,051, forward strand.
TTATTTTATTTTTATTTATTTTTGTATAACTAGTCTCACTTTAAATTCATGATGGCTCATCTCAGGTGAGCCCTCTCTGCAGACTAGTGCGCCTGGTTTCTTTTCCTAATTTATATGCCTTCATGCTTACTAGAAAAAGAAATATATCAAAAGACATCAACGTTGGTAAATCAATGAAACATTCCGTAGGGATTTTTTTTTTTTTAATTAAACAGGGGAACAAAGTAAGTTGAAGGAAGCCCATAATTCCACTATCGAGATGACCCTCCTTGACATTAGAAAAGAAAAAAATTAATACACGTAATATGACTAGAAAATTCCAATAGTGTGGAAGGCAGAGAATGAAATGTGAAAGCACACACACCTCCCAGGCCGGCATCTGTCTTCCTAAAGGAAACCTCTGCTTGTGGTTCCCTGTGATTTCTTCTTTGGAAACTTTTGTCCTCATCTGTGTTTGTGTATTATCTATATTTTAAAATATATGTACAGGAAAGATCAGAGTACAAACACTGTGTGGGGCTTGCTTTCTTTACTTAGTAATCCATAGAACTCTAAATAGATTTATGTAAGTCAAAAGACCTCTTTCTCTGAATATTTTATTCAACGTCAATTCCGTATTTACTCAGCAAAAGTTAGGTGCCCCTTTTGGAACTTTGTGAAATTATTTCAACCAAATTATCATGACAAGCTACCTTTTTTTTGATTATTATGTATTATGTTATTTTTTTGTGGTCTTCTTTGTTTTCGTAATCATAGATTGAAAAAACCAATTTAAAGTGTCTTATATGTTTAGCTTTTAAAGAGCATATGTCTTTTAAGATTTTCTCTTAAAGGCAATTTGTGCTTATTTAAATTATAAAATATATGCTTATTAAAGAATATGTAGAAAATTACAGTGAGATTTGAAGGAAAAAAATCACCCATAACTCCACCACTCTGAGAGACCACCATTGTTAACATATTGTTGTTTACTCAGAGTGTTTTCAATTTGCATATATGCACTTGTGTGTAGGAAACCGTCTAACATACATATGAGTTACACTGTATGTGGTTGAGACGATGCCGTGTGTGTATTTGTATTCTGTCTTGTTTCTATTTAACTTTGACTCATAAGTATTTTCCTACAGCTTTAATAATTTCTTTTTCCCCCCACAATTATTGGCTATATGCTATCCCATTTGTATAAACTGTATACAGTTTTCTGCCATTTCAGTGAAGTTCAAAAATACCCAAAGAAACAGTACACTATTTAGGGACACATGTATATCTAGTAGAACTATGAAAAAATGCCAAGGAAATGATAAATTCATGACAGTCATTATCTCCAAATGAATGAATGAGGTGTGGGAAGCTCATGCAGAGAATTGGGAACATTTTAGTTCGTAACTCAAATATATGTGTAAGGATTTTATTTATTCTTGATAACCCCCAAACCTACACATATGTTCTTATGTATATGTTATATATAGTCATTTCTATTTACCAAATATTTTAAGAAGAACCATTGGATCATCGTAGCTTCATTTTCCCTCCAGACTAATTGCTTATGTTTTTTATTCCAAGGTAATCTTATATTTTGTTTGCTACTTTTTATTACATATAAAATACCATATATGTATTATTTTTTGAGCCAGGGGACAGAACTAAGTTGCAGGGCTCCCGCACGTCACTAGTATGGTGGCACTGCCTGTTTATACTGTTTTGTTTATTAAATTAATTTTTTTAATGTTTATTTACATTGAGAGAGAGAGCGTGCACAAGTAGGGGTGGGGCAGGGCAGAGAGAGGGGAAGACACAGAATCAGAAACACAGAGCTGTCAGCACAGAGCCTGATGCGGGGCTCAAACTCACGAACCATGAGATCATGACGTGAGCCGAAGTGGGACACTCGACCGACTGAGCCACCCAGGCGCCCTTCTACTGTTTTGTTTAGATCATGTTCACGGAGTAACTCTTCTGTGTGGGGCGTTCAGCTGGGGACTGGAAAACTCGCCCAGGGAGCTCACAGCCAAGCTGCTCAGGCCTTCCTCCAGAAGAGTATTGGGGGTCATTCTGCATGGAGGCACAGGGTTGGGGTTTAGATAGAATATATATGAGGGACCAACAACGCTAGTTAACCGTGAAGGCAAGCCTTGAACTGCTACATGTCGATGCAGTTTGCACACAGGGTAGCTAAGGCTCGACCTTCCTTGGAGAGGACTGTTTCACCTGATTACGTGCATCCTTACTAACTTCCGAGGTAGTAAGGGAACAAGTGTGGCATGCTGGAGATGGTTATGTATCAGCTGGATTGTCCTCAGTATTTATAGGTTGACATTTCTGTGCTTCTATTGCCAATGAGTTTATTCCGACATTACATCTCATGGATAGTGAACTGTATGTTTAAAAACGATTATAGTTTATTATATACATATATATATACACACACATATGTGTATATACTATTCATATGATAATACTTTAAAATTGTGATTGTATGTATGGTATTTATGTGTATAGTATTTAATGCTTTCGAGGAATTACTTCATCAAGAATGATAAGTGCAGTTTTGGGAGAAAGATCAGTTATATTTCCTTTCAGAGTTATTTTGCAATCTTATTTTTATTTTTTACAGAGTCATATTAAATCTATAGACTCAGGAGAAACTAACCTAGATGGAGCCATAGGTGAGTAGACCGTGGGGCATTTGACATCTTTGTCTGAAGTACTTTGATATCGCGATTTTGAACATGAAAATAAACACCTGTAATAATTAACTGTATTCCTAGGACTGATGGCATCGGAAGAATTTATCAAGATCACGTTGTCGGCTTTTGAAGCAATAATACAATATCCTGTTCTGTTGAAAGACTATCGCTCTACGGTCAGTTCTGCCGGCTTGTGAGAAAGATAGTGTTTTGTTTACTTGGTAGCTCTGTATGTAAAGAGACTAGTTTACATATGCTCGATTCCCATCTATTCTCACATGAAATAACCACTCAGAAAAGCCGCTGCCCCCACAAGTGGCACATTAAGAACTCCCTTCCTTCCTTGTTGACTTCTCTGGAATTTTCATTGCTCATTATTGTCTTTCTCTTCTGGTCCACACCTTACACCCAGCTTCCTTCTTCTTACTTCTTTCCTGGTTATTTGTGGTACCCAACTGCATAAACTCTTAGAGCAGAGTTTCTCAACCTTGGCACTATGGGCATTTGGAGACGGACAGTTCCTCGTCGTAGTAGTTGTCCTGGGCATCGAGGGATGTTTAGCAGCGTCCCTGGCCTCTACTCACTAGATGTGGGTAGCACTCAGTCCTTCCCCCTTCAGTGATAAGTAGAAAGGCCTTTACACATTGCCAGAGGTCTTCTGGGCAGAGAAATTGCCCCCATTTCAGAACCTCTGCCTTACGCTGATGCTTAGGTGAGTGGAGCACTAACTTTAGAGGAGGGAGGAAAGGCTTTGTGATCTCATTCTCACCCGCAGAAAGCCTCAAGAAAAGAAGCCAGATGGGATGAGCACTGGGTGTTGTATGTAAGCCAGTTTGACAATAAATTATACTCATAAATAAATAAACAAATATAAAAAAGCCAGGTAAGATGAGAACCCTTATTATCATTTTCCCATTCTCTCTAATGGTTCTAGGGGTTGACCGAACTCAGCAAGGCAGTTCTAACTTGGGGTCTTTCAAGTGTTTGCGGTCAGCGGTGCCTGGGGCTGGAATCATCTGAAGCCTCATTCACTCACGTGTCTGCCTCCAGCTGGGACTCTTGGGACATCTTCTCCATCCTCTTTGTGGTCTCTCCAGTAGAGTGACTTCGGGGGGGCCTGACCTCTTACATGGCATCTGGGCACTCTCAGGACATGTGTTTCAAGAGAAGGAATCATGAGTTTTTGAGTGTAGAAAATGTCTATCAATTCTTCATGGTTGTTTCCTCCTCCACCTCCTCCTCCTCTCTAAAAGTGCATTAAACAAATGTGTAGTTTAATACTGTAAAACCAGTGCTCCAGAAATTGCCACTCAGTTAAAAAACCATGACCACAGCCCTGAATTCCCCCAGTCACGATTCCTTTCCTCCCTGGAGAGGGGGCCACTATCCCGACTTCCATAGCGATGATTCCCATGCTTTCCTCTGGAGGCCTGTGTGTGCATTCCTAAACCACATAGATTGGTTTTGCCTGCTTTTGTACTTTGTGTCAATACGGTATGTATTTATTTGTGACTTGCTTTTTTGGCTTAGTGTTTGTGGGACATTCTTGTTAAGTATCTGTATGGTTTAATTTTTCACCGATACATTGTAGCCCAATGTTGATTTTGAGTATATGCAGATATCACAGTTTACTTATTTATTCTTGATAGACACTAGGCTCTTTCCAGCTTTTGGCATTTTCAAACATTGCAACGGAGATTCCTTTATGTATTTTGCACCACATAAGCATGCAGTATTTCTAGGATACATACTTAGGAATGGAATGAGTGGTTGTAGAATATATGCAAACTCATTTTGTCTAGAAAATGCCGTAGTGTTTTCCAGAGAGGTCGTACTAGTTTATATTCACACTACCAGTGCAGTATTGGATCCCCACCGCCTTCTCAACTCTTTTTATTTCAGATTTTTTAATGAATGGGTATATAGTGATATTTCACCATGGTTTTAAATAGTAAGATCAAGACTACTAATGAGGCTGTTGTTTTCAAGTGTTTGTTGGCTTTGTTTCATTGTGAAGTGACCTTAATTTCTAGTAATGCTTTTTGCCTAAAGGCTTGTTTTTGGCTCATTTTAATATAATCACAAAACTTTCTTTTGCTTAATATTTGCTGACATACCTTCTTTCATTCTTTGTGTTCCAACATCTCTCTATTCTTATATTGTAGATCTGTGTCCTGTAAATATCATAGTGTTTAAACAAAATCTAATTTGACCAGTACTTAACTTTTCACTGGAGCATGTACTCCATTTACGTTTAGTGTAGTTGTTAGTATATTTGGATTCATTGTACCATTTTCTTTCAGACTTTTTCTCTTTTCCCACCTCTAATTTCTCCTCTTGTATAGTGATTTACTTTCTTTTGCACTAATTTTTTTCTCTAAAGAAGGTTGGTATTTAGATTCTCTCTTTATTATTTTACTGCTTACCCTAAAATTTACATCATGCACATTAACTTATTAAAAGCTGAACTTAAAAAAGAAGCTATCTTTTAAGTAAAATACAGACCTTAGCCAACAACTCCATTCAGTGCCCCTGTGATGTATATTACTTTTGCCTGATACTTTATAGTCTATCTTGTTCTGTTTCTTTCTCTTTAACTCTCTTTTATTATTAAGTAATAATATAATACTCATTATTACTGTAATATAGTGTTCAATTACATTTGCCCACGTATGTACTGCTTTTTTGGTTGTTGTTTGTTTTGTTTTTCTTTCTTAGTTCTCACTCCCTCCATCTGGCCCCACTTCTTCATGACTGCAGTATATCCTTCACAGGTTTCCTTAGCTTGGGAGTGCTTGTGGCATGCTCTTTGTCTGTTAAGTCATTGTTTTTTGAAGGAGATTTTTTTCTGAGTATTAAATTCTAGGTTGGCAGTTATTTTTGTTCTTGTTTAGTACTGTGAAGATATTATTTCATTATCTTATGTTCTGAATTTTCTTGAAGTCTGTTTTTCCTGTGAAGATAATCTGTCTCTTTGTCCCTTGTCTCATTTAAGACTATTTTTTGGGAAGAGAAGGAGGGTCTTTGATTTTCTGTAGACTCACTATGATGTAACTAACTGGGTACATCTTTATATTCTGCTTAGGATTCTCTGTGCTTCTTGAATCTGTGGATTGTCCTTTTTCATCAATTATGGAAAATTCTTAGCCATCATCTCTGTTCATTCTCTCTCTCCTTTGCTCTGTCTCCGTCAGCAACTCAGGCCACATATACATTAAACTTTGTCGGTGTACTTTCTATATTTGCTGTCTTTCTACATATTCCATATTTTTCTCTCTCAGTGTCATTTTCTGTTTGGTTAATTTCTATCTTCTGTGTCCAGTCTCATGCCAAACATTGCCATTGACTTTTTAATTATGGTTGTCTTCCATGTGTGGAACTTCTTTTACCACTAGAAATTCTGCTTATCTGTTTTTTCAGCCTACTGTATTTTTTATAATTTCCTATTCCCTATAGTTATCTTCCAGTTGTGGTTTATTTGTTCGCATTTGTTAGATGTGGCTGTTTTACACTATGTCTGATAATTCTAATATTAAGAGACTGTGATGTGAGATAGTGTCTGTTATACAATCTTTTCCATGTACAACTCATCTTGTTTTCTTGGAGAACTTATGTTTACTGCTTGTTGGTTGTTGGCCTTGAAATCTGTGGGTATTTCCTGAAGCCTATTGTGGATGCTCCCTCCTCTAAGAGGCTTTGTGTTTGCTTTGGGGCCCTGCCAATCAGGGCTACCTCAGACCAAGGTCATTTGCACCTAGTGTGCAAATCTCTGAGGCTCTAGGTCTGAGATCATAACGTCCCAGGGCAGCCTCTGCAGCACTTCCCAGGAGTGTGAATGTGTGTGGAGGGGTTGGTGAATAGATCTAATTTCTCCATCACTGTTAAGAGAGTGTAATCCCCCCTCCTCAGTGCCCCGCTCAGGGTAGGAGATTCACAAAACTGCATGTGCTGGGAAGACCTGGACTCCGACCTTTCTGGCCCTTGCAGCCCCCACTGGAGCCTGTGCTTGGGTTAGTGGTAGGCACTGCCAGGGTACAATCAAGTCTGTGCTCATGTCTTCCACTCCACTCTCTAGTTAAGACTTCCATTCAGAATTGGTCTAGAAGTTCCTCCACTGTCTTTTCAGAGTTTGAATACTTTTAAGGTCTGGTTCTTTTATATTTTATCTGGCCTTTATCATTGTTTTCAGTGATTTAATTTAATCCAGATAACCATTCCCGCTATTACCAGAAACTCTGTTTTTATGGCAGTGATTTCTGAGTATTGCCCCAGTATTGCTTATTGATTCTTTATCCTGATGAACGATACCCCATGGATAATTTGTTAAGATCCACTGTTTATAAACATCTATACCTAGATGTATATAAACATTTAGTTTATTTGGTAAACACAAAATGCCATCATAATCGTTGAAACTACAGCCCATAGTATTACGATAGAAAAGGTATCATTTGCAACTCATGGGTTTCATAAGAAATGTTTTTTAATGCTATAACCTATGGGAAATCTTCTAATTACCTCTTCTTGAGCATGACTGGAATACATGAAATGGAAGACCTAGCACTCTAAGGAGCATAACATTGTTGGAAATGTTAGCGCAAACTGTGTTCAAGGCTGCTGATCAATACTTTATGTGGAAGTGATTACATGCATTTAATTCTTGATGAGCACAATTGCTTAACTCAGATTTTTTCCAGAGTTTAGACCACATTAATTGCTTAGAGTTGGAAATCAACAGTGTGGCCTACACAGCAGTCAGCAGTACACGATGATTTGGATTGTGTAGACAACTTGCTCCCATTCACGGTGGTTTCAAGAACATGTAAACAGTAGCAAAGAGAAAAATAACGGTAAACAAAGGTGATTCTTTGTTAGAAAATTCTGGCCATAATATACATACATCACCTAAAATATATTTCAATTTCTTTAATTTAAAAAACTAAGCTAAGTTATGATGCCTTTTTTTTTATAATGCCTTTTTTTTAAATGAAAACCTGTCCCTTTGTAAGTTTTTAAACTAAAGGCTAGAGGCTAATAAATATTGAGTAATTTATCGTTAATTAATCCAGATTTTTGAATTAATCTTAAGAGCTGGTGAGGTTTTAGAATGTGGAACTCTGAGAAACTTCTAGTGGGAGTGTAAGTTGATACAAATACTTCAGAAAAATGGTAGTAGCTATTGAAGCCAGACACAGTATATGCCATTGATTCAGCAGTTTCACCTCTAAATATACATTCGGTAGAAATATGGGCTTATGTTCACCAAAATACATACAGAAAGATGCTCCTAACTCCAAACAGGAAACCATCCAAATGTCCATCTCAGCAATCTAATGGATAAATTCCGGTTTAGTCATATGATAGAATACCTCGTAGCAGAGAAAATGAATGATACATCATTATGCTTCAGAACTTGGATAAATCTCACAAAGTTAACGCTGAGATAAAGATGGAAGATACAAAATATCAGGATCCAGTTGCATTAAATTTGAAAACAGACAAAGCTGTTACCAGTCAGGATAGTGGTCATTCCTAGGGCAGGTGGTGACTAGAGGGAGCTACGAGGGGCCTTTGCAATGTTCCGGTAAAGTCTTTTTTTGATCTGGGTGCTGGGTACAGGAGTGTGTTCATCTTGTGAAAGTACCCGAGACATATGCCTGAGGATTAGTATACCTTTATGTATGTATGTTATGTTGAATTAAGTGTACGTAAATATACAAATATTTTTCATAAATTAATTTATAATTATAAATCCTTAAGTAACATTAAGACCTTAGAGCAATAGTTAATTAATAAATAATCTTTGGATGCCTAAACAGTTCTAAATAAGAAACAGTTACAAAACAGTGGTCATTAAGTATAGTTTTTACTTTATTTTTTATAAGGGCAGTAGATGAACAAAATTTGTAAATGCTTTTGATTATACCTTTTAACTATACTTTAAAATTGTTTAAATTGTATGGCATAAATGCTAGTAGACAGAAAAATATCTAAAAGAAGGTTGATTACTTTGGTTAAAGATGATAATTAAATAGTTAATACAAAGAAACATAAATATGTGTAGAAGATAATATGATTTTCTGTTTATTAAGAAAACTAGAATAGTTTATTCAGAGAGTAAATTTAATTTGATACCCATTTTGTTTTATTTAATAGACTTAATTTTAAAGCTACAGTTCAATACTTTCAATGCCTAAAGGCATACATATGAGGGCATATTAATCCTTTACTGTAGATTGTTACATGAATAGTGTACACAAAAAGTAAAATTGGAATTAGTTTTTTTAATATAAAATAGGTTATTTTATACTCATTAATAAAGATTTTTGTCAAAATATTCTGTTAAATTTCAAAAAATATACTTCTCATAAATAAAAGTGTATAGATCTTGGTAAATGTAACCCCCCCCTTTTTTGCAAAGTAACTGATAAGAATTAGCATATCTATTAATCACTGGTGTGGACTTGTATCCTGTATTAATTTCCTATTGCTTCTGTAAAAAATTATCAAAACTTTAGGGACTTAACGCAAGTTTATTATGTTATGATTTGGGAGGTCAGAAGTACAAAATTGGTCTTTGGGGTTAAAATCAAGGTGTCAGCACACCTGTGTTCCTTTTGGGAGAAGTAAGGGGAAAAGTCTTTCCCTCTCCTTTCCCGGCTTCCTGGGGCTGCCTGTGTTCCTTGGCTCATGTGTGGCCTCTTATTCCATCTTCAAAGGTGGCAGCGTAGCATCTTCAAGTCTCTCTGACCTCCCCTTTTGTTGACACATCTCCTCCTCTGACTCTGACCCTCTTTTCTCCCTCTTATGAGGAGGTCTTGTTATTCTATTGAGCCCATCTGTCTAACCCAGCGTAAACATGTCAAGATCCTTGACTTAATCACATCTATAAAATCCCTTTTGTTGTGTATGATAACAAATTATCAGGTTCTCGGGATAAGGACGGTGGACATCTTTCTTTCTACCATCATTCCGTGTGCCACAGATTCCTGTTTTTATCCAGGGCTTCATGACTGAAATTATTTTGGTGCTCAGAACAGATTTGGCCAGTATAAAGTCTCTCGAATTGATTCCTGTGTCCTTGTGACATACTCCATCATTTTCCGAGTGATGTTTTAACTTGCTGGCACAGCAAGATATTCTTGCTTTGGCTTCTAGCTTCTGTAGCCTGGCCTAGTCATTTCCCAGTCAGTTCTCAGAGGAGTTCTGGCTCCTTTTCTTGGGAGGTGGCATTAGAAACCACGGTGTAGGGCCCTAAGTGTGCCTCTCTTTCCTGGGATGTCTCCGCTTCTGGGAAATATATACATAAAATAGAACTGGGAAACGGATACATGTA